>NC_134825.1:105241799-105347534 GCF_004210375.1 Tachypleus tridentatus | reverse complement strand
CTTTAATCCACTGACATCACCTGGTTTTCTAACCTTTAATCCACTGACATCACCTGGTTTTCTAACCTTTAACCCACTGACATCACCTGGTTTTCTAACCTTTAACCCACTGACATCACCTGGTTTTCAACCTTTAACCCACTGACATCACCTAGTTTTCTAACCTTTAATCCACTGACATCACCTAGTTTTCTAACCTTTAACCCACTGACATCACCTAGTTTTCTAACCTTTAATCCACTGACATCACCTAGTTTTCTAACCTTTAATCCACTGACATCACCTAGTTTTCTAACCTTTAATCCACTGACATCACCTAGTTTTCTAACCTTTAATCCACTGACATCACCTAGTTTTCTAACCTTTAACCCACTGACATCACCTAGTTTTCTAACCTTTAACCCACTGACATCACCTAGTTTTCTAACCTTTAACCCACTGACATCACCTAGTTTTCTAACCTTTAACCCACTGACATCACCTAGTTTTCTAACCTTTAACCCACTGACATCACCTAGTTTTCTAACCTTTAATCCACTGACATCACCTAGTTTTCTAACCTTTAACCCACTGACATCACCTAGTTTTCTAACCTTTAATCCACTGACATCACCTAGTTTTCTAACCTTTAATCCACTGACATCACCTAGTTTTCTAACCTTTAACCCACTGACATCACCCAGTCTTCTAGCCTTTAACCCACTGACATCACCTAGTTTTCTAACCTTTAATCCACTGACATCACCTAGTTTTCTAACCTTTAACCCACTGACATCACCTAGTTTTCTAACCTTTAATCCACTGACATCACCTAGTTTTCTAACCTTTAACCCACTGACATCACCTAGTTTTCCTAACTTTAATCCACTGACATCACCTGGTTTTCAACCTTTAACCCACTGACATCACCTGGTTTTCTAACCTTTAATCCACTGACATCACCTGGTTTTCTAACCTTTAATCCACTGACATCACCTGGTTTTCTAACCTTTAATCCACTGACATCACCTGGTTTTCTAACCTTTAATCCACTGACATCACCCTGGTTTTCTAACCTTTAACCCACTGACATCACCTAGTTTTCTAACCTTTAATCCACTGACATCACCTAGTTTTCTAACCTTTAACCCACTGACATCACCTAGTTTTCTAACCTTTAATCCACTGACATCACCTAGTTTTCTAACCTTTAACCCACTGACATCACCTAGTTTTCTAACCTTTAACCCACTGACATCACCTAGTTTTCTAACCTTTAACCCACTGACATCACCTAGTTTTCTAACCTTTAACCCACTGACATCACCTAGTTTTCTAACCTTTAACCCACTGACATCACCTAGTTTTCTAACCTTTAACCCACTGACATCACCTAGTTTTCTAACCTTTAACCCACTGACATCACCTAGTTTTCTAACCTTTAACCCACTGACATCACCTAGTTTTCTAACCTTTAATCCACTGACATCACCTAGTTTTCTAACCTTTAACCCACTGACATCACCTAGTTTTCTAACCTTTAATCCACTGACATCACCTAGTTTTCTAACCTTTAACCCACTGACATCACCTGGTTTTCTAACCTGGTTTTTAATCCACTGACATCACCTAGTTTTCTAACCTTTAATCCACTGACATCACCTAGTTTTCTAACCTTTAACCCACTGACATCACCTAGTTTTCTAACCTTTAATCCACTGACATCACCTAGTTTTCTAACCTTTAACCCACTGACATCACCTAGTTTTCTAACCTTTAACCCACTGACATCACCTAGTTTTCTAACCTTTAACCCACTGACATCACCTAGTTTTCTAACCTTTAACCCACTGACATCACCTAGTTTTCTAACCTTTAATCCACTGACATCACCTAGTTTTCTAACCTTTAATCCACTGACATCACCTAGTTTTCTAACCTTTAACCCACTGACATCACCTAGTTTTCTAACCTTTAATCCACTGACATCACCTAGTTTTCTAACCTTTAACCCACTGACATCACCTAGTTTTCTAACCTTTAACCCACTGACATCACCTAGTTTTCTAACCTTTAACCCACTGACATCACCTAGTTTTCTAACCTTTAACCCACTGACATCACCTAGTTTTCTAACCTTTAATCCACTGACATCACCTAGTTTTCTAACCTTTAATCCACTGACATCACCTAGTTTTCTAACCTTTAACCCACTGACATCACCTAGTTTTCTAACCTTTAACCCACTGACATCACCTAGTTTTCTAACCTTTAACCCACTGACATCACCTAGTTTTCTAACCTTTAACCCACTGACATCACCTAGTTTTCTAACCTTTAATCCACTGACATCACCTAGTTTTCTAACCTTTAATCCACTGACATCACCTGGTTTTCTAACCTTTTCCACTGACATCACCTAGTTTTCTAACCTTTAACCCACTGACATCACCTAGTTTTCTAACCTTTAACCCACTGACATCACCTAGTTTTCTAACCTTTAACCCACTGACATCACCTAGTTTTCTAACCTTTAACCCACTGACATCACCTAGTTTTCTAACCTTTAACCCACTGACATCACCTAGTTTTCTAACCTTTAACCCACTGACATCACCTAGTTTTCTAACCTTTAACCCACTGACATCACCTAGTTTTCTAACCTTTAATCCACTGACATCACCTAGTTTTCTAACCTTTAACCCACTGACATCACCTAGTTTTCTAACCTTTAACCCACTGACATCACCTAGTTTTCTAACCTTTAACCCACTGACATCACCTAGTTTTCTAACCTTTAACCCACTGACATCACCTAGTTTTCTAACCTTTAACCCACTGACATCACCTAGTTTTCTAACCTTTAACCCACTGACATCACCTAGTTTTCTAACCTTTAATCCACTGACATCACCTAGTTTTCTAACCTTTAACCCACTGACATCACCTAGTTTTCTAACCTTTAACCCACTGACATCACCTAGTTTTCTAACCTTTAATCCACTGACATCACCTAGTTTTCTAACCTTTAACCCACTGACATCACCTAGTTTTCTAACCTTTAATCCACTGACATCACCTAGTTTTCTAACCTTTAATCCACTGACATCACCTAGTTTTCTAACCTTTAACCCACTGACATCACCTAGTTTTCTAACCTTTAACCCACTGACATCACCTAGTTTTCTAACCTTTAACCCACTGACATCACCTAGTTTTCTAACCTTTAACCCACTGACATCACCTAGTTTTCTAACCTTTAATCCACTGACATCACCTAGTTTTCTAACCTTTAACCCACTGACATCACCTAGTTTTCTAACCTTTAACCCACTGACATCACCTAGTTTTCTAACCTTTAATCCACTGACATCACCTAGTTTTCTAACCTTTAACCCACTGACATCACCTAGTTTTCTAACCTTTAATCCACTGACATCACCTAGTTTTCTAACCTTTAACCCACTGACATCACCTAGTTTTCTAACCTTTAACCCACTGACATCACCTAGTTTTCTAACCTTTAATCCACTGACATCACCTAGTTTTCTAACCTTTAACCCACTGACATCACCTAGTTTTCTAACCTTTAATCCACTGACATCACCTAGTTTTCTAACCTTTAATCCACTGACATCACCTAGTTTTCTAACCTTTAATCCACTGACATCACCTAGTTTTCTAACCTTTACCCCACTGACATCACCTAGTTTTCTAACCTTTAACCCACTGACATCACCTAGTTTTCTAACCTTTAACCCACTGACATCACCTAGTTTTCTAACCTTTAATCCACTGACATCACCTAGTTTTCTAACCTTTAATCCACTGACATCACCTAGTTTTCTAACCTTTAACCCACTGACATCACCTAGTTTTCTAACCTTTAACCCACTGACATCACCTAGTTTTCTAACCTTTAACCCACTGACATCACCTAGTTTTCTAACCTTTAACCCACTGACATCACCTAGTTTTCTAACCTTTAACCCACTGACATCACCTAGTTTTCTAACCTTTAACCACTGACATCACCTAGTTTTCTAACCTTTAATCCACTGACATCACCTAGTTTTCTAACCTTTAATCCACTGACATCACCTAGTTTTCTAACCTTTAACCCACTGACATCACCTAGTTTTCTAACCTTTAACCCACTGACATCACCTAGTTTTCTAACCTTTAATCCACTGACATCACCTAGTTTTCTAACCTTTAATCCACTGACATCACCTAGTTTTCTAACCTTTAATCCACTGACATCACCTAGTTTTCTAACCTTTAACCCACTGACATCACCTAGTTTTCTAACCTTTAACCCACTGACATCACCTAGTTTTCTAACCTTTAACCCACTGACATCACCTAGTTTTCTAACCTTTAACCCACTGACATCACCTAGTTTTCTAACCTTTAACCCACTGACATCACCTAGTTTTCTAACCTTTAATCCACTGACATCACCTAGTTTTCTAACCTTTAACCCACTGACATCACCTAGTTTTCTAACCTTTAACCCACTGACATCACCTAGTTTTCTAACCTTTAATCCACTGACATCACCTAGTTTTCTAACCTTTAACCCACTGACATCACCTGGTTTTCTAACCTTTTCCACTGACATCACCTAGTTTTCTAACCTTTAACCCACTGACATCACCTAGTTTTCTAACCTTTAACCCACTGACATCACCTAGTTTTCTAACCTTTAACCCACTGACATCACCTAGTTTTCTAACCTTTAACCCACTGACATCACCTAGTTTTCTAACCTTTAATCCACTGACATCACCTAGTTTTCTAACCTTTAACCCACTGACATCACCTGGTTTTCTAACCTTTTGACATCACCTGGTTTTCTAACCTTTAATCCACTGACATCACCTGGTTTTCTAACCTTTAATCCACTGACATCACCTGGTTTTCTAACCTTTAACCCACTGACATCACCTGGTTTTTAACCTTTAATCCACTGACATCACCTAGTTTTCTAACCTTTAACCCACTGACATCACCTAGTTTTCTAACCTTTAACCCACTGACATCACCTAGTTTTCTAACCTTTAATCCACTGACATCACCTAGTTTTCTAACCTTTAACCCACTGACATCACCTAGTTTTCTAACCTTTAACCCACTGACATCACCTAGTTTTCTAACCTTTAACCCACTGACATCACCTAGTTTTCTAACCTTTAATCCACTGACATCACCTAGTTTTCTAACCTTTAATCCACTGACATCACCTAGTTTTCTAACCTTTAACCCACTGACATCACCTAGTTTTCTAACCTTTAACCCACTGACATCACCTAGTTTTCTAACCTTTAACCCACTGACATCACCTAGTTTTCTAACCTTTAACCCACTGACATCACCTAGTTTTCTAACCTTTAACCCACTGACATCACCTGGTTTTCTAACCTTTAACCCACTTCACCTAACCCACTGACATCACCTGGTTTTCTAACCTTTAATCCACTGACATCACCTGGTTTTCTAACCTTTAACCCACTGACATCACCTGGTTTTCTAACCTTTAATCCACTGACATCACCTGGTTTTCTAACCTTTTAATCCACTGACATCACCTGGTTTTCTGGCCTTTAATCCACTGACATCACCTGGTTTTCTAACCTTTAACCCACTGACATCACCTGGTTTTCTAACCTTTAATCCACTGACATCACCTGGTTTTCTAACCTTTAACCCACTGACCACTGACATGACATCACCTGGTTTTCTAACCTTTAATCCACTGACATCACCTAGTTTTCTAACCTTTAACCCACTGACATCACCTAGTTTTCTAACCTTTAACCCACTGACATCACCTAGTTTTCTAACCTTTAACCCACTGACATCACCTAGTTTTCTAACCTTTAACCCACTGACATCACCTAGTTTTCTAACCTTTAACCCACTGACATCACCTGGGTTTAATCCACTGACATCACCTAGTTTTCTAACCTTTAATCCACTGACATCACCTAGTTTTCTAACCTTTAACCCACTGACATCACCTAGTTTTCTAACCTTTAACCCACTGACATCACCTAGTTTTCTAACCTTTAATCCACTGACATCACCTAGTTTTCTAACCTTTAACCCACTGACATCACCTAGTTTTCTAACCTTTAACCCACTGACATCACCTAGTTTTCTAACCTTTAATCCACTGACATCACCTAGTTTTCTAACCTTTAACCCACTGACATCACCTAGTTTTCTAACCTTTAACCCACTGACATCACCTAGTTTTCTAACCTTTAATCCACTGACATCACCTAGTTTTCTAACCTTTAACCCACTGACATCACCTAGTTTTCTAACCTTTAACCCACTGACATCACCTAGTTTTCTAACCTTTAACCCACTGACATCACCTAGTTTTCTAACCTTTAATCCACTGACATCACCTAGTTTTCTAACCTTTAACCCACTGACATCACCTAGTTTTCTAACCTTTAATCCACTGACATCACCTAGTTTTCTAACCTTTAACCCACTGACATCACCTAGTTTTCTAACCTTTAATCCACTGACATCACCTAGTTTTCTAACCTTTAATCCACTGACATCACCTAGTTTTCTAACCTTTAATCCACTGACATCACCTAGTTTTCTAACCTTTAACCCACTGACATCACCTAGTTTTCTAACCTTTAACCCACTGACATCACCTAGTTTTCTAACCTTTAACCCACTGACATCACCTAGTTTTCTAACCTTTAACCCACTGACATCACCTAGTTTTCTAACCTTTAACCCACTGACATCACCTAGTTTTCTAACCTTTAATCCACTGACATCACCTAGTTTTCTAACCTTTAATCCACTGACATCACCTAGTTTTCTAACCTTTAATCCACTGACATCACCTAGTTTTCTAACCTTTAACCCACTGACATCACCTAGTTTTCTAACCTTTAACCCACTGACATCACCTAGTTTTCTAACCTTTAACCCACTGACATCACCTAGTTTTCTAACCTTTAACCCACTGACATCACCTGGTTTTCTTTAATCCACTGACATCACCTAGTTTTCTAACCTTTAACCCACTGACATCACCTAGTTTTCTAACCTTTAATCCACTGACATCACCTAGTTTTCTAACCTTTAATCCACTGACATCACCTAGTTTTCTAACCTTTAACCCACTGACATCACCTAGTTTTCTAACCTTTAACCCACTGACATCACCTAGTTTTCTAACCTTTAATCCACTGACATCACCTAGTTTTCTAACCTTTAACCTTTAATCCACTGACATCACCTAGTTTTCTAACCTTTAACCCACTGACATCACCTAGTTTTCTAACCTTTAACCCACTGACATCACCTAGTTTTCTAACCTTTAACCCACTGACATCACCTAGTTTTCTAACCTTTAACCCACTGACATCACCTAGTTTTCTAACCTTTAACCCACTGACATCACCTAGTTTTCTAACCTTTAACCCACTGACATCACCTAGTTTTCTAACCTTTAATCCACTGACATCACCTAGTTTTCTAACCTTTAACCCACTGACATCACCTAGTTTTCTAACCTTTAACCCACTGACATCACCTAGTTTTCTAACCTTTAATCCACTGACATCACCTAGTTTTCTAACCTTTAATCCACTGACATCACCTAGTTTTCTAACCTTTAATCCACTGACATCACCTAGTTTTCTAACCTTTAACCCACTGACATCACCTAGTTTTCTAACCTTTAACCCACTGACATCACCTAGTTTTCTAACCTTTAACACGCTGACATCACCTAGTTTTCTAACCTTTAACCCACTGACATCACCTAGTTTTCTAACCTTTAATCCACTGACATCACCTAGTTTTCTAACCTTTAATCCACTGACATCACCTAGTTTTCTAACCTTTAATCCACTGACATCACCTGGTAACCTTTAATCCACTGACATCACCTGGTTTTCTAATCCACTGACATCACCTAGTTTTCTAACCTTTAACCCACTGACATCACCTAGTTTTCTAACCTTTAATCCACTGACATCACCTAGTTTTCTAACCTTTAACCCACTGACATCACCTAGTTTTCTAACCTTTAATCCACTGACATCACCTAGTTTTCTAACCTTTAATCCACTGACATCACCTAGTTTTCTAACCTTTAATCCACTGACATCACCTAGTTTTCTAACCTTTAATCCACTGACATCACCTAGTTTTCTAACCTTTAATCCACTGACATCACCTAGTTTTCTAACCTTTAATCCACTGACATCACCTAGTTTTCTAACCTTTAACCCACTGACATCACCTAGTTTTCTAACCTTTAATCCACTGACATCACCTAGTTTTCTAACCTTTAACCCACTGACATCACCTAGTTTTCTAACCTTTAACCCACTGACATCACCTAGTTTTCTAACCTTTAACCCACTGACATCACCTAGTTTTCTAACCTTTAACCCACTGACATCACCTAGTTTTCTAACCTTTAATCCACTGACATCACCTAGTTTTCTAACCTTTAATCCACTGACATCACCTAGTTTTCTAACCTTTAACCCACTGACATCACCTAGTTTTCTAACCTTTAACCCACTGACATCACCTAGTTTTCTAACCTTTAACCCACTGACATCACCTAGTTTTCTAACCTTTAATCCACTGACATCACCTAGTTTTCTAACCTTTAACCCACTGACATCACCTAGTTTTCTAACCTTTAACCCACTGACATCACCTAGTTTTCTAACCTTTAACCCACTGACATCACCTAGTTTTCTAACCTTTAACCCACTGACATCACCTAGTTTTCTAACCTTTAATCCACTGACATCACCTAGTTTTCTAACCTTTAATCCACTGACATCACCTAGTTTTCTAACCTTTAACCCACTGACATCACCTAGTTTTCTAACCTTTAACCCACTGACATCACCTAGTTTTCTAACCTTTAACCCACTGACATCACCTAGTTTTCTAACCTTTAACCCACTGACATCACCTAGTTTTCTAACCTTTAACCCACTGACATCACCTAGTTTTCTAACCTTTAACCCACTGACATCACCTAGTTTTCTAACCTTTAATCCACTGACATCACCTAGTTTTCTAACCTTTAACCCACTGACATCACCTAGTTTTCTAACCTTTAACCCACTGACATCACCTGGTTTTCTTTTAATCCACTGACATCACCTTTAATCCACTGACATCACCTAGTTTTCTAACCTTTAATCCACTGACATCACCTAGTTTTCTAACCTTTAATCCACTGACATCACCTAGTTTTCTAACCTTTAACCCACTGACATCACCTAGTTTTCTAACCTTTAACCCACTGACATCACCTAGTTTTCTAACCTTTAACCCACTGACATCACCTAGTTTTCTAACCTTTAACCCACTGACATCACCTAGTTTTCTAACCTTTAATCCACTGACATCACCTAGTTTTCTAACCTTTAACCCACTGACATCACCTAGTTTTCTAACCTTTAATCCACTGACATCACCTAGTTTTCTAACCTTTAACCCACTGACATCACCCACTGACATCATCACCTGGTTTTCTAACCTTTAACCCACTGACATCACCTAGTTTTCTAACCTTTAACCCACTGACATCACCTGGTTTTCTAACCTTTAATCCACTGACATCACCTGGTTTTCTAACCTTTAATCCACTGACATCACCTGGTTTTCTGACATCACCTGGTTTTTTACCTTTAATCCACTGACATCACCTAGTTTTCTAACCTTTAACCCACTGACATCACCTAGTTTTCTAACCTTTAATCCACTGACATCACCTAGTTTTCTAACCTTTAATCCACTGACATCACCTAGTTTTCTAACCTTTAACCCACTGACATCACCTAGTTTTCTAACCTTTAATCCACTGACATCACCTAGTTTTCTAACCTTTAACCCACTGACATCACCTAGTTTTCTAACCTTTAACCCACTGACATCACCTAGTTTTCTAACCTTTAACCCACTGACATCACCTAGTTTTCTAACCTTTAATCCACTGACATCACCTAGTTTTCTAACCTTTAATCCACTGACATCACCTAGTTTTCTAACCTTTAATCCACTGACATCACCTAGTTTTCTAACCTTTAACCCACTGACATCACCTAGTTTTCTAACCTTTAACCCACTGACATCACCTAGTTTTCTAACCTTTAACCCACTGACATCACCTAGTTTTCTAACCTTTAATCCACTGACATCACCTAGTTTTCTAACCTTTAACCCACTGACATCACCTAGTTTTCTAACCTTTAATCCACTGACATCACCTAGTTTTCTAACCTTTAATCCACTGACATCACCTAGTTTTCTAACCTTTAACCCACTGACATCACCTAGTTTTCTAACCTTTAACCCACTGACATCACCTAGTTTTCTAACCTTTAACCCACTGACATCACCTAGTTTTCTAACCTTTAACCCACTGACATCACCTAGTTTTCTAACCTTTAACCCACTGACATCACCTAGTTTTCTAACCTTTAACCCACTGACATCACCTAGTTTTCTAACCTTTAACCCACTGACATCACCTAGTTTTCTAACCTTTAACCCACTGACATCACCTAGTTTTCTAACCTTTAATCCACTGACATCACCTAGTTTTCTAACCTTTAATCCACTGACATCACCTAGTTTTCTAACCTTTAACCCACTGACATCACCTAGTTTTCTAACCTTTAACCCACTGACATCACCTAGTTTTCTAACCTTTAACCCACTGACATCACCTAGTTTTCTAACCTTCACCTGGTTTTCCACTGACATCACCTAGTTTTCTAACCTTTAACCCACTGACATCACCTAGTTTTCTAACCTTTAATCCACTGACATCACCTAGTTTTCTAACCTTTAACCCACTGACATCACCTAGTTTTCTAACCTTTAATCCACTGACATCACCTAGTTTTCTAACCTTTAATCCACTGACATCACCTAGTTTTCTAACCTTTAACCCACTGACATCACCTAGTTTTCTAACCTTTAATCCACTGACATCACCTAGTTTTCTAACCTTTAACCCACTGACATCACCTAGTTTTCTAACCTTTAACCCACTGACATCACCTAGTTTTCTAACCTTTAACCCACTGACATCACCTAGTTTTCTAACCTTTAACCCACTGACATCACCTAGTTTTCTAACCTTTAACCCACTGACATCACCTAGTTTTCTAACCTTTAATCCACTGACATCACCTAGTTTTCTAACCTTTAACCCACTGACATCACCTAGTTTTCTAACCTTTAACCCACTGACATCACCTAGTTTTCTAACCTTTAACCCACTGACATCACCTAGTTTTCTAACCTTTAACCCACTGACATCACCTAGTTTTCTAACCTTTAACCCACTGACATCACCTAGTTTTCTAACCTTTAACCCACTGACATCACCTAGTTTTCTAACCTTTAACCCACTGACATCACCTAGTTTTCTAACCTTTAATCCACTGACATCACCTAGTTTTCTAACCTTTAATCCACTGACATCACCTAGTTTTCTAACCTTTAATCCACTGACATCACCTAGTTTTCTAACCTTTAACCCACTGACATCACCTAGTTTTCTAACCTTTAACCCACTGACATCACCTAGTTTTCTAACCTTTAATCCACTGACATCACCTAGTTTTCTAACCTTTAATCCACTGACATCACCTAGTTTTCTAACCTTTAACCCACTGACATCACCTAGTTTTCTAACCTTTAATCCACTGACATCACCTAGTTTTCTAACCTTTAATCCACTGACATCACCTAGTTTTCTAACCTTTAATCCACTGACATCACCTAGTTTTCTAACCTTTAACCCACTGACATCACCTAGTTTTCTAACCTTTAATCCACTGACATCACCTAGTTTTCTAACCTTTAACCCACTGACATCACCTAGTTTTCTAACCTTTAACCCACTGACATCACCTAGTTTTCTAACCTTTAACCCACTGACATCACCTAGTTTTCTAACCTTTAATCCACTGACATCACCTAGTTTTCTAACCTTTAACCCACTGACATCACCTAGTTTTCTAACCTTTAATCCACTGACATCACCACCCACTGACATCACCTAGTTTTCTAACCTTTAATCCACTGACATCACCTAGTTTTCTAACCTTTAACCCACTGACATCACCTAGTTTTCTAACCTTTAATCCACTGACATCACCTAGTTTTCTAACCTTTAACCCACTGACATCACCTAGTTTTCTAACCTTTAACCCACTGACATCACCTAGTTTTCTAACCTTTAACCCACTGACATCACCTAGTTTTCTAACCTTTAACCCACTGACATCACCTAGTTTTCTAACCTTTAACCCACTGACATCACCTAGTTTTCTAACCTTTAATCCACTGACATCACCTAGTTTTCTAACCTTTAATCCACTGACATCACCTAGTTTTCTAACCTTTAACCCACTGACATCACCTAGTTTTCTAACCTTTAACCCACTGACATCACCTAGTTTTCTAACCTTTAATCCACTGACATCACCTAGTTTTCTAACCTTTAATCCACTGACATCACCTAGTTTTCTAACCTTTAACCCACTGACATCACCTAGTTTTCTAACCTTTAACCCACTGACATCACCTAGTTTTCTAACCTTTAACCCACTGACATCACCTAGTTTTCTAACCTTTAATCCACTGACATCACCTAGTTTTCTAACCTTTAATCCACTGACATCACCTAGTTTTCTAACCTTTAACCCACTGACATCACCTAGTTTTCTAACCTTTAATCCACTGACATCACCTAGTTTTCTAACCTTTAACCCACTGACATCACCTAGTTTTCTAACCTTTAACCCACTGACATCACCTAGTTTTCTAACCTTTAATCCACTGACATCACCTAGTTTTCTAACCTTTAATCCACTGACATCACCTGGTTTTCTAACCTTTTCCACTGACATCACCTAGTTTTCTAACCTTTAACCCACTGACATCACCTAGTTTTCTAACCTTTAATCCACTGACATCACCTAGTTTTCTAACCTTTAACCCACTGACATCACCTAGTTTTCTAACCTTTAACCCACTGACATCACCTAGTTTTCTAACCTTTAACCCACTGACATCACCTAGTTTTCTAACCTTTAATCCACTGACATCACCTAGTTTTCTAACCTTTAATCCACTGACATCACCTAGTTTTCTAACCTTTAATCCACTGACATCACCTAGTTTTCTAACCTTTAACCCACTGACATCACCTAGTTTTCTAACCTTTAACCCACTGACATCACCTAGTTTTCTAACCTTTAACCCACTGACATCACCTAGTTTTCTAACCTTTAACCCACTGACATCACCTAGTTTTCTAACCTTTAACCCACTGACATCACCTAGTTTTCTAACCTTTAATCCACTGACATCACCTAGTTTTCTAACCTTTAATCCACTGACATCACCTAGTTTTCTAACCTTTAACCCACTGACATCACCTAGTTTTCTAACCTTTAATCCACTGACATCACCTAGTTTTCTAACCTTTAACCCACTGACATCACCTCACCTGTTTTCTAACCTTTAACCCACTGACATCACCTAGTTTTCTAACCTTTAACCCACTGACATCACCTAGTTTTCTAACCTTTAATCCACTGACATCACCTAGTTTTCTAACCTTTAACCCACTGACATCACCTAGTTTTCTAACCTTTAATCCACTGACATCACCTAGTTTTCTAACCTTTAATCCACTGACATCACCTAGTTTTCTAACCTTTAATCCACTGACATCACCTAGTTTTCTAACCTTTAATCCACTGACATCACCTAGTTTTCTAACCTTTAACCCACTGACATCACCTAGTTTTCTAACCTTTAACCCACTGACATCACCTAGTTTTCTAACCTTTAACCCACTGACATCACCTAGTTTTCTAACCTTTAATCCACTGACATCACCTAGTTTTCTAACCTTTAATCCACTGACATCACCTAGTTTTCTAACCTTTAATCCACTGACATCACCTAGTTTTCTAACCTTTAACCCACTGACATCACCTAGTTTTCTAACCTTTAACCCACTGACATCACCTAGTTTTCTAACCTTTAACCCACTGACATCACCTAGTTTTCTAACCTTTAACCCACTGACATCACCTAGTTTTCTAACCTTTAACCCACTGACATCACCTAGTTTTCTAACCTTTAACCCACTGACATCACCTAGTTTTCTAACCTTTAACCCACTGACATCACCTAGTTTTCTAACCTTTAATCCACTGACATCACCTAGTTTTCTAACCTTTAATCCACTGACATCACCTAGTTTTCTAACCTTTAATCCACTGACATCACCTAGTTTTCTAACCTTTAACCCACTGACATCACCTAGTTTTCTAACCTTTAATCCACTGACATCACCTAGTTTTCTAACCTTTAATCCACTGACATCACCTAGTTTTCTAACCTTTAACCCACTGACATCACCTAGTTTTCTAACCTTTAATCCACTGACATCACCTAGTTTTCTAACCTTTAACCCACTGACATCACCTGGTTTTCTAACCTTAATCCACTGACATCACCTAGTTTTCTAACCTTTAATCCACTGACATCACCTAGTTTTCTAACCTTTAACCCACTGACATCACCTAGTTTTCTAACCTTTAATCCACTGACATCACCTAGTTTTCTAACCTTTAACCCACTGACATCACCTAGTTTTCTAACCTTTAATCCACTGACATCACCTAGTTTTCTAACCTTTAATCCACTGACATCACCTAGTTTTCTAACCTTTAACCCACTGACATCACCTAGTTTTCTAACCTTTAACCCACTGACATCACCTGGTTTTTAACCTTTAACCCACTGACTTTTTCCCACTGACATCACCTAGTTTTCTAACCTTTAATCCACTGACATCACCTAGTTTTCTAACCTTTAATCCACTGACATCACCTAGTTTTCTAACCTTTAATCCACTGACATCACCTAGTTTTCTAACCTTTAACCCACTGACATCACCTAGTTTTCTAACCTTTAATCCACTGACATCACCTAGTTTTCTAACCTTTAACCCACTGACATCACCTAGTTTTCTAACCTTTAATCCACTGACATCACCTAGTTTTCTAACCTTTAACCCACTGACATCACCTAGTTTTCTAACCTTTAACCCACTGACATCACCTAGTTTTCTAACCTTTAATCCACTGACATCACCTAGTTTTCTAACCTTTAACCCACTGACATCACCTAGTTTTCTAACCTTTAATCCACTGACATCACCTAGTTTTCTAACCTTTAATCCACTGACATCACCTGGTTTTCTAACCTTTACTGACCCACTGACATCACCTGGTTTTCTAACCTTTAATCCACTGACATCACCTAGTTTTCTAACCTTTAACCCACTGACATCACCTAGTTTTCTAACCTTTAATCCACTGACATCACCTAGTTTTCTAACCTTTAATCCACTGACATCACCTAGTTTTCTAACCTTTAATCCACTGACATCACCTAGTTTTCTAACCTTTAACCCACTGACATCACCTAGTTTTCTAACCTTTAACCCACTGACATCACCTAGTTTTCTAACCTTTAATCCACTGACATCACCTAGTTTTCTAACCTTTAACCCACTGACATCACCTAGTTTTCTAACCTTTAACCCACTGACATCACCTAGTTTTCTAACCTTTAACCCACTGACATCACCTAGTTTTCTAACCTTTAACCCACTGACATCACCTAGTTTTCTAACCTTTAACCCACTGACATCACCTGGTTTTCTAACCTTAACCCACTGACATCACCTGGTTTTCTAACCTTTTAATCCACTGACATCACCTAGTTTTCTAACCTTTAATCCACTGACATCACCTAGTTTTCTAACCTTTAACCCACTGACATCACCTAGTTTTCTAACCTTTAACCCACTGACATCACCTAGTTTTCTAACCTTTAATCCACTGACATCACCTAGTTTTCTAACCTTTAACCCACTGACATCACCTAGTTTTCTAACCTTTAACCCACTGACATCACCTAGTTTTCTAACCTTTAACCCACTGACATCACCTGGTTTTCTAACCTTTAATCCACTGACATCACCTGGTTTTCTGACACTGACATCACCTAGTTTTCTAACCTTTAATCCACTGACATCACCTAGTTTTCTAACCTTTAACCCACTGACATCACCTAGTTTTCTAACCTTTAACCCACTGACATCACCTAGTTTTCTAACCTTTAACCCACTGACATCACCTAGTTTTCTAACCTTTAACCCACTGACATCACCTAGTTTTCTAACCTTTAACCCACTGACATCACCTAGTTTTCTAACCTTTAATCCACTGACATCACCTAGTTTTCTAACCTTTAATCCACTGACATCACCTAGTTTTCTAACCTTTAATCCACTGACATCACCTAGTTTTCTAACCTTTAATCCACTGACATCACCTAGTTTTCTAACCTTTAACCCACTGACATCACCTAGTTTTCTAACCTTTAACCCACTGACATCACCTAGTTTTCTAACCTTTAACCCACTGACATCACCTAGTTTTCTAACCTTTAATCCACTGACATCACCTAGTTTTCTAACCTTTAATCCACTGACATCACCTAGTTTTCTAACCTTTAACCCACTGACATCACCTAGTTTTCTAACCTTTAACCCACTGACATCACCTAGTTTTCTAACCTTTAACCCACTGACATCACCTAGTTTTCTAACCTTTAACCCACTGACATCACCTAGTTTTCTAACCTTTAATCCACTGACATCACCTAGTTTTCTAACCTTTAACCCACTGACATCACCTAGTTTTCTAACCTTTAATCCACTGACATCACCTAGTTTTCTAACCTTTAACCCACTGACATCACCTAGTTTTCTAACCTTTAATCCACTGACATCACCTAGTTTTCTAACCTTTAACCCACTGACATCACCTAGTTTTCTAACCTTTAACCCACTGACATCACCTAGTTTTCTAACCTTTAACCCACTGACATCACCTAGTTTTCTAACCTTTAACCCACTGACATCACCTAGTTTTCTAACCTTTAATCCACTGACATCACCTAGTTTTCTAACCTTTAATCCACTGACATCACCTAGTTTTCTAACCTTTAATCCACTGACATCACCTAGTTTTCTAACCTTTAATCCACTGACATCACCTAGTTTTCTAACCTTTAACCCACTGACATCACCTAGTTTTCTAACCTTTAACCCACTGACATCACCTAGTTTTCTAACCTTTAACCCACTGACATCACCTAGTTTTCTAACCTTTAACCCACTGACATCACCTAGTTTTCTAACCTTTAATCCACTGACATCACCTAGTTTTCTAACCTTTAATCCACTGACATCACCTAGTTTTCTAACCTTTAATCCACTGACATCACCTAGTTTTCTAACCTTTAATCCACTGACATCACCTAGTTTTCTAACCTTTAACCCACTGACATCACCTAGTTTTCTAACCTTTAACCCACTGACATCACCTGGTTTTCTGACATCACCTTTTCTAACCTTTAACCCACTGACATCACCTAGTTTTCTAACCTTTAATCCACTGACATCACCTAGTTTTCTAACCTTTAACCCACTGACATCACCTAGTTTTCTAACCTTTAATCCACTGACATCACCTAGTTTTCTAACCTTTAACCCACTGACATCACCTAGTTTTCTAACCTTTAACCCACTGACATCACCTAGTTTTCTAACCTTTAACCCACTGACATCACCTAGTTTTCTAACCTTTAACCCACTGACATCACCTAGTTTTCTAACCTTTAACCCACTGACATCACCTAGTTTTCTAACCTTTAATCCACTGACATCACCTAGTTTTCTAACCTTTAACCCACTGACATCACCTAGTTTTCTAACCTTTAATCCACTGACATCACCTAGTTTTCTAACCTTTAATCCACTGACATCACCTAGTTTTCTAACCTTTAACCCACTGACATCACCTAGTTTTCTAACCTTTAATCCACTGACATCACCTAGTTTTCTAACCTTTAACCCACTGACATCACCTAGTTTTCTAACCTTTAACCCACTGACATCACCTAGTTTTCTAACCTTTAATCCACTGACATCACCTAGTTTTCTAACCTTTAACCCACTGACATCACCTAGTTTTCTAACCTTTAATCCACTGACATCACCTAGTTTTCTAACCTTTAACCCACTGACATCACCTAGTTTTCTAACCTTTAACCCACTGACATCACCTAGTTTTCTAACCTTTAACCCACTGACATCACCTAGTTTTCTAACCTTTAATCCACTGACATCACCTAGTTTTCTAACCTTTAATCCACTGACATCACCTAGTTTTCTAACCTTTAACCCACTGACATCACCTAGTTTTCTAACCTTTAACCCACTGACATCACCTAGTTTTCTAACCTTTAACCCACTGACATCACCTAGTTTTCTAACCTTTAACCCACTGACATCACCTAGTTTTCTAACCTTTAATCCACTGACATCACCTAGTTTTCTAACCTTTAATCCACTGACATCACCTAGTTTTCTAACCTTTAATCCACTGACATCACCTGGTTTTCCTGGTTTTCCCACTGACATCACCTAGTTTTCTAACCTTTAACCCACTGACATCACCTAGTTTTCTAACCTTTAACCCACTGACATCACCTAGTTTTCTAACCTTTAACCCACTGACATCACCTAGTTTTCTAACCTTTAACCCACTGACATCACCTAGTTTTCTAACCTTTAATCCACTGACATCACCTAGTTTTCTAACCTTTAACCCACTGACATCACCTAGTTTTCTAACCTTTAACCCACTGACATCACCTAGTTTTCTAACCTTTAACCCACTGACATCACCTAGTTTTCTAACCTTTAATCCACTGACATCACCTAGTTTTCTAACCTTTAATCCACTGACATCACCTAGTTTTCTAACCTTTAACCCACTGACATCACCTAGTTTTCTAACCTTTAACCCACTGACATCACCTAGTTTTCTAACCTTTAACCCACTGACATCACCTAGTTTTCTAACCTTTAACCCACTGACATCACCTAGTTTTCTAACCTTTAACCCACTGACATCACCTAGTTTTCTAACCTTTAACCCACTGACATCACCTAGTTTTCTAACCTTTAACCCACTGACATCACCTAGTTTTCTAACCTTTAATCCACTGACATCACCTAGTTTTCTAACCTTTAATCCACTGACATCACCTAGTTTTCTAACCTTTAATCCACTGACATCACCTAGTTTTCTAACCTTTAACCCACTGACATCACCTAGTTTTCTAACCTTTAATCCACTGACATCACCTAGTTTTCTAACCTTTAATCCACTGACATCACCTAGTTTTCTAACCTTTAATCCACTGACATCACCTAGTTTTCTAACCTTTAACCCACTGACATCACCTAGTTTTCTAACCTTTAATCCACTGACATCACCTAGTTTTCTAACCTTTAATCCACTGACATCACCTAGTTTTCTAACCTTTAACCCACTGACATCACCTAGTTTTCTAACCTTTAATCCACTGACATCACCTAGTTTTCTAACCTTTAACCCACTGACATCACCTAGTTTTCTAACCTTTAATCCACTGACATCACCTAGTTTTCTAACCTTTAACCCACTGACATCACCTAGTTTTCTAACCTTTAACCCACTGACATCACCTAGTTTTCTAACCTTTAACCCACTGACATCACCTAGTTTTCTAACCTTTAACCCACTGACATCACCTAGTTTTCTAACCTTTAACCCACTGACATCACCTAGTTTTCTAACCTTTAACCCACTGACATCACCTAGTTTTCTAACCTTTAACCCACTGACATCACCTAGTTTTCTAACCTTTAACCCACTGACATCACCTAGTTTTCTAACCTTTAATCCACTGACATCACCTAGTTTTCTAACCTTTAATCCACTGACATCACCTAGTTTTCTAACCTTTAATCCACTGACATCACCTAGTTTTCTAACCTTTAACCCACTGACATCACCTAGTTTTCTAACCTTTAACCCACTGACATCACCTAGTTTTCTAACCTTTAACCCACTGACATCACCTAGTTTTCTAACCTTTAACCCACTGACATCACCTAGTTTTCTAACCTTTAATCCACTGACATCACCTAGTTTTCTAACCTTTAATCCACTGACATCACCTAGTTTTCTAACCTTTAATCCACTGACATCACCTAGTTTTCTAACCTTTAATCCACTGACATCACCTAGTTTTCTAACCTTTAACCCACTGACATCACCTAGTTTTCTAACCTTTAACCCACTGACATCACCTAGTTTTCTAACCTTTAACCCACTGACATCACCTAGTTTTCTAACCTTTAATCCACTGACATCACCTAGTTTTCTAACCTTTAATCCACTGACATCACCTAGTTTTCTAACCTTTAACCCACTGACATCACCTAGTTTTCTAACCTTTAATCCACTGACATCACCTAGTTTTCTAACCTTTAACCCACTGACATCACCTAGTTTTCTAACCTTTAACCCACTGACATCACCTAGTTTTCTAACCTTTAATCCACTGACATCACCTAGTTTTCTAACCTTTAACCCACTGACATCACCTAGTTTTCTAACCTTTAACCCACTGACATCACCTAGTTTTCTAACCTTTAATCCACTGACATCACCTAGTTTTCTAACCTTTAACCCACTGACATCACCTAGTTTTCTAACCTTTAACCCACTGACATCACCTAGTTTTCTAACCTTTAACCCACTGACATCACCTAGTTTTCTAACCTTTAACCCACTGACATCACCTAGTTTTCTAACCTTTAATCCACTGACATCACCTAGTTTTCTAACCTTTAATCCACTGACATCACCTAGTTTTCTAACCTTTAATCCACTGACATCACCTAGTTTTCTAACCTTTAATCCACTGACATCACCTAGTTTTCTAACCTTTAATCCACTGACATCACCTAGTTTTCTAACCTTTAACCCACTGACATCACCTAGTTTTCTAACCTTTAACCCACTGACATCACCTAGTTTTCTAACCTTTAATCCACTGACATCACCTAGTTTTCTAACCTTTAACCCACTGACATCACCTAGTTTTCTAACCTTTAATCCACTGACATCACCTAGTTTTCTAACCTTTAACCCACTGACATCACCTAGTTTTCTAACCTTTAACCCACTGACATCACCTAGTTTTCTAACCTTTAACCCACTGACATCACCTAGTTTTCTAACCTTTAACCCACTGACATCACCTAGTTTTCTAACCTTTAATCCACTGACATCACCTAGTTTTCTAACCTTTAACCCACTGACATCACCTAGTTTTCTAACCTTTAACCCACTGACATCACCTAGTTTTCTAACCTTTAACCCACTGACATCACCTAGTTTTCTAACCTTTAATCCACTGACATCACCTAGTTTTCTAACCTTTAATCCACTGACATCACCTAGTTTTCTAACCTTTAACCCACTGACATCACCCTGGTTTTCTAACCTTTAATCCACTGACATCACCTAGTTTTCTAACCTTTAACCCACTGACATCACCTAGTTTTCTAACCTTTAACCCACTGACATCACCTAGTTTTCTAACCTTTAATCCACTGACATCACCTAGTTTTCTAACCTTTAACCCACTGACATCACCTAGTTTTCTAACCTTTAACCCACTGACATCACCTAGTTTTCTAACCTTTAACCCACTGACATCACCTAGTTTTCTAACCTTTAATCCACTGACATCACCTAGTTTTCTAACCTTTAATCCACTGACATCACCTAGTTTTCTAACCTTTAATCCACTGACATCACCTAGTTTTCTAACCTTTAATCCACTGACATCACCTAGTTTTCTAACCTTTAACCCACTGACATCACCTAGTTTTCTAACCTTTAACCCACTGACATCACCTAGTTTTCTAACCTTTAACCCACTGACATCACCTAGTTTTCTAACCTTTAACCCACTGACATCACCTAGTTTTCTAACCTTTAATCCACTGACATCACCTAGTTTTCTAACCTTTAATCCACTGACATCACCTAGTTTTCTAACCTTTAACCCACTGACATCACCTAGTTTTCTAACCTTTAACCCACTGACATCACCTAGTTTTCTAACCTTTAACCCACTGACATCACCTAGTTTTCTAACCTTTAATCCACTGACATCACCTAGTTTTCTAACCTTTAACCCACTGACATCACCTAGTTTTCTAACCTTTAACCCACTGACATCACCTAGTTTTCTAACCTTTAACCCACTGACATCACCTAGTTTTCTAACCTTTAATCCACTGACATCACCTAGTTTTCTAACCTTTAACCCACTGACATCACCTAGTTTTCTAACCTTTAATCCACTGACATCACCTAGTTTTCTAACCTTTAACCCACTGACATCACCTAGTTTTCTAACCTTTAACCCACTGACATCACCTAGTTTTCTAACCTTTAACCCACTGACATCACCTAGTTTTCTAACCTTTAACCCACTGACATCACCTAGTTTTCTAACCTTTAATCCACTGACATCACCTAGTTTTCTAACCTTTAATCCACTGACATCACCTAGTTTTCTAACCTTTAACCCACTGACATCACCTAGTTTTCTAACCTTTAACCCACTGACATCACCTAGTTTTCTAACCTTTAACCCACTGACATCACCTAGTTTTCTAACCTTTAACCCACTGACATCACCTAGTTTTCTAACCTTTAATCCACTGACATCACCTAGTTTTCTAACCTTTAATCCACTGACATCACCTAGTTTTCTAACCTTTAACCCACTGACATCACCTAGTTTTCTAACCTTTAACCCACTGACATCACCTAGTTTTCTAACCTTTAACCCACTGACATCACCTAGTTTTCTAACCTTTAACCCACTGACATCACCTAGTTTTCTAACCTTTAACCCACTGACATCACCTAGTTTTCTAACCTTTAATCCACTGACATCACCTAGTTTTCTAACCTTTAACCCACTGACATCACCTAGTTTTCTAACCTTTATCACACTGACATCACCTAGTTTTCTAACCTTTAACCCACTGACATCACCTAGTTTTCTAACCTTTAACCCACTGACATCACCTAGTTTTCTAACCTTTAACCCACTGACATCACCTAGTTTTCTAACCTTTAATCCACTGACATCACCTAGTTTTCTAACCTTTAACCCACTGACATCACCTAGTTTTCTAACCTTTAATCCACTGACATCACCTAGTTTTCTAACCTTTAACCCACTGACATCACCTAGTTTTCTAACCTTTAATCCACTGACATCACCTAGTTTTCTAACCTTTAATCCACTGACATCACCTAGTTTTCTAACCTTTAATCCACTGACATCACCTAGTTTTCTAACCTTTAATCCACTGACATCACCTAGTTTTCTAACCTTTAACCCACTGACATCACCTAGTTTTCTAACCTTTAACCCACTGACATCACCTAGTTTTCTAACCTTTAACCCACTGACATCACCTAGTTTTCTAACCTTTAACCCACTGACATCACCTAGTTTTCTAACCTTTAATCCACTGACATCACCTAGTTTTCTAACCTTTAATCCACTGACATCACCTAGTTTTCTAACCTTTAATCCACTGACATCACCTGGTTTTCTGGTTTTTAATCCACTGACATCACCTAGTTTTCTAACCTTTAATCCACTGACATCACCTAGTTTTCTAACCTTTAATCCACTGACATCACCTAGTTTTCTAACCTTTAATCCACTGACATCACCTAGTTTTCTAACCTTTAATCCACTGACATCACCTAGTTTTCTAACCTTTAACCCACTGACATCACCTAGTTTTCTAACCTTTAACCCACTGACATCACCTAGTTTTCTAACCTTTAACCCACTGACATCACCTAGTTTTCTAACCTTTAACCCACTGACATCACCTAGTTTTCTAACCTTTAACCCACTGACATCACCTAGTTTTCTAACCTTTAATCCACTGACATCACCTAGTTTTCTAACCTTTAATCCACTGACATCACCTAGTTTTCTAACCTTTAATCCACTGACATCACCTAGTTTTCTAACCTTTAATCCACTGACATCACCTAGTTTTCTAACCTTTAACCCACTGACATCACCTAGTTTTCTAACCTTTAACCCACTGACATCACCTAGTTTTCTAACCTTTAATCCACTGACATCACCTAGTTTTCTAACCTTTAATCCACTGACATCACCTAGTTTTCTAACCTTTAACCCACTGACATCACCTAGTTTTCTAACCTTTAACCCACTGACATCACCTAGTTTTCTAACCTTTAACCCACTGACATCACCTAGTTTTCTAACCTTTAATCCACTGACATCACCTAGTTTTCTAACCTTTAACCCACTGACATCACCTAGTTTTCTAACCTTTAACCCACTGACATCACCTAGTTTTCTAACCTTTAACCCACTGACATCACCTAGTTTTCTAACCTTTAACCCACTGACATCACCTAGTTTTCTAACCTTTAATCCACTGACATCACCTAGTTTTCTAACCTTTAATCCACTGACATCACCTAGTTTTCTAACCTTTAATCCACTGACATCACCTAGTTTTCTAACCTTTAACCCACTGACATCACCTAGTTTTCTAACCTTTAACCCACTGACATCACCTAGTTTTCTAACCTTTAACCCACTGACATCACCTAGTTTTCTAACCTTTAATCCACTGACATCACCTAGTTTTCTAACCTTTAATCCACTGACATCACCTAGTTTTCTAACCTTTAACCCACTGACATCACCTAGTTTTCTAACCTTTAACCCACTGACATCACCTAGTTTTCTAACCTTTAACCCACTGACATCACCTAGTTTTCTAACCTTTAACCCACTGACATCACCTAGTTTTCTAACCTTTAACCCACTGACATCACCTAGTTTTCTAACCTTTAACCCACTGACATCACCTAGTTTTCTAACCTTTAACCCACTGACATCACCTAGTTTTCTAACCTTTAATCCACTGACATCACCTAGTTTTCTAACCTTTAATC
The DNA here is from genome assembly GCF_004210375.1 of Tachypleus tridentatus. NCBI lineage: Eukaryota > Metazoa > Arthropoda > Merostomata > Xiphosura > Limulidae > Tachypleus > Tachypleus tridentatus. The sequence goes on along the minus strand of NC_134825.1, from coordinate 105,322,485 downwards.
CACTGACATCACCTAGTTTTCTAACCTTTAATCCACTGACATCACCTAGTTTTCTAACCTTTAACCCACTGACATCACCTAGTTTTCTAACCTTTAATCCACTGACATCACCTAGTTTTCTAACCTTTAACCCACTGACATCACCTAGTTTTCTAACCTTTAACCCACTGACATCACCTAGTTTTCTAACCTTTAACCCACTGACATCACCTAGTTTTCTAACCTTTAACCCACTGACATCACCTAGTTTTCTAACCTTTAATCCACTGACATCACCTAGTTTTCTAACCTTTAACCCACTGACATCACCTAGTTTTCTAACCTTTAACCCACTGACATCACCTAGTTTTCTAACCTTTAACCCACTGACATCACCTAGTTTTCTAACCTTTAATCCACTGACATCACCTAGTTTTCTAACCTTTAACCCACTGACATCACCTAGTTTTCTAACCTTTAACCCACTGACATCACCTAGTTTTCTAACCTTTAACCCACTGACATCACCTAGTTTTCTAACCTTTAATCCACTGACATCACCTAGTTTTCTAACCTTTAATCCACTGACATCACCTAGTTTTCTAACCTTTAACCCACTGACATCACCTAGTTTTCTAACCTTTAATCCACTGACATCACCTGGTTTTCCACTGACATCACCTAGTTTTCTAACCTTTAACCCACTGACATCACCTAGTTTTCTAACCTTTAACCCACTGACATCACCTAGTTTTCTAACCTTTAATCCACTGACATCACCTAGTTTTCTAACCTTTAACCCACTGACATCACCTAGTTTTCTAACCTTTAATCCACTGACATCACCTAGTTTTCTAACCTTTAATCCACTGACATCACCTAGTTTTCTAACCTTTAACCCACTGACATCACCTAGTTTTCTAACCTTTAACCCACTGACATCACCTAGTTTTCTAACCTTTAACCCACTGACATCACCTAGTTTTCTAACCTTTAACCCACTGACATCACCTAGTTTTCTAACCTTTAATCCACTGACATCACCTAGTTTTCTAACCTTTAACCCACTGACATCACCTAGTTTTCTAACCTTTAATCCACTGACATCACCTAGTTTTCTAACCTTTAATCCACTGACATCACCTAGTTTTCTAACCTTTAATCCACTGACATCACCTAGTTTTCTAACCTTTAACCCACTGACATCACCTAGTTTTCTAACCTTTAACCCACTGACATCACCTAGTTTTCTAACCTTTAATCCACTGACATCACCTAGTTTTCTAACCTTTAACCCACTGACATCACCTAGTTTTCTAACCTTTAATCCACTGACATCACCTAGTTTTCTAACCTTTAATCCACTGACATCACCTAGTTTTCTAACCTTTAATCCACTGACATCACCTAGTTTTCTAACCTTTAACCCACTGACATCACCTAGTTTTCTAACCTTTAATCCACTGACATCACCTAGTTTTCTAACCTTTAACCCACTGACATCACCTAGTTTTCTAACCTTTAACCCACTGACATCACCTAGTTTTCTAACCTTTAATCCACTGACATCACCTAGTTTTCTAACCTTTAACCCACTGACATCACCTGGTTTTCTAACCCCACTGACATCACCTGGTTTTCTAACCTTTAATCCACTGACATCACCTAGTTTTCTAACCTTTAATCCACTGACATCACCTAGTTTTCTAACCTTTAATCCACTGACATCACCTAGTTTTCTAACCTTTAATCCACTGACATCACCTAGTTTTCTAACCTTTAACCCACTGACATCACCTAGTTTTCTAACCTTTAACCCACTGACATCACCTAGTTTTCTAACCTTTAACCCACTGACATCACCTAGTTTTCTAACCTTTAATCCACTGACATCACCTAGTTTTCTAACCTTTAATCCACTGACATCACCTAGTTTTCTAACCTTTAACCCACTGACATCACCTAGTTTTCTAACCTTTAACCCACTGACATCACCTAGTTTTCTAACCTTTAACCCACTGACATCACCTAGTTTTCTAACCTTTAATCCACTGACATCACCTGGTTTTCTAACCTTTAATGACCACTGACATCACCTGGTTTTCTAACCTTTAACCCACTGACATCACCTAGTTTTCTAACCTTTAACCCACTGACATCACCTAGTTTTCTAACCTTTAACCCACTGACATCACCTAGTTTTCTAACCTTTAATCCACTGACATCACCTAGTTTTCTAACCTTTAACCCACTGACATCACCTAGTTTTCTAACCTTTAACCCACTGACATCACCTAGTTTTCTAACCTTTAACCCGCTGACATCACCTTGTTTTATAACCTTTAATCCACTGACATCACCTGGTTTTCTGACAACCTTTAATCCACTGACATCACCTAGTTTTCTAACCTTTAACCCACTGACATCACCTAGTTTTCTAACCTTTAACCCACTGACATCACCTAGTTTTCTAACCTTTAACCCACTGACATCACCTAGTTTTCTAACCTTTAACCCACTGACATCACCTAGTTTTCTAACCTTTAATCCACTGACATCACCTAGTTTTCTAACCTTTAACCCACTGACATCACCTAGTTTTCTAACCTTTAATCCACTGACATCACCTAGTTTTCTAACCTTTAACCCACTGACATCACCTAGTTTTCTAACCTTTAACCCACTGACATCACCTAGTTTTCTAACCTTTAATCCACTGACATCACCTAGTTTTCTAACCTTTAATCCACTGACATCACCTAGTTTTCTAACCTTTAATCCACTGACATCACCTAGTTTTCTAACCTTTAATCCACTGACATCACCTAGTTTTCTAACCTTTAACCCACTGACATCACCTAGTTTTCTAACCTTTAACCCACTGACATCACCTAGTTTTCTAACCTTTAACCCACTGACATCACCTAGTTTTCTAACCTTTAACCCACTGACATCACCTAGTTTTCTAACCTTTAACCCACTGACATCACCTAGTTTTCTAACCTTTAACCCACTGACATCACCTAGTTTTCTAACCTTTAACCCACTGACATCACCTAGTTTTCTAACCTTTAACCCACTGACATCACCTGGTTTTCTAACCTTTAATCCACTGACATCACCTGGTTTTCTCTAACCTTTAATCCACTGACATCACCTAGTTTTCTAACCTTTAACCCACTGACATCACCTAGTTTTCTAACCTTTAACCCACTGACATCACCTAGTTTTCTAACCTTTAACCCACTGACATCACCTAGTTTTCTAACCTTTAATCCACTGACATCACCTAGTTTTCTAACCTTTAATCCACTGACATCACCTAGTTTTCTAACCTTTAATCCACTGACATCACCTAGTTTTCTAACCTTTAACCCACTGACATCACCTAGTTTTCTAACCTTTAACCCACTGACATCACCTAGTTTTCTAACCTTTAATCCACTGACATCACCTAGTTTTCTAACCTTTAATCCACTGACATCACCTAGTTTTCTAACCTTTAACCCACTGACATCACCTAGTTTTCTAACCTTTAATCCACTGACATCACCTAGTTTTCTAACCTTTAATCCACTGACATCACCTAGTTTTCTAACCTTTAACCCACTGACATCACCTAGTTTTCTAACCTTTAATCCACTGACATCACCTAGTTTTCTAACCTTTAACCCACTGACATCACCTAGTTTTCTAACCTTTAACCCACTGACATCACCTAGTTTTCTAACCTTTAACCCACTGACATCACCTAGTTTTCTAACCTTTAACCCACTGACATCACCTAGTTTTCTAACCTTTAACCCACTGACATCACCTAGTTTTCTAACCTTTAACCCCACTGACATCACCTAGTTTTCTAACCTTTAATCCACTGACATCACCTAGTTTTCTAACCTTTAATCCACTGACATCACCTAGTTTTCTAACCTTTAACCCACTGACATCACCTAGTTTTCTAACCTTTAACCCACTGACATCACCTGGTTTTCTTTTAACCCACTGACATCACCTAGTTTTCTAACCTTTAACCCACTGACATCACCTAGTTTTCTAACCTTTAACCCACTGACATCACCTAGTTTTCTAACCTTTAACCCACTGACATCACCTAGTTTTCTAACCTTTAATCCACTGACATCACCTAGTTTTCTAACCTTTAATCCACTGACATCACCTAGTTTTCTAACCTTTAACCCACTGACATCACCTAGTTTTCTAACCTTTAACCCACTGACATCACCTAGTTTTCTAACCTTTAATCCACTGACATCACCTAGTTTTCTAACCTTTAATCCACTGACATCACCTAGTTTTCTAACCTTTAACCCACTGACATCACCTAGTTTTCTAACCTTTAACCCACTGACATCACCTAGTTTTCTAACCTTTAATCCACTGACATCACCTAGTTTTCTAACCTTTAATCCACTGACATCACCTAGTTTTCTAACCTTTAATCCACTGACATCACCTAGTTTTCTAACCTTTAATCCACTGACATCACCTAGTTTTCTAACCTTTAACCCACTGACATCACCTAGTTTTCTAACCTTTAACCCACTGACATCACCTAGTTTTCTAACCTTTAACCCACTGACATCACCTAGTTTTCTAACCTTTAATCCACTGACATCACCTAGTTTTCTAACCTTTAACCCACTGACATCACCTAGTTTTCTAACCTTTAACCCACTGACATCACCTAGTTTTCTAACCTTTAACCCACTGACATCACCTAGTTTTCTAACCTTTAACCCACTGACATCACCTAGTTTTCTAACCTTTAATCCACTGACATCACCTAGTTTTCTAACCTTTAACCCACTGACATCACCTAGTTTTCTAACCTTTAATCCACTGACATCACCTAGTTTTCTAACCTTTAATCCACTGACATCACCTAGTTTTCTAACCTTTAACCCACTGACATCACCTAGTTTTCTAACCTTTAATCCACTGACATCACCTAGTTTTCTAACCTTTAACCCACTGACATCACCTAGTTTTCTAACCTTTAATCCACTGACATCACCTAGTTTTCTAACCTTTAACCCACTGACATCACCTAGTTTTCTAACCTTTAATCCACTGACATCACCTAGTTTTCTAACCTTTAACCCACTGACATCACCTAGTTTTCTAACCTTTAACCCACTGACATCACCTAGTTTTCTAACCTTTAACCCACTGACATCACCTAGTTTTCTAACCTTTAACCCACTGACATCACCTAGTTTTCTAACCTTTAATCCACTGACATCACCTAGTTTTCTAACCTTTAACCTGGTTTTCTAACCTTTCCACTGACATCACCTAGTTTTCTAACCTTTAATCCACTGACATCACCTAGTTTTCTAACCTTTAATCCACTGACATCACCTAGTTTTCTAACCTTTAACCCACTGACATCACCTAGTTTTCTAACCTTTAATCCACTGACATCACCTAGTTTTCTAACCTTTAACCCACTGACATCACCTAGTTTTCTAACCTTTAACCCACTGACATCACCTAGTTTTCTAACCTTTAATCCACTGACATCACCTAGTTTTCTAACCTTTAATCCACTGACATCACCTAGTTTTCTAACCTTTAATCCACTGACATCACCTAGTTTTCTAACCTTTAACCCACTGACATCACCTAGTTTTCTAACCTTTAACCCACTGACATCACCTAGTTTTCTAACCTTTAATCCACTGACATCACCTAGTTTTCTAACCTTTAATCCACTGACATCACCTAGTTTTCTAACCTTTAATCCACTGACATCACCTGGTTTTAACCCACTGACATCACCTGGTTTTCTTTAACCCACTGACATCACCTAGTTTTCTAACCTTTAACCCACTGACATCACCTAGTTTTCTAACCTTTAACCCACTGACATCACCTAGTTTTCTAACCTTTAACCCACTGACATCACCTAGTTTTCTAACCTTTAACCCACTGACATCACCTAGTTTTCTAACCTTTAACCCACTGACATCACCTAGTTTTCTAACCTTTAATCCACTGACATCACCTAGTTTTCTAACCTTTAACCCACTGACATCACCTAGTTTTCTAACCTTTAACCACTGACATCACCTGGTTTTCTGACACTCATCACCTGGTTTTCTAACCTTTAACCCACTGACATCACCTAGTTTTCTAACCTTTAACCCACTGACATCACCTAGTTTTCTAACCTTTAATCCACTGACATCACCTAGTTTTCTAACCTTTAACCCACTGACATCACCTAGTTTTCTAACCTTTAACCCACTGACATCACCTAGTTTTCTAACCTTTAATCCACTGACATCACCTAGTTTTCTAACCTTTAATCCACTGACATCACCTAGTTTTCTAACCTTTAATCCACTGACATCACCTAGTTTTCTAACCTTTAACCCACTGACATCACCTAGTTTTCTAACCTTTAACCCACTGACATCACCTAGTTTTCTAACCTTTAACCCACTGACATCACCTAGTTTTCTAACCTTTAACCCACTGACATCACCTAGTTTTCTAACCTTTAACCCACTGACATCACCTAGTTTTCTAACCTTTAATCCACTGACATCACCTGGTTTTCTGACATCACCCTTTAACCTTTCCACTGACATCACCTGGTTTTCTAACCTTTAACCCACTGACATCACCTAGTTTTCTAACCTTTAACCCACTGACATCACCTAGTTTTCTAACCTTTAACCCACTGACATCACCTAGTTTTCTAACCTTTAATCCACTGACATCACCTAGTTTTCTAACCTTTAACCCACTGACATCACCTAGTTTTCTAACCTTTAATCCACTGACATCACCTAGTTTTCTAACCTTTAATCCACTGACATCACCTAGTTTTCTAACCTTTAACCCACTGACATCACCTAGTTTTCTAACCTTTAACCCACTGACATCACCTAGTTTTCTAACCTTTAACCCACTGACATCACCTAGTTTTCTAACCTTTAATCCACTGACATCACCTAGTTTTCTAACCTTTAATCCACTGACATCACCTAGTTTTCTAACCTTTAACCCACTGACATCACCTGGTTTTCTTTAACCCACTGACATCACCTAGTTTTCTAACCTTTAACCCACTGACATCACCTAGTTTTCTAACCTTTAATCCACTGACATCACCTAGTTTTCTAACCTTTAATCCACTGACATCACCTAGTTTTCTAACCTTTAATCCACTGACATCACCTAGTTTTCTAACCTTTAATCCACTGACATCACCTAGTTTTCTAACCTTTAACCCACTGACATCACCTAGTTTTCTAACCTTTAACCCACTGACATCACCTAGTTTTCTAACCTTTAATCCACTGACATCACCTAGTTTTCTAACCTTTAATCCACTGACATCACCTAGTTTTCTAACCTTTAACCCACTGACATCACCTAGTTTTCTAACCTTTAACCCACTGACATCACCTAGTTTTCTAACCTTTAATCCACTGACATCACCTAGTTTTCTAACCTTTAATCCACTGACATCACCTAGTTTTCTAACCTTTAACCCACTGACATCACCTAGTTTTCTAACCTTTAACCCACTGACATCACCTAGTTTTCTAACCTTTAATCCACTGACATCACCTAGTTTTCTAACCTTTAACCCACTGACATCACCTAGTTTTCTAACCTTTAACCCCCACTGACATCACCTGGTTTTCTCACCTTTAATCCACTGACATCACCTAGTTTTCTAACCTTTAACCCACTGACATCACCTAGTTTTCTAACCTTTAACCCACTGACATCACCTAGTTTTCTAACCTTTAACCCACTGACATCACCTAGTTTTCTAACCTTTAATCCACTGACATCACCTAGTTTTCTAACCTTTAACCCACTGACATCACCTAGTTTTCTAACCTTTAACCCACTGACATCACCTAGTTTTCTAACCTTTAATCCACTGACATCACCTAGTTTTCTAACCTTTAACCCACTGACATCACCTAGTTTTCTAACCTTTAATCCACTGACATCACCTAGTTTTCTAACCTTTAACCCACTGACATCACCTAGTTTTCTAACCTTTAACCCACTGACATCACCTAGTTTTCTAACCTTTAATCCACTGACATCACCTAGTTTTCTAACCTTTAACCCACTGACATCACCTAGTTTTCTAACCTTTAACCCACTGACATCACCTAGTTTTCTAACCTTTAACCCACTGACATCACCTAGTTTTCTAACCTTTAACCCACTGACATCACCTAGTTTTCTAACCTTTAACCCACTGACATCACCTAGTTTTCTAACCTTTAATCCACTGACATCACCTAGTTTTCTAACCTTTAATCCACTGACATCACCTAGTTTTCTAACCTTTAACCCACTGACATCACCTAGTTTTCTAACCTTTAACCCACTGACATCACCTAGTTTTCTAACCTTTAACCCACTGACATCACCTAGTTTTCTAACCTTTAACCCACTGACATCACCTAGTTTTCTAACCTTTAATCCACTGACATCACCTAGTTTTCTAACCTTTAATCCACTGACATCACCTAGTTTTCTAACCTTTAATCCACTGACATCACCTAGTTTTCTAACCTTTAACCCACTGACATCACCTAGTTTTCTAACCTTTAACCCACTGACATCACCTAGTTTTCTAACCTTTAACCCACTGACATCACCTAGTTTTCTAACCTTTAACCCACTGACATCACCTAGTTTTCTAACCTTTAATCCACTGACATCACCTAGTTTTCTAACCTTTAATCCACTGACATCACCTAGTTTTCTAACCTTTAATCCACTGACATCACCTAGTTTTCTAACCTTTAACCCACTGACATCACCTAGTTTTCTAACCTTTAACCCACTGACATCACCTAGTTTTCTAACCTTTAACCCACTGACATCACCTAGTTTTCTAACCTTTAATCCACTGACATCACCTAGTTTTCTAACCTTTAACCCACTGACATCACCTAGTTTTCTAACCTTTAATCCACTGACATCACCTAGTTTTCTAACCTTTAATCCACTGACATCACCTAGTTTTCTAACCTTTAATCCACTGACATCACCTAGTTTTCTAACCTTTAACCCACTGACATCACCTAGTTTTCTAACCTTTAACCCACTGACATCACCTAGTTTTCTAACCTTTAACCCACTGACATCACCTAGTTTTCTAACCTTTAACCCACTGACATCACCTGGTTTTCTAACCTGGTTTTTAACCTTTAACCCACTGACATCACCTGGTTTTCTAACCTTTAATCCACTGACATCACCTGGTTTTCTAACCTTTTGACATCATCCACTGACATCACCTGGTTTTCTAACCTTTAATCCACTGACATCACCTAGTTTTCTAACCTTTAATCCACTGACATCACCTAGTTTTCTAACCTTTAACCCACTGACATCACCTAGTTTTCTAACCTTTAACCCACTGACATCACCTAGTTTTCTAACCTTTAATCCACTGACATCACCTAGTTTTCTAACCTTTAACCCACTGACATCACCTGGTTTAACCCACTCATCACCTGGTTTTCTAACCTTTAATCCACTGACATCACCTAGTTTTCTAACCTTTAATCCACTGACATCACCTAGTTTTCTAACCTTTAACCCACTGACATCACCTAGTTTTCTAACCTTTAACCCACTGACATCACCTAGTTTTCTAACCTTTAATCCACTGACATCACCTAGTTTTCTAACCTTTAACCCACTGACATCACCTAGTTTTCTAACCTTTAACCCACTGACATCACCTAGTTTTCTAACCTTTAACCCACTGACATCACCTAGTTTTCTAACCTTTAACCCACTGACATCACCTAGTTTTCTAACCTTTAATCCACTGACATCACCTAGTTTTCTAACCTTTAACCCACTGACATCACCTAGTTTTCTAACCTTTAACCCACTGACATCACCTAGTTTTCTAACCTTTAACCCACTGACATCACCTAGTTTTCTAACCTTTAACCCACTGACATCACCTAGTTTTCTAACCTTTAACCCACTGACATCACCTAGTTTTCTAACCTTTAATCCACTGACATCACCTAGTTTTCTAACCTTTAATCCACTGACATCACCTAGTTTTCTAACCTTTAACCCACTGACATCACCTAGTTTTCTAACCTTTAACCCACTGACATCACCTAGTTTTCTAACCTTTAACCCACTGACATCACCTAGTTTTCTAACCTTTAATCCACTGACATCACCTAGTTTTCTAACCTTTAACCCACTGACATCACCTAGTTTTCTAACCTTTAACCCACTGACATCACCTAGTTTTCTAACCTTTAACCCACTGACATCACCTAGTTTTCTAACCTTTAATCCACTGACATCACCTAGTTTTCTAACCTTTAATCCACTGACATCACCTAGTTTTCTAACCTTTAACCCACTGACATCACCTAGTTTTCTAACCTTTAACCCACTGACATCACCTAGTTTTCTAACCTTTAATCCACTGACATCACCTAGTTTTCTAACCTTTACCTGGTTTCCACTGACATCACCTGGTTTTCTAACCTTTAATCCACTGACATCACCTAGTTTTCTAACCTTTAATCCACTGACATCACCTAGTTTTCTAACCTTTAATCCACTGACATCACCTAGTTTTCTAACCTTTAACCCACTGACATCACCTAGTTTTCTAACCTTTAACCCACTGACATCACCTAGTTTTCTAACCTTTAATCCACTGACATCACCTAGTTTTCTAACCTTTAACCCACTGACATCACCTAGTTTTCTAACCTTTAATCCACTGACATCACCTAGTTTTCTAACCTTTAATCCACTGACATCACCTAGTTTTCTAACCTTTAACCCACTGACATCACCTAGTTTTCTAACCTTTAACCCACTGACATCACCTAGTTTTCTAACCTTTAATCCACTGACATCACCTAGTTTTCTAACCTTTAACCCACTGACATCACCTAGTTTTCTAACCTTTAATCCACTGACATCACCTAGTTTTCTAACCTTTAATCCACTGACATCACCTAGTTTTCTAACCTTTAACCCACTGACATCACCTAGTTTTCTAACCTTTAACCCACTGACATCACCTAGTTTTCTAACCTTTAACCCACTGACATCACCTAGTTTTCTAACCTTTAATCCACTGACATCACCTAGTTTTCTAACCTTTAATCCACTGACATCACCTAGTTTTCTAACCTTTAATCCACTGACATCACCTAGTTTTCTAACCTTTAACCCACTGACATCACCTAGTTTTCTAACCTTTAACCTTTAACCCACTGACATCACCTAGTTTTCTAACCTTTAATCCACTGACATCACCTAGTTTTCTAACCTTTAATCCACTGACATCACCTAGTTTTCTAACCTTTAACCCACTGACATCACCTAGTTTTCTAACCTTTAACCCACTGACATCACCTGGTTTTCTTTAATCCACTGACATCACCTGGTTTTCTAACCTTTAATCCACTGACATCACCTAGTTTTCTAACCTTTAATCCACTGACATCACCTAGTTTTCTAACCTTTAACCCACTGACATCACCTAGTTTTCTAACCTTTAACCCACTGACATCACCTAGTTTTCTAACCTTTAACCCACTGACATCACCTAGTTTTCTAACCTTTAATCCACTGACATCACCTAGTTTTCTAACCTTTAACCCACTGACATCACCTAGTTTTCTAACCTTTAACCCACTGACATCACCTAGTTTTCTAACCTTTAACCCACTGACATCACCTGGTTTTCTAACCTTTTTGACATCACCTGGTTTTCTAACCTTTACCCACTGACATCACCTAGTTTTCTAACCTTTAATCCACTGACATCACCTAGTTTTCTAACCTTTAATCCACTGACATCACCTAGTTTTCTAACCTTTAACCCACTGACATCACCTAGTTTTCTAACCTTTAACCCACTGACATCACCTAGTTTTCTAACCTTTAACCCACTGACATCACCTAGTTTTCTAACCTTTAATCCACTGACATCACCTAGTTTTCTAACCTTTAACCCACTGACATCACCTAGTTTTCTAACCTTTAACCCACTGACATCACCTAGTTTTCTAACCTTTAACCCACTGACATCACCTAGTTTTCTAACCTTTAACCCACTGACATCACCTAGTTTTCTAACCTTTAACCCACTGACATCACCTAGTTTTCTAACCTTTAATCCACTGACATCACCTAGTTTTCTAACCTTTAATCCACTGACATCACCTAGTTTTCTAACCTTTAATCCACTGACATCACCTAGTTTTCTAACCTTTAACCCACTGACATCACCTAGTTTTCTAACCTTTAACCCACTGACATCACCTAGTTTTCTAACCTTTAATCCACTGACATCACCTAGTTTTCTAACCTTTAACCCACTGACATCACCTAGTTTTCTAACCTTTAATCCACTGACATCACCTGGTTTTCTCTTTAATCCACTGACATCACCTAGTTTTCTAACCTTTAATCCACTGACATCACCTAGTTTTCTAACCTTTAACCCACTGACATCACCTAGTTTTCTAACCTTTAATCCACTGACATCACCTAGTTTTCTAACCTTTAACCCACTGACATCACCTAGTTTTCTAACCTTTAACCCACTGACATCACCTAGTTTTCTAACCTTTAACCCACTGACATCACCTAGTTTTCTAACCTTTAACCCACTGACATCACCTAGTTTTCTAACCTTTAATCCACTGACATCACCTAGTTTTCTAACCTTTAATCCACTGACATCACCTAGTTTTCTAACCTTTAATCCACTGACATCACCTAGTTTTCTAACCTTTAATCCACTGACATCACCTAGTTTTCTAACCTTTAACCCACTGACATCACCTAGTTTTCTAACCTTTAACCCACTGACATCACCTAGTTTTCTAACCTTTAACCCACTGACATCACCTAGTTTTCTAACCTTTAATCCACTGACATCACCTAGTTTTCTAACCTTTAATCCACTGACATCACCTAGTTTTCTAACCTTTAATCCACTGACATCACCTAGTTTTCTAACCTTTAACCCACTGACATCACCTAGTTTTCTAACCTTTAATCCACTGACATCACCTAGTTTTCTAACCTTTAACCCACTGACATCACCTGGTTTTCTAACCTAACCCACTGACATCACCTGGTTTTCTAACCTTTAACCCACTGACATCACCTAGTTTTCTAACCTTTAACCCACTGACATCACCTAGTTTTCTAACCTTTAACCCACTGACATCACCTAGTTTTCTAACCTTTAATCCACTGACATCACCTAGTTTTCTAACCTTTAACCCACTGACATCACCTAGTTTTCTAACCTTTAATCCACTGACATCACCTAGTTTTCTAACCTTTAATCCACTGACATCACCTAGTTTTCTAACCTTTAATCCACTGACATCACCTAGTTTTCTAACCTTTAACCCACTGACATCACCTAGTTTTCTAACCTTTAACCCACTGACATCACCTAGTTTTCTAACCTTTAATCCACTGACATCACCTAGTTTTCTAACCTTTAACCCACTGACATCACCTAGTTTTCTAACCTTTAACCCACTGACATCACCTAGTTTTCTAACCTTTAACCCACTGACATCACCTAGTTTTCTAACCTTTAATCCACTGACATCACCTAGTTTTCTAACCTTTAACCCACTGACATCACCTAGTTTTCTAACCTTTAATCCACTGACATCACCTAGTTTTCTAACCTTTAACCCACTGACATCACCTGGTTTTTCCTTTACTGACATCCTGGTTTTTAACCTTTAACCCACTGACATCACCTAGTTTTCTAACCTTTAACCCACTGACATCACCTAGTTTTCTAACCTTTAATCCACTGACATCACCTAGTTTTCTAACCTTTAATCCACTGACATCACCTAGTTTTCTAACCTTTAACCCACTGACATCACCTAGTTTTCTAACCTTTAATCCACTGACATCACCTAGTTTTCTAACCTTTAACCCACTGACATCACCTAGTTTTCTAACCTTTAACCCACTGACATCACCTAGTTTTCTAACCTTTAACCCACTGACATCACCTAGTTTTCTAACCTTTAATCCACTGACATCACCTAGTTTTCTAACCTTTAATCCACTGACATCACCTAGTTTTCTAACCTTTAACCCACTGACATCACCTAGTTTTCTAACCTTTAACCCGCTGACGTCACCTAGTTTTCTAACCTTTATCACACTGACATCACCTTGTTTTCTAACCTTTAATCCACTGACATCACCTAGTTTTCTAACCTTTAATCCACTGACATCACCTAGTTTTCTAACCTTTAATCCACTGACATCACCTAGTTTTCTAACCTTTAACCCACTGACATCACCTAGTTTTCTAACCTTTAATCCACTGACATCACCTAGTTTTCTAACCTTTAACCCACTGACATCACCTAGTTTTCTAACCTTTAATCCACTGACATCACCTAGTTTTCTAACCTTTAATCCACTGACATCACCTAGTTTTCTAACCTTTAACCCACTGACATCACCTAGTTTTCTAACCTTTAATCCACTGACATCACCTAGTTTTCTAACCTTTAACCCCACTGACATCACCTGGTTTTCTAACCTTTAATCCACTGACATCACCTGGTTTTCTAACTCTAACCTTTAATCCACATCACCTCACCTGGTTTTCTGACATCACCTGGTTTTCTAACCCACTGACATCACCTGGTTTTCTAACCTTTAATCCACTGACATCACCTAGTTTTCTAACCTTTAATCCACTGACATCACCTAGTTTTCTAACCTTTAATCCACTGACATCACCTAGTTTTCTAACCTTTAATCCACTGACATCACCTAGTTTTCTAACCTTTAATCCACTGACATCACCTAGTTTTCTAACCTTTAATCCACTGACATCACCTAGTTTTCTAACCTTTAACCCACTGACATCACCTAGTTTTCTAACCTTTAACCCACTGACATCACCTAGTTTTCTAACCTTTAATCCACTGACATCACCTAGTTTTCTAACCTTTAATCCACTGACATCACCTAGTTTTCTAACCTTTAACCCACTGACATCACCTAGTTTTCTAACCTTTAACCCACTGACATCACCTAGTTTTCTAACCTTTAACCCACTGACATCACCTAGTTTTCTAACCTTTAACCCACTGACATCACCTAGTTTTCTAACCTTTAATCCACTGACATCACCTAGTTTTCTAACCTTTAACCCACTGACATCACCTGGTTTTCTAACCTTTTTGACATCAACCTTTAACCCACTGACATCACCTTGTTTTCTAACCTTTAATCCACTGACATCACCTAGTTTTCTAACCTTTAATCCACTGACATCACCTAGTTTTCTAACCTTTAATCCACTGACATCACCTAGTTTTCTAACCTTTAATCCACTGACATCACCTGGTTTTCTAACCTTAACCCACTGACATCACTGGTTTTCTAACCTTTAACACTGACATCACCTGGTTTTCTAACCTTTAACCCACTGACATCACCTAGTTTTCTAACCTTTAATCCACTGACATCACCTAGTTTTCTAACCTTTAATCCACTGACATCACCTAGTTTTCTAACCTTTAACCCACTGACATCACCTAGTTTTCTAACCTTTAATCCACTGACATCACCTAGTTTTCTAACCTTTAATCCACTGACATCACCTAGTTTTCTAACCTTTAACCCACTGACATCACCTAGTTTTCTAACCTTTAATCCACTGACATCACCTAGTTTTCTAACCTTTAACCCACTGACATCACCTAGTTTTCTAACCTTTAACCCACTGACATCACCTAGTTTTCTAACCTTTAACCCACTGACATCACCTAGTTTTCTAACCTTTAACCCACTGACATCACCTAGTTTTCTAACCTTTAACCCACTGACATCACCTAGTTTTCTAACCTTTAACCCACTGACATCACCTAGTTTTCTAACCTTTAACCCACTGACATCACCTAGTTTTCTAACCTTTAATCCACTGACATCACCTAGTTTTCTAACCTTTAACCCACTGACATCACCTAGTTTTCTAACCTTTAATCCACTGACATCACCTAGTTTTATAACTTTTACCCACTGACATCACCTAGTTTTCTAACCTTTAATCCACTGACATCACCTAGTTTTCTAACCTTTAATCCACTGACATCACCTAGTTTTCTAACCTTTAACCCACTGACATCACCTAGTTTTCTAACCTTTAATCCACTGACATCACCTAGTTTTCTAACCTTTAACCCACTGACATCACCTAGTTTTCTAACCTTTAATCCACTGACATCACCTAGTTTTCTAACCTTTAATCCACTGACATCACCTAGTTTTCTAACCTTTAACCCACTGACATCACCTAGTTTTCTAACCTTTAATCCACTGACATCACCTAGTTTTCTAACCTTTAACCCACTGACATCACCTAGTTTTCTAACCTTTAATCCACTGACATCACCTGGTTTTCTAACCTTTTCCACTGACATCACCTGGTTTTCTAACCTTTAACCCACTGACATCACCTTGTTTTCTAACCTTTAATCCACTGACATCACCTAGTTTTCTAACCTTTAATCCACTGACATCACCTAGTTTTCTAACCTTTAATCCACTGACATCACCTAGTTTTCTAACCTTTAATCCACTGACATCACCTAGTTTTCTAACCTTTAATCCACTGACATCACCTAGTTTTCTAACCTTTAACCCACTGACATCACCTGGTTTTCTAAACCCCACTGACATCACCTGGTTTTCTGACTTTCACCTGACATTTTCTAACCTTTAATCCACTGACATCACCTAGTTTTCTAACCTTTAATCCACTGACATCACCTAGTTTTCTAACCTTTAACCCACTGACATCACCTAGTTTTCTAACCTTTAACCCACTGACATCACCTAGTTTTCTAACCTTTAACCCACTGACATCACCTAGTTTTCTAACCTTTAACCCACTGACATCACCTAGTTTTCTAACCTTTAATCCACTGACATCACCTAGTTTTCTAACCTTTAACCCACTGACATCACCTAGTTTTCTAACCTTTAACCCGCTGACATCACCTAGTTTTCTAAACTTTAACCCACTGACATTAACTAGTTTTCTAACCTATAATCCACTGATATCACCTAGTTTTCTAACCTTTAATCCACTGACATCACCTAGTTTTCTAACCTTTAACCCACTGACATCACCTAGTTTTCTAACCTTTAACCCACTGACATCACCTAGTTTTCTAGCCTTTAACCCACTGACATCACCTAGTTTTCTAACCTTTAACCCACTGACATCACCTAGTTTTCTAACCTTTAATCCACTGACATCACCTAGTTTTCTAACCTTTAACCCACTGACATCACCTAGTTTTCTAACCTTTAATCCACTGACATCACCTAGTTTTCTAACCTTTAACCCACTGACATCACCTAGTTTTCTAACCTTTAACCCACTGACATCACCTAGTTTTCTAACCTTTAATCCACTGACATCACCTAGTTTTCTAACCTTTAACCCACTGACATCACCTAGTTTTCTAACCTTTAATCCACTGACATCACCTAGTTTTCTAACCTTTAACCCACTGACATCACCTAGTTTTCTAACCTTTAACCCACTGACATCACCTAGTTTTCTAACCTTTAACCCACTGACATCACCTAGTTTTCTAACCTTTAACCCACTGACATCACCTAGTTTTCTAACCTTTAATCCACTGACATCACCTAGTTTTCTAACCTTTAACCCACTGACATCACCTAGTTTTCTAACCTTTAATCCACTGACATCACCTAGTTTTCTAACCTTTAACCCACTGACATCACCTAGTTTTCTAACCTTTAACCCACTGACATCACCTAGTTTTCTAACCTTTAATCCACTGACATCACCTAGTTTTCTAACCTTTAACCCACTGACATCACCTAGTTTTCTAACCTTTAATCCACTGACATCACCTAGTTTTCTAACCTTTAACCCACTGACATCACCCAGTTTTCTAGCTTTAACCCACTGACATCACCTAGTTTTCTAACCTTTAACCCACTGACATCACCTAGTTTTCTAACATTTAATCCACTGACATCACCTAGTTTTCTAACATTTAATCCACTGACATCACCTAGTCTTCTAGCCTTTAACCCACTGACATCACCTAGTTTTATAACTTTTACCCACTGACATCACCTTGTTTTCTAACTTTTAATCCACTGAAATCACCTAATTTTCTAACCTTTAATCCACTGACATCACCTAGTTTTCTAACCTTTAATCCACTGACATCACCTAGTTTTCTAACCTTTAACCCACTGACATCACCTAGTTTTCTAACCTTTAATCCACTGACATCACCTAGTTTTCTAACCTTTAACCCACTGACATCACCTAGTTTTCTAACCTTTAACCCACTGACATCACCTAGTTTTCTAACCTTTAACCCACTGACATCACCTAGTTTTCTAACCTTTAACCCACTGACATCACCTAGTTTTCTAACCTTTAATCCACTGACATCACCTAGTTTTCTAACCTTTAACCCACTGACATCACCTAGTTTTCTAACCTTTAACCCACTGACATCACCTAGTTTTCTAACCTTTAACCCACTGACATCACCTAGTTTTCTAACATTTAATCCACTGACATCACCTAGTTTTCTAACCTTTAATCCACTGACATCACCTAGTTTTCTAACCTTTAACCCACTGACATCACCTAGTTTTCTAACCTTTAACCCACTGACATCACCTAGTTTTCTAACCTTTAATCCACTGACATCACCTAGTTTTCTAACCTTTAATCCACTGACATCACCTAGTTTTCTAACCTTTAATCCACTGACATCACCTAGTTTTCTAACCTTTAATCCACTGACATCACCTAGTTTTCTAACCTTTAACCCACTGACATCACCTAGTTTTCTAACCTTTAATCCACTGACATCACCTAGTTTTCTAACCTTTAACCCACTGACATCACCTAGTTTTCTAACCTTTAATCCACTGACATCACCTAGTTTTCTAACCTTTAACCCACTGACATCACCTAGTTTTCTAACCTTTACCCCACTGACATCACCTAGTTTTCTAACATTTAATCCACTGACATCACCTAGTTTTCTAACCTTTAACCCACTGACATCACCTAGTTTTCTAACCTTTAATCCACTGACATCACCTAGTTTTCTAACCTTTAATCCACTGACATCACCTAGTTTTCTAACCTTTAACCCACTGACATCACCCAGTCTTCTAGCCTTTAACCCACTGACATCACCCAGTCTTCTAGCCTTCAACACACTGACATCACCTAGTTTTCTAACCTTTACCCCACTGACATCACCTAGTTTTCTAACATTTAATCCACTGACATCACCTAGTTTTCTAACCTTTAATCCACTGACATCACCTAGTTTTCAAACCTTTATCCCACTGACATCACCTAGTTTTCTAACCTTTAACCCACTGACATCACCCAGTCTTCTAGCCTTTAACCCACTGACATCACCTAGTTTTCTAGCCTTTAAACCACTGACATCACCTAGTTTTCTAACCTTTAACCCACTGACATCACCTAGTTTTCTAACCTTTAATCCACTGACATCACCTAGTTTTCTAACCTTTAATCCACTGACATCACCTAGTTTTCAAACCTTTAATCCACTGACATCACCTAGTTTTCAAACCTTTAACCCACTGACTTCACCTAGTTTTCTAACCTTTACCCCACTGACATCACCTAGTTTTCTAACCTTTAATCCACTGACATCACCTAGTTTTCTAACCTTTAATCCACTGACATCACCTAGTTTTCTAACCTTTAACCCACTGACATCACCTAGTTTTCTAACCTTTAACCCACTACATCACCTAGTTTTCTAACCTTTAATCCACTGACATCACCCAGTCTTCTAGCCTTTAACCCACTGACATTAACTAGTTTTCTAACCTTTACCCCACTGACATCACCTAGTTTTCTAACATTTAATCCACTGACATCACCTAGTTTTATAACCTTTAATCCACTGGCATCACCTAGTTTTCTAACCTTTAATCCACTGACACCACCTAGTTTTCTAACCTTTAACCCACTGACATCACCTAGTTTTCTAACCTTTAACCCACTGACTTCACCTAGTTTTCTAACCTTTAACCCGCTGACATCACCTAGTTTTCTAAACTTTACCCCACTGACATTAACTAGTTTTCTAACCTATAATCCACTGATATCACCTAGTTTTCTAACCTTTAATCCACTGACATCACCTAGTTTTCTAACCTTTAATCCACTGACATCACCTAGTTTTCTAACATTTAATCCACTGACATCACCTAGTTTTCTAACATTTAATCCACTGACATCACCTAGTTTTCTAACCTTCAACGCACTGACATCACCTAGTTTTCTAACCTTTAATCCACTGACATCACCTAGTTTTCTAACCTTTAACCCGCTGACATCACCTTGTTTTCTAACTTTTAACATCAACAACTCACTAGATCTGGTGAAGCTAGAGCCACGCATCAAGTGGATAAACTAAACAAGACACACTTTAACACCGCAGCTAACCAGATCTGATGAATCTAGAGCCACGCTTTAAGTGGATAAACCAAACAAGACACACCTTAACATCGACAGCTAACCAGATCTGATGAAGCTAGAGCCACGCATCAAGTGGATAAACAAAACAAGACACTCGTTAATATGAACAGTTAACCAGATCTGGTGAAGCTAGAGCCACGCATCAAGTGGATAAACTGAACAAGACACACATTAACACCACAGCTAACCAGATCTGATGAAGCTAGAGCCACGCTTCAGGTGGATAAACTAAACAAGATACACGTTAACATCAACAGCTAACCAGATTTGATGAAGCTAGAGCCACGCATCAGGTGGATAAACTAAGCATGACACACGTTAACATCAACAGCTAACCAGATCTGATGAAGCTAGAGCTACGCTTGAGGTGGATAAGCTAAACAAGACACACGTTAACATCAACAGCTAACCAGATCTGATTAAGCTCGACACGCGTTAACATCTGTTATAACTTGAATATAATACATACTACCTAGTTAAAACTTCATTAAATACTTTTGTGTTGAACGTGACTCTCAGCTTGCTAGTCCAGTGCCCTGACCATAAGACCATGCCAGGTGCGTTAGGTTGAACAATAAGTTGTTCACGTTTTTAGCTAGATGAACATTCTTTATTACGTCGCACCCACAAAGTTGTTCTCCCATCTGTGAATAAAAGCACACCTGTTGTGCAGGGGCGTAGGGGCTTGGAAAATAAAAATTACGTTTATCGAGTTTTTATTGATACAGAAAGGATAAGAGAAACCACAGTGAGTTAATGTTTACAATATAATTAGCCCAGTGACTGAAACTTAAAGCAAAACAAACACAATTACGAAAGTGTTTTATCTCCAAACAACGCCTTCCACTGTTAACGGAAATGTGTTTATTTATTAACAAAACCAATACAAAAATAGTTCGTAGGGCATTTGAAAAGACTTTGACTGCATCGAACCAGTGTTTATTGTTGTTGTTTTGCTTACCTAGTGTATATATTTAGAAACATTCTGAACGGCGGGTCTAAAAATAGTTAGATAACTCGTTGTAAACAAGTGTCTGAGTAAGAAACCACATTATGCTAAGATAATAACGATTTAAAGGCATAATAAAGTGATTTACTTTTCAGAGAACGTACTACTGCATATTTCGACACGACACTGGTCTGTCTTCTGGCCATCATACATTATTAATTGTTGTTTTCTAAAACTTATTCTTCTCCTAACGAAGATTATAAAACTCATTGTAAATAAGGTTCCTTATAAAACAAACTACAAGTGCTAGTTTGTCTTTTTGATTTTATTATATAATTAATAAAATATTTCTACAATATTACACTCCGATATTTAAAGCAATTTAAGTGCAGCGATATCTGTTGTTAAAATGTTTAATTTGGAAAATTTTAATCACACCCTCTAGAAGCCGTAAACTGAACCCCACCACTCAAATTAACTTTGTTAGTTACGAGTGAATTACAGAAGGTAACTGTACAACAACAACAAAAATACTATTTGCTGCACTTAGTGGACACTCCCTTACAATATATTTTGTTGTTCTTGATCACTAAACTCTGGGCAATGATATATTGTTATTATATTTTAGTTACCAGAGTTTTCATGGCTTTTTTAGTGACCAAAAGGATAATTGTGACAAGATGTTAACAACGAACCGACTGTAACATACACATACACAATTATGAACTTACGCTTGCTGTAAATTTTAACCCTGGAAGAGTCTCCTCGAAAGTTATGTTTGTTACAGAACTCCTAACAAGACAACAGGATAAACACAGAAATATTCTGTTCTTCAGTTATCTCCACTAACCACTTGTGCGACCCTCTAAGTTTTTCATCCAATACTGTGGTCAGTTCTTTATAGTGAATGTTATAATAGACAGACACGTCAAAACACTCGATATGACTTAATATACGTACCCTGGTATGCAAACAAATCGATAACTTTATTGTAAACACATGGTGGATTTCTGCCTGAAATCTAATAACCAGCTAAACAAGCAGAATGTATAGACCACCGGATATCTGGTTATTAGCACACTAAAGCGGTAACACTAATTACAAAACAAACACGAGGAAGTCATAAACAGGTTATGACTACAGAGAAACTGTTGCTCTAGAAATATCAACATAATTCGTTCTAATGAAAATAAAACCATGTTCAAGTCCCAGGTGATGATTAGTATTCTGGACTTAACGGTTTTAGTGATTTTATTTATGGTATGTTTTTTATATCAAAGTTTTTATACCAGGCAGAAAAATTATATATAAGTATAGGTTAATTAGTTTGGAAACAATTCCCTCAAGAGTTGGATTTATAAAGATCAAAACTTGGCTGTACTTGTGTCAAGGTCTGTCATACAATAGACATAAGCTAGGAATAATTCTACACTTTACACAGACGTGACAGAAATGTGAGAAGACACTCTACACAGACGTGACAGAAATGTGAGAAGACGCTCTACACAGACGTGACAGAAATGTGAGAAGACGCTCTACACAGACGTGACAGAAATGTGAGAAGACGCTCTACACAGACGTGACAGAAATGTGAGAAAACACTCTACACAGACGTGACAGAAATGTGAGAAGACACTCTACACAGACGTGACAGAAATGTGAGAAGACGCTCTACACAGACGTGACAGAAATGTGTGAAGACGCTCTACACAGACGTGACAGAAATGTGAGAAGACGCTCTACACAGACGTGACAGAAATGTGAGAATACACTCTACACAGACGTGACAGAAATGTGAGAATACACTCTACACAGACGTGACAGAAATGTGAAGACAGCTCTACACAGACGTGACAGAAATGTGAGAATACACTCTACACAGACGTGACAGAAATGTGAGAAGACACTCTACACAGACGTGACAGAAATGTGAGAAGACACTACACAGACGTGACAGAAATGTGAGAAGACACTTTACACAGACGTGACAGAAATGTGAGAAGACACTTTACACAGACGTGACAGAAATGTGAGAAGACACTTTACACAGACGTGACAGAAATGTGAGAAGACACTTTACACAGACGTGACAGAAATGTGAGAAGACACTTTACACAGACGTGACAGAAATGTGAGAAGACACTTTACACAGACGTGACAGAAATGTGAGAAGACACTTTACACAGACGTGACAGAAATGTGAGAAGACACTTTACACAGACGTGACAGAAATGTGAGAAGACACTATACACAGACGTGACAGAAATGTGAGAAGACACTTTACACAGACGTGAGAGAAATGTGAGAAGACACTCTACACAGTCGTGACAGAAATGTGAGAAGACACTTTACACAGACGTGACAGAAATGTGAGAAGACACTTTACACAGTCGTGACAGAAATGTGAGAAGACACTTTACACAGACGTGACAGAAATGTGAGAAGACACTTTACACTGACGTGACAGAAATGTGAGAAGACACTCTACACAGACGTGACAGAAATGTGAGAAGACATTCTACACAGTCGCGACAGAAATGTGAGAAGATATGATACGATACATAATTATCACATTGACTGAAGGTGTTAATACGATACATAAATATCACATTGACTGAAGGTGTTAATACGATACATAAATATCACATTGACTGAAGGTGTTAATACGATACATAAATATCACATTGACTGAAGGTGTTAATGCGATACATAAATATCACATTGACTGAAGGTGTTAGTACGATACATAAATATCACATTGACTGAATGTGTTAATACGATATACAAATGAAGATGAACAAAAATAGATGACTCATTTTCTCATCTGTTGATAAACTTAGGTCATGTTCGGTACGTTAAAAGCCGAGGGAAAGAAATCATATTATTTGTTTAATAGTTGGACAATCTTCGGACTTTTAGTTTCTTGATTATCTAACTAAACGTTATGTATTTGATTGGAGATTCAACACTCCCCGCCAAAAAAAAAAATAAAGATAAGACAGTGCACGTGACATAAAAAATTTTCTTTAACGAACGCTTCTAAAATCAGTCATATAAATCTAGCCGAGAGCCTTAGCCAATAAGAGAGTAGAAGTGCCTTCCGGATGTATAAAAAATATTTTATGACGTATAAATGACAGGAAACATATAAACAGAGGTCAGAAAAGGTCAAATCCCACAGGGGTAAAAACATATGCGGGTGGTATGAAACTTATCAGTACACGTGGACCTTGACTACCCTGCGTTAACGTTGAATACACACCCATTTTCCCCTTCCATAGGTCCAAACCTATCGGTATTAAGAATCAGAAAAACAAATGGAATACAAACCTTGACAGACAAACGAAGAAACAACAAATATCAGTTTGTTTGTTTTAAATTCGCGCAAAGCTAAACGATGGCTATTTGCGCTAACCGTCCCTAATTTAACAGTATAAAATTAAAGGGAAGGCAGCTTGTCACCACGACCCACCGCCAACTCGTGGACTACTCTTTTTACCAACGAATAGTGATTATGACCGTTACATTATAAAGCCGAGCCCACGTACGACAGAGCGGCTATATTTATTCAGAATACAGACAAAGTTATTACGAACAGTAAGATATTACAATTTACAAAAGAGAAATAGAATCACTAATACGTTACATAAAAACATACCTTTGAAATACACATAAACAAAAACACGAACTAACAGATGTGTTAAGTGATTTGGTTTTCGATATAACACAAAGCTACCCAATCTTACTATTACTTTTTAACGCACTTAAGGCTTCAAAGTGCAACGTGTGGTTTTGTAGGAACGCGGTGCGAACCATGAACCCTCGGATATACAATTTACACTAAGTGACGGTGGGCCTAACAATTTAATATTCAGGATAAAGTTGTTTATATTCTCGTCTTATCAAATAAACACCTCTAACTGACAAATAACATCTACAATAGATAAATGTGTTGATGTGTTTAAGAACGAGACATTTCGGGCCTCGCTATAGTATATTAGCAAAGACAGGTGGGGGTAAAGGAGGCAACCTTGACCTCGATGGTTATGAGGCGCCGCGGGATACAACAGGATGAAATGTAAGAAGTTCTATAAGTAATGATATTCAGTAGCTATCAATCCAATCTGGCAGATGTTTTCTGAACCAGTGTTTGTTCGTACAACTCCACAGCTAACGAGTACCACTGCTTCGGTGTTTCTTCCAGTCGTTTGACTTAATGTTTATTAATCATTGAACGTATAATATAGGGTTCACTGTTTGGGTTTGTTGTGTTGAATTTCACGCACAGTTGTACCAGATATCTGCGCTTTCTGTTCCTAATTTTAAAGTGATTGTCTAAAGTCAACAACAACCATTGTCATCTACTAGGCTACTCTAGTCTCACCTAATGGTGGGAGTTGACCACAACTCTTATAACGACACACTAATGTTGTCAGATCTAAAGGTGGGAGTTGACCACAACTCTTATAACAACACACTAATGTTGTGAGATCTAATGGTGGGAGTTGACCACAACTCTTATAACGACACACTAATGTTGTGAGATCTAATGGTGGGAGTTGACCACAACTCTTATAACGACACACTAATGTTGTGAGATCTAATGGTGGGAGTTGACCACAACTCTTATAACGACACACTAATGTTATCAGATCTAATGATGGGAGTTGACAACAACTCTTATAGTGGTATTCCTTCATGTACAACGCGAGATTCTGTGGCAAGTAGATGCAAAACTGAAACTCTTGGACTTAAAAACTGAGATAGTTCACGTTTGTCTAAGATATGGATGCGTGATTTAAAGTTATGAAAAGTTCAGATAGAAAGTGTACCCTCATAACTTAAACACGAGAATCTATGTGTGAAGTAAGCACAGACCAAAATCACTGATACCACTGGTTTCATCCAGTCAAGATATCTGTTGGACTTCTCGCAAACCGCACTGATGAACAATTTTAAATAATATATCATATAGGTTTGGTTATCGTAGGATTTTTAGGTAAACTCACCTACAAACCACATTTCTTTTCTTCGCGTATAAAAGGACCGTCTGTCCGTGACACACAAATAATATTAAGATTTTGAAACAAAAATAGGTCAAAAAATTGCTTAGCTCTTTCGAAGATGACCTACTTTCACCATGCGGTCACTAAGTTGTCCTTAACAAGTCGTCCAGGTTCAGTTAATAATGCTTATATTCTTCTGTACAGGTAGACATTTTGTAGTTCTCTGAAATAAGTGTTAGCGGATGAATACACTTCTTGCAATACGTGATGTTAGCGAATGAATACACACACCTTGTAGACGCAGTTCCTTGTGCCCTATTGATTATTTATGGTTAATCACAAATATTCCTTAACTATTCAAAACGTGTAAAGGCGAATAGTGTTAGGTTGTAACAGTATTCTCTGGATAAATAAACATGAGACAAACAATAGAACTACTTCTCGCACAAACAGAGTAATGATCAGCTCTTTATAAAATGACGTTTATACTACTTGAAAAGTAAATGTAACAAAGGAAAGTGTTTAAATATATAAGCACGATAGTACGGAGACTTTCCGCCAGATGGAGAGACTAAGTGTTTATCTACATAGCTGGCCTTGAAGACTCTACATTCGCCAAGGGTAAAAAGCGTGTCAAACAACAGCTGAAGGGAATCATTCGGTTTTAAGAGGCCATCAGTGACAGCGTCGTCACATCTGCAGAACACTCGGTTTCATGTTTTAGTGCACTTGATCTATAAGTGTTCACTGGTTTTGCAGCACATGAAGGCTTCAAAGTGTAAAACCAGAACACCTATTGTACCTGAGTAATGAAACCCGGTATATTTAAATCACTCCAAGTATTAATTGTAAAACCTCAACTCTGACAAGTGAATGTGCGTTTGTGAAACTACTGCTATCTTATTTCGTTCTCACTGATCAGAAGGTTACGTGAATGTCTTATCCACCGTTACGCTATATTCCAGGGATGTTTGTTTTTAACTAATGTTCTCTGTTTCAGTGAACCATAATTTTATCTGTTAATTAAAACGTTGGTCTTTACAACAACTTCGACTGGTAAGAACAAGAACTTTTTTTTTTTTGGTGTAAGGAAAACACAGGCTCGTGGTTCTGTTTATTTTCTAACGCACAATTTCTTATAAACCCGGGACGTCTGCGGTAAATATGCTAGAAACAGGGGTTCGAGTTCTTTGGTGGACAGAGAGTCCGTTTTGTGGCTTAAAACAGATATCCTGAAGATCATTAAATAACAGTTATTTCATCGTAAAGAAACGTACCATACCAGAAAAATAACATATCTTGGAAACGGCGCAACATTTAGTGTAATTTTGCATCGAATAAACACAACGTTCTCCACGATTTAATCAAGAAGTGAGTGTATGGGTGAACTCAAGTTTCTTAACGTTGTATCATGAAAGTTTCAGTCACTGTGTAGCATGCGTACCACAGCGGATATAATATGTTGTAGCACGTGTACCTTCCAGGCTACAAGAGTTAAATAGAACGTATGCAGCACGGTAGACTGTAGCATGTGTAACATTTATTTAGACTAGAGCAATGTGTGGAATATATATTCAAAATTCTATCAACTTTAACTGACCGCTAGTTCGTAGAGTACAGACACTTTTGAAAATACAAGTAGCCAAGTTACACTTTGAACTGGTAAGATTAATTACTGAAAGTGGATGAACCATTTGTCTTCTTATAAACATAAATGTAACTCGACTTCCCCACTTTTTATTGTATATGTTTTCAACTTCACAGTAGGCGACAACTTTTTGTCAGAAGATAAACAAAACTTCCAAGTGGTGTCTAGTTAGAACTAATTAACACTTACGCACAAGACGTTAACAGAAGGAAACACTGACATAATGAAGAGTCTTCAGTCATCACATGTTGGATACTTTGTCCACACTAATTTATGTTTGTTCAACATAAGCAATGACAGCAAATACAAAAATTAGGTGTTGACAAAACACAGTCGAGGTTCAATATAACATATCTAATTCTCTGTTAGGTGTACCCTTTAATAAAACATGTATTTCCTTGTTATGTGTACCCTTTAATAAAACGTATCTAATTCCTTGTTATATGTACCCTTTAATAAAACACCTAATTTCTTGTTATGTGTACCCTTTAATAAAACGTATCTAATTCCTTGTTATATGTACCCTTTAATAAAACATCTAATTTCTTGTTATGTGTACCCTTTAATAAAACATCTAATTTCTTGTTACGTGTAACCTTCTCTGATTTTTTGTTACCTTCAATAAAAATCTATACCTTAGTATGTAAGTGTAACAACTCAATAAAACAGTCTTATATGATACAACTCTCAGTTTCTGTATGTAAATATTTACGTTCATATAAACAAGTAATTAATTACATTATACTTCTAATAACTTAGTCATCATTAAACCTCATAACCTGTTTGAGTTTAACCTCACAACCTCGTGGTCAGGACATACCGACATTAGTGTTACATGACGTGGATCAGACCACAGCACTGACAACCCTAAGTTATAAATACTAGTGTGGTCTTCCTACTAGGGACTTCAATAAAAACAAACACCCCTTCTGTCCTCTGCCATTCTGCCCGATGTGTTTGCCGTCTTCAGGTTGTTATATTTTCTTTTGTAAATGTCTGTTGCCTGGTTAAATACGATAAAATGCCAAATTCCTGTTCGACAAACCGACTTACAACCTTTCTGTCCTAGTGATCGACTTTGTAAAATGACCACATAACTGAACACCCGCTAGTTTATAAAGTGACCACATGACTAAACACCCGTTACTTAAATAAAGTGACCACATAACTGAACACCCGTTACTTTATAAAGTGACCACATAACTAACACTTGCTATTTCATGACAATAAAATATACACACCTCTTCTGTTAGTTCGTCTTCTATTATATTTTCAACTACCGGAAGTTCTTGAAGAATGCTGAACTTCCGGTCGTAAACACACCGATGAAGTTGTTTGTCTAGCATTCGGAAGTTCTCGTAGTTCCGTCGTATCATCCACGTCTTTTCATTGCTCGTGATCTCTACGTAAAACCATAACCGACTTACTTCGTTTTCTTTGTCTGGCGAGTCTGTCGATAGTGGCACCATCTTGTTATTGTTTGGTCGCTTGTCACATAGCCTTGCCTGTTTTCACAAATGAAGCTCTCAGCACAAATGTAAATAAGTCTCATACTGGAAGTAAAATAATAAAGTGCTAGCCCTAACTTCCTATCCTATATTAGTTCGCGTTGTTTAGGAACATATTTGTTTGTACAGTAACTCTTAATAAAGTTCTAGCCCTAACTTATCCTATATTAGTTCACGTTGTTTAGGAACATACTTGTTTGTACAGTAACTCTAAATAAAGTTCTAGCCCTAACTTATCCTATATTAGTTCACGTTGTTTAGGAACATACTTGTTTGTACAGTAACTCTTCCCACATTTTTGGGACTAGACAGACTCAGGGTTGTTTGGACTTGTCATTATCTATATGGCGTAGCCTAAATGGGATAAAACGCTCCTGAAGTCACCCAGGCATAATGGAATCCTGGATCAGGCTTTCAGGATCTCCGAATCCGAATCTTTGATCTAGAAGGTGCCATGTTTGAAACTGTGTTTATACCCCAACTTTAAAGTTAAATGCCACCCATGTTCAAATACTATGAACGATCGTCCGAAAAATAATTTTGTTCAGATACGTCCTCCGATAGCTACAGAAGCAATTGAGATGAATGATAAAGCTTCATCAGTAAAAAGGGCTATTGTGATTAATAAAGGGGAACTTTTAACCTCTCACCAAGGCTCATGCTAGTACTAATAATCATCCGAGTAACAACTATTGTGATTACAGGTGTGTACCTTGGGCCCAATACATATATGAAGGAACAAAACTAACATCACATGTTGCACACGATGTTTAAAGTATGTTATCATAGTAAAGTTAAACAATAATTAACTAACTGTAACACTAGTTCTTACTGAACACGTGCTAGTCACTACACGACACTTAACCCATTTTTAACTGTAACATTAGTTCCTACTCAATAACAAATAGTTCTTACTGTGATTTGTCCAATCTCTATGTTTTCATAGTGGAAGTGTGCGCACTGATCAAGTTTAGGGAAACGACTCACACCATCGGTGTTCCTAGAAGAAGACAGGTAAACTCGTATGATTATATCAGAAATGTCATGATTGTTAATGTCAGAATACGTCACTATTATTAATAATAAACCGACAAAGAAGCAGAAAAATGTAGTAGAACAAATCAAAGCTCAGTAAATTAAACTAAAATCGTAATGAGCAGAAAGAAATCGAGCTATCCTATGTAGATAAATGCATTTAGGCTTTAATTACTTCTCATACTTCGAGACATACGCTGGCTTTTATATAGGTTTCATAAGTGAGTTCTATATAGGTTAGATTTTGTAAACATATTCTACAAGTGTTAAACGTAATCAATAGTCAAAAAACGCCAAAGACCTTAAAATACTATGAACATACAGACTGGAATTAATAAAATATTTCAGATTATCCAGAAATCTGAATGAATAGAGTTGTATCTAAAATTTATCCAACTGAAAGGTCACTAACTGTGACCGTCATCATCTTCTAGTTTAGCATGAATAACATAAAGTGTAGTTGAGTGTAGACAGGTGATAACTGTGACTGTGGTCATTTTAGTATGAATAACAAAGTGTAGTTGAGTGTAGACAGATGATAACTATGACTGTGGTCAGTTTAGTATGAATAACAAAGTGTAATTGAGTGTAGACAGATGGCAACTGTGACTGTGGTCAGTTTAGTATGAATAACATAAAGTGTAGTTGAGTGTAGACAGGTGATAACTGTGACTGTGGTCAGTTTAATATAAGTAACATAAAGTGTAGTTGAATGTAGACATGTGATAAGTGTGACTGTCATCACCTTCTTGTTTAGTATGAATAACATAAAGTGTAGTTGAATGTAGACAGGTGATAAGTGTGACTGTCATCACCTTCTTATTTAGTATAAATAACATAAAGTGTAGTTGAATGTAGACAGGTGATAAGTGTGACCATCATTACCTTTTAGTTTAATATATTTAAGTTGATCTATGTTTGAAGACTGTACATAGTATTTTTTTCTAATTTATTAAGTATAAGATTTATATGCTAGTGTGTTTTGGTAATAACTGTAAATGAATATTGAATAGCTGACGTAGTATGATAATCAAAACGTGTTCCCTGTGTGATATTAACATGTACAAGTTGTTTTCTAGCACTATAAATACTGGTAGTGAGTATATAATTTGTGTAATTAACATATAACACATCATACTTCCTGCATAAAAATGATTCTACACAAGAAATACAAAACAGTTGTATGTCATGTTTAAACAACTCTGTTACAAGTAAAATTTTAACCAAAATAAATGTTTATTTATACTTAGAATGGCGAGTTGGCATTTGATTTCACATGGCCAAGGTTACCACACTGGACAGTGTACTAAACAATGTGACTGTATTTACAACACTGAACAGTGTACCAACCAATGTGACTATATTTACAACACTGAACAGTGTACCAAACAATGTGACTATATTTACAACACTGAACAGTGTACCAAACAATGTGACTATATTTACAACACTGAACAGTGGACCACACAATGTGACTATATTTACAACACTGAACAGTGGACCACACAATGTGACTATATTTACAACACTGAACAGTGTACCACACAATGTGACTATACTTACAACACTGAACAGTGTACCACACAATGTGACTATATTTACAACACTGAACAGTGTACCACACAATGTGACTATATTTACAACACTGAACAGTGTACCACACAATGTGACTATATTTACAACACTGAACAGTGTACCACACAATGTGACTATATTTACAACACTGAACAGTGTACCACACAATGTGACTATATTTACAACACTGAACAGTGTTGGTTAACTGTATACAACAAGAGTAAATATCTAGATGGTTAACTGTATATAACGCCCCTCAGTGGCTCAGTGGTATGTCTGCGGAGTCACAACGCTAAAACCCGGGTTTCGATACACGTGGTCGGCAGAGCACAGATAGCCCATTGCGTAGCTTTGTGCTCAATTTAAAACAACAACTGTACATAACAACAGTTAATATCTAGAAGCGTAACTGTATACAACAAGGGTAAATATCTAAAAGCTTAACTGTATACAACAAGAGTAAATATCTAAAAGCTTAACTGTATACAACAAGAGTAAATATCTTCATGGTTAACTGTATATAACAGTAAATATCTAGATGGTTAACTGTATACAACAACAGTAAATATCTAGATGGTTAACTGTATACAACAACAGATATCTAGATGGTTAACTGTACACTGTTAACCAAAGTACAGTTTGGTTAACTAGATGGTTAAATATCTAGTTAATATCTAGACGGTTAACTGTATACAACAACAGTAAATATCTAGATGGTTAACTGTATATAACGCCCCCCAGTGGCTCAGTGGTATGTCTGCAGAGTCACAACGCTAAAACCCGGGTTTCGATACACGTGGTCGGCAGAGCACAGATAGCCCATTGCATAGCTTTGTGCTCAATTGAAAACAACAACAACAACTGTATATAACAACAGTTAATATCTAGAAGCTTAACTGTATACAACAACAGTTAATATCTAGAAGCTTAACTGTATACAACAAGAGTAAATATCTAAAAGCTTAACTGTATACAACAAGAGTAAATATCTTCATGGTTAACTGTATATAACAAGAGTAAATATCTAGATGGTTAACTGTATACAACAACAGTAAATATCTGGATGGTTAACTGTATACAACAACAGTAAATATCTGATGCTTAACTGTACACAACAGTAAATATCTAGATGGTTAACTGTACACAACAACAGTAAATATCTAGACGGTTAACTGTATACAACAACAGTAAATATCTAGATGGCTAACTGTATACAACAAGAGTAAATATCTAGATGGCTAACTGTATACAACAAGAGTAAATATCTAGATGGCTAACTGTATACAACAAGAGTAAATATCTAGATGGCTAACTGTATACAACAAGAGTAAATATCTAGATGGCTAACTGTATACAACAAGAGTAAATATCTAGATGGTTAACTGTACACAACAAGAGTAAACATCTAGATGGTTAACTGTACACAACAAGAGTAAACATCTAAATGGTTAACTGTACACAACAAGAGTAAACATCTAAATGGTTAACTGTACACAACAAGAGTAAACATCTAGATGGTTAACTGTACACAACAAGAGTAAACATCTAGATGGTTAACTGTACACAACAAGAGTAAACATCTAGATGGTTAACTGTACACAACAAGAGTAAACATCTAGATGGTTAACTGTACACAACAAGAGTAAACATCTAGATGGTTAACTGTACACAACAACAGTAAACATCTAGATGGTTAGCTGTACACAACAACAGTAAATATCTAGATGGTTAACTGTATATAGCAACAGTTAATATCTAGATGGTTAACTGTATATAACAGTAAATATCTAGATGGTTAACTGTATACAACAAGAGTAAATATCTAGATGGTTAACTGTACATAACAACAGTAAATATCTAGATGGTTAACTGTACACAACAACAGTAAATATCTAGATGGTTAACTGTATACAACAACAGTAAATATCTAGATGGTTAACTGTATACAACAACAGTAAATATCTAGATGGTTAACTGTATACAACAACAGTAAATATCTAGATGGTTAACTGTATACAACAACAGTAAATATCTAGATGGTTAACTGTATATAACAACAGTTAATATCTAGAAGCTTAACTGTATATAACAGTAAATATCTAGATGGTTAACTGTATACAACAAGAGTAAATATCTAGATGGTTAACTGTATACAACAAGAGTAAATATCTAGATGGTTAACTGTACACAACAACAGTAAATATCTAGATGGTTAACTGTACACAACAACAGTAAATATCTTGATGGTTAACTGTATGTAACAGTAAATATCTAGATGGTTAATTAAACCTAACTCCACACGTAAAAAAATCTTCCATTATAGGTCATTAACAAAGCCCATCTAGGTTAATCAGTCTTGTTTGGTTTGTTCCAGCCCTCCAGAGAGTCTAAAGAAATGTCTACAGATTAAAAGTAATTATACGTTTCTTATGGTTACATCGTACATCATCTTTTGTTTTACCAAGAATAGTTCCTGTTTCTTGAAAGATGATTGTGGATGTTACACGACCAAATTTTATTCGACCCACTGACTGTTTTGAATATTTAATGGACATGAGTTGTACCATATATACTTCAAGCTGGTGATTGCACATTCGAAGGACGTTCGTTAAACAGGAAAGTCGTCCATTTTATTCTTCTTACAATCTTGTTACACGCGCAGACCTCACGAGCCACTCGCTGACCCGAGATATTATCTTTACTTATTGATATGAGAGACTTTGCATATATATATATAAAAATCAATCTTCCTGATGTCCACTAAAGGACTTTAAGTATACATAGCACAGTTGAACTGAAGTGTAGCTGAAGTAATACGGACATATTACACAGTATTTAGTTTAATATCTTCTGTGTATTAACGTATAAAATACAGAGCTGTCTACAAATGTAACAGTTAGTATAGAGATACAATAGAACACTGAATCATTAAGAATGTTTGTTTGTTTGTTTTAAATTTCGCGCAAAGCTACACGAGGGCTATCTGCGCTAGCCGTCCCCAATTTAGCAGTGTAAGACTACAGAGAAAGCAGGTAGTCATCAACACCCACTGCCAACTCTTGGGCTACTCTTTTACCAACGAATAGTGGGATTGACCATAACATTATAACGCCCCCACGACTGTAATGGCGAGCATGTTTGGTGTGAAGGGGATTTAAGCGCCTTAACCGGTTATCAGGGCCAAGAAGGGCTACATTAATAATAAGTTTGTTATATTTTAAAAACAGTCGACAACCCCAACATTCTCCTCGAAATACTTATTTTAGGTTTTAGATATGGATGGGGAAACCAGTGAAAGAACATATGTACTTAAGATGTTCCCTTTCCTAAGAATATTGAGAACTATCGTTATTGAACTTCATACGAAGCGACATCTATTTCGAAGATAAGAAAGAATCAGATCCATTCAAAGCGATAATAACGTTTCACTCAGCTCTGATTATTTCATCAAAAAAACTAACAAAAAGCCACCTAGTGGTCAAATAAGTGGTACTTTTATACCTCGTTCAAAATATTTGTAACCATTGAGAGAAGTAAACTAATAATTGACACAAAACTGTTGAATCACCTTGATGTAAATATAAAAACTAAGCCTAAACAAAACACACCTTGATGTAAATATAAAAACTAAGCCTAAACAAAACGCACCTTGATGTAAATATAAAAACTAAGCCTAAACAAAACACACCTTGATGTAAACATGAAAACTAAGCCTAAACAAAACATACCTTGATGTAAACATGAAAACTAAGCCTAAACAAAACACACCTTGATGTAAACATGAAAACTAAGCCTAAACAAAACACACCTTGATGTAAACATAAAAACTAAGCCTAAACAAAACAAAAGAGAAAATAAAAAATAATAAATATTTTTAAGTTACGAAATTTGTGTTTGAAAAGATAACATTTTAGAAAAATACTAAATAAAGATAGTACCACAAATATCAAGAAGAACAGAGATGTAGCGAACATTCATGGTGCCAGAACAGGAAAGACATCCCTATACTAGAACAACAGAGATGTAGCGAACGTTCATGTTACCAGAACAGGAAAGACATCACTATACTAGAACAACAGAGATGTAGCAAATGTTCGTGGTACCAGAACAGGAAACACATACCTATACCAGAACAACAGAGATGTAGCGAACGTTCATGGTACCAGAATAGGAAACACATCCCTATACCAGAACAACAGAGATGTAGCAAACGTTGATGGTGCCAGAACAGGAAAGACATCACTATACTAGAACAGCAGAGATGTAGTGAACGTTCATTATAAAATAGTGAATGAAATCATACGTAACAAACTAATGTTGAACACATTAACCACAACGTACTTTAAAACTTCCTCAAGCAATATTTATAATTAATAGTTCTTTTTTATATATACATCACATTTAAGTTTACACATTTCTTTACTGCTTAACATCAATGATATCAGAGAAACGAGGCTTAAGACAGAACTTCAGTAAATTAACACATAAGAGAAGTATACATTTTGAGACACGACACTGTTAGCAGAAGCCAAGTGTCATTAGTGCACGATTTAGTGTTGACTTACATTCTTACAACTTCGCACATCAAAATAAAAAGATAAAAAATACCTAATAAAAAAACATACCAACTAGTTCATTGAAAACAGATATTTAAAAATAAACAGGTTTACCCTAAAGGCATTGGTAATATCTGGTAACAGTCCCGTTCTACGTTAGACTATGTTCAACTGGTTACACCAAATAATTTCTAAACTCCAGTTTCTTGTAGGCTGAAACACGTACTTGCATTCTTTATTTTCTACGCGTAACGAGTCATTATGTGGAGCTAATTACAGACGACAGCGCCACCGTAACACAACTTGTTGATTTGTGACGTTATTAGGGCGTTTTAACGTTTACGATAATAAAACAGTGATTAAAACTCTTGAATTATATTTACTAGAAAGAAAACACCAGTGTCTTTATTTAATCCTAATAAATAGGTTAGAAGTCAAATTTTCATAATCTTACAACTGTCGTATTAAATAAAACCCTGAATACCTCTGTAATCTCATTGTCTTATTAAAACAAACCTTGGATCTCTCTTCAATCTTACAACATAATCTTATTACAATTTATTTCTTTGAAATGTAAAACAGAAATAACAGTTCCAAGCTTCTATAACGAGTTGAAGTTTGTTTACTCTATATGGTGAATCTTCTAACCTGCACAGGACAGAACCGCAAATTTACCTTTTAAGATGCTTAATTCTCGACCTTGACGGTAGAGGGCTACTTCCCACAATCTTCAAATTTTCCATGGTGTCAGACACAGAGCACATTCCACCCTGAAGATAAAAATGATGGTTTTGCTTTAAAACACATTTATATACAACAAACAAAAATATACAGCAAAGGATAAATTGAGTTTTTCCTTAAAAAAACAAATTATATCTTTATAAGCCTAAACTTAAACGAAATCTCTTATTTCAAAAACAAAAATATATCAGTTCGAACAGAGCGAAATTGTAGGTTCTTTAAAGAAATCTGTATAGATTAAAGAAACAAAGAGGTTCACTGAACCTGTGGTATCGATATTTTGGGGGGAGGGAGAAACAAGGTAAATTATTTATTTAATGGTTGACAATCTATATTCATGGAAAAAAACAGTTTTACCTTGTTCATTACAGTGTGGTGTGAACATAATCGTGATTAAACACTTATATACATTCTTACCGTGTTATAATATAAGGATGATACAAGCGCCATCTCTACCATCTTGTTTACATTGTTTCTTTTTAATGGCTGATATTAACTGTCCATATATTTACTTCCTTTTGTGAAAAGTTTTTTCTATTCTTGTTCTATTTAATACAGTGTTACAATAGACACAATAAGGCTGTATTTATAACCAAGTTCTAAACACAGTCAGGTTCAAACTGTAATATTTATTGTTTATCTACTATATTGATGATGTCGAGAAAACCCACTTGTAGTGAAATATATATGTAAGAACGGCTCGTTTCAGTTGAGAAAATTTTTTTACGTAGAGGAGCGAACAACGTTTCGACCTTCTTCGTCAGCCTTTTTATGCTCTGATATTTACAGATATTACGAGAACTTGTTATTCAGTAACTACATAGATATTGTTACAGAAGGAAACACGGTATAATATTGTAAAGTTCTGATAACCTATTGAGAAGATATTTAAAACATCATTTGGATGAACAATCCGAACCACCCCTACATATGTAGTGCTACCGTCTGACTGATATACATTAATTACAATAGAATACAGAAGCGCCTGGAAGCTAAAACAATATATTTCAAAATATATACCTGTAACAGAATATTATCCCAATGTGTGTATCTCAACAGAATACACAGTAATAACAGGGAACAAAAGCAATATACATAATCACACACATATACTACGAAACCGTCACTATATTTAAACACCTACGATGTGACTGCATAACAAACATTTTACACAAATAGAAACTCACAACTCCTGGAGAATATTATTAGATAAGTGTAACACAACCTGTGATGGAGGTATTACTGGTATCACTTTTACAGTATTACTAGATAAGTGTTACACAACCTGTGATGGAGGTGTTATTGGTATCACTTCTACAGTATTATTAGATAAGTGTAACACAACCTATGATGGAGGTGTTACTGGTATCACTTCTACAGTATTATTAGATAAGTGTAACACAACCTATGATGGAGGTGTTACTGGTATCACTTCTACAGTATTATTAGATAAGTGTAACACAACCTATGATGGAGGTGTTACTGGTATCACTTCTACAGTATTATGAGATAAATGTAACACAACCTATGATGGAGGTGTTACTGGTATCACTTCTACAGTATTATCAGTTAACAACTGTAACACAACCTGTGATGGAAATGTTATTTGTATCACTTCTACAGTATTATTAGTTAACAACTGTAACACAATCTATGAGGGAGGTGTTATTGGTATCACTTCTACAATATTATTAGATAAGTGTAACACAACCTATGATGGAGGTGTTACTGGTATCACTTCTACAGTATTATTAGATAAGTGTAACACAACCTATGATGGAGGTGTTACTGGTATCACTTCTACAGTATTATTAGTTAACAACTGTAACACAACCTGTGATGGAAATGTTATTTGTATCACTTCTACAGTATTATTAGTTAACAACTGTAACACAATCTATGAAAGAGGTGTTATTGGTATCACTTCTACAATATTATTAGATAAGTGTAACACAACCTATGATGGAGATGTTATTGGTATCACTTCTACAGTATTATTAGTTAACAACTGTAACACAGCCTATAATGGAGGTGTTATTGGTATCACTTCTACAGTATTATTAGATAAGTGTAACACAACCTATGATGGAGGTGTTACTGGTATCACTTCTACAGTATTATTAGATAAGTGTAACACAACCTATGATGGAGGTGTTACTGGTATCACTTCTACAGTATTATTAGATAAGTGTAACACAACCTATGATGGAGGTGTTACTGGTATCACTTCTACAGTATTATTAAATAAGTGTAACACAACCTATGATGGAGGTGTTACTGGTATCACTTCTACAGTATTATTAGTTAACAACTGTAACACAACCTGTGATGGAAATGTTATTTGTATCACTTCTACAGTATAATTAGTTAACAACTGTAACACAACCTGTGATAGAGGAGTTATTGGTATCACTTCTACAGTGTTATTAGTTAACAACTGTAACACAACCTATGATGGAGGTGTTATTGGTATCACTTCTACAGTATTATTAGATAAGTGTAACACAACCTATGATGGAGGTGTTATTGGTATCACTTCTACAGTATTATTAGATAAGTGTAACACAACCTATGATGGAGGTGTTACTGGTATCACTTCTACAGTATTATTAGATAAGTGTAACACAACCTATGATGGAGGTGTTACTGGTATCACTTCTACAGTATTATTAGATAAGTGTAACACAACCTATGATGGAGGTGTTACTGGTATCACTTCTACAGTATTATTAGATAAGTGTAACACAACCTATGATGGAGGTGTTACTGGTATCACTTCTACAGTATTATTAGTTAACAACTGTAACACAACCTGTGATGGAAATGTTATTTGTATCACTTCTACAGTATTATTAGTTAACAACTGTAACACAACCTGTGATGGAAATGTTATTTGTATCACTTCTACAGTATTATTAGTAAACAACTGTAACACAACCTGTGATGGAAATGTTATTTGTATCACTTCTACAGTATTATTAGTTAACAACTGTAACACAACCTGTGATGGAAATGTTATTTGTATCACTTCTACAGTATTATTAGTTAACAATTGTAACACAACCTATGAGGGAGATGTTATTGGTATCACTTCTACAGTATTATTAGATAAGTTTAACACAACCTGTGATGGAAATGTTATTTGTATCACTTCTACAGTATTATTAGTTAACAACTGTAACACAACCTGTGATGGAAATGTTATTTGTATCACTTCTACAGTATTATTAGTTAACAATTGTAACACAACCTATGAGGGAGGTGTTATTGGTATCACTTCTACAGTATTATTAGATAAGTTTAACACAACCTGTGATAGAGGAGTTATTTGTATCACTTCTACAGTGTTATTAGTTAACAACTGTAACACAACCTATGATGGAGGTGTTATTGGTATCACTTCTACAGTATTATTAGATAAGTGTAACACAACCTATGATGGAGGTGTTACTGGTATCACTTCTACAGTATTATTAGATAAGTGTAACACAACCTATGATGGAGGTGTTACTGGTATCACTTCTACAGTATTATTAGTTAACAACTGTAACACAACCTATGAGGGAGGTGTTATTGGTATCACTTCTACAGTATTATTAGATAAGTTTAACACAACCTGTGATAGAGGAGTTACTGGTATCACTTCTACAGTGTTATTAGTTAACAACTGTAACACAACTTGTGATAGAGATGTTATTTGTATCACTTCTACAGTGTTATTAGTTAAAAACTTTAACACAACCTGTGATGGAGGTGTTATTTGTATCACTTCTACAGTATTATCAGTTTACAACTTTAACACAACCTGTGATGGAGATGTTATTTGTATCACTTCTACAGTGTTATTAGTTAACAACTATAACACAACCTGTGATAGAGGTGTTATTTGTATCACTTCTACAGTTTTATTAGTTAACAACTGTAACACAACCTGTGACAGAGATGTTATTTGTATCACTTCTACAGTGTTATTAGTTAACAACTGTAACACAACCTGTGATAAAGATGTTATTTGTATCACTTCAACAGTATTATTATTTAAGAACTGTAACACAAACTGTAATATGTGTTATTTGTATAACTCCACAGTATTATTAGTGAACAACTGTAACACAAACTGTGATAGAAGTGCCATTTACATAACTTCCGGGTTACTCTGTAGACGCGGTACGAAGCTGTGTTTTGACCCTAATCTTTCGTATAATCTTGCAACTGTCTCGGGTCAGTAGTCACGATGTTTACTGATGGTACGCTTGGCCGCACATAACCCTTACAATGGTTCGTTTCGTTCGTGTTCTTTCAAACACCTGCCACTGCATAAGACTACATGTTCAACGTGCACATCAACACGAGAGGTTAATAAATAATAAGTTCCACCACATAATACAATATTCTCATCCTCATAAAAACCCGAAAGGATATCTCACACATCAGGAGATAGCTCACAAACTTGTCATGGTAACCACATTACTTCTACGTCATAAGTTATAAGTAAGTTACCATAAAACACAAAAATCTCATTATTTTTTTTATTGGTCGCATATGACAAAATTTCTCCAGTCTCCTTAAAACTGGTAATATCTTCAGGACAGCTTTTAATTAAAAACAACAAACTAGTGATGTTTGTCACAAACAGTTTTATAGCAACGGATGAGACGTTGTTCATAATAACATAGACCCCTATAAACCGTCAATAACAGTCAACATAGACCCCTATAAACTGTCAATATGAGTCAACATAGACCCCTATAAACCGTCAATAACAGTCAACATAGACACCTATAAACCGTCAAGAACAATCAACATAGACACCTATGAACCGTCAATAACAGTTAACATAGACACCTATGAACCGTCAATAACAGTTAACATAGACCCCTATAAACCGTCAATAACAGTCAACATAGACCCCTATAAACTGTCAATAAGAGTCAACATAGACCCCTATAAACTGTCAATAAGAGTCAACATAGGCCCCTATAAACTGTCAATAAGAGTCAACATAGACCCCTATAAACCGTCAATATGAGTCAACATAGACTCCTATAAACCGTCAATAACAGTCAACATAGACTCCTATAAAGCGTCAATAAGAGTCAACATATAATATCAGTCAATGATAG
The DNA here is from genome assembly GCF_004210375.1 of Tachypleus tridentatus. Classification (NCBI taxonomy): domain Eukaryota; kingdom Metazoa; phylum Arthropoda; class Merostomata; order Xiphosura; family Limulidae; genus Tachypleus; species Tachypleus tridentatus. Next base: position 105,279,751 of record NC_134825.1, on the reverse strand, counting down.
AAGAGAGGTGCTACGTTAATAACAGTCAGCATAGACTCCTATAAACCATCAATAACAGTCAACACAGACTCCTATAAACCGTCAATAACAGTCAACATAAACTCCCATAAAGCGTCAATAACAGTCAACATATAATATCAGTCAGTGATAGAAGAGAGGTGCTACATAGAACAGGAAGAAAACAGAATTAATAAAATCAAACTTTGTTGGTTTGACCAGTACTGTTTCCACAACAACCATTAACATTTAACACGTTAAACAAACTTTGTTGGTTTGACCTGTACTGTTTCCACAACAACCATTAACATTTAACACGTTAAACAAACTTTGTTGGTTTGAGCCGTACTGTTTCCACAACAACCATTAACATTCAACACGTTAAACAAACTTTGTTGGTTTGACCTGTACTGTTTCCACAACAACCATTAACATTTAACACGTTAAACAAACTTTGTTGATTTGACGAGTACTGTTTCCACAACAACCATTAACATTTAACACGTTAAACAAACTTAGTTGGTTTGACCTGTACTCTTTCCACAACAACCATTAACATTTAACACGTTAAACAAACTTTGTTGGTTTGACCCGTGCTGTTTCCACAACAACCATTAACATTTAACACGTTAAACAAACTTTGTTGGTTTGACCCGTACTGCTTTCACAACAACCATTAATATTTAACACCTTTAACAAACTTTGTTGATTTGACCTGTACTGTTTCCACAGCAACCATTAACATTTAACATGTCAAACAAACTTTGTTGATTTCACCCGTACTGTTTCAACAACCATTAACATTTAACACGTTAAACAAACTTTGTTGATTTGAACTGTACTGTTTCCACAACAAACATTAACATTTAGCACGTTAAACAAACTTTGTTGATTTGACCCGTACTGTTTTAACAACAACCATTAACATTTAACACGTTAAACAAACTTTGTTGATTTGACCCGTACTGTTTTAACAACAACCATTAACATTTAACACGTTAAACAAACTTTGTTGATTTGACCCGTACTGTTTCCACAACAACCATTAACATTTAACACTTTAAATTTATGTTGAAGCTGGAGTGCGTTGCATATTAACGATTTTAAATAAAGAAAGAGAAATCAAACTTGCTGGAATTTTTATCTGTTTTATATCTCTAAAGTAGCTCTAGTGAAGGTGAGGCTTACCGAGGTCACAGTCAACAGGGTAAGGTGAAAATCAGAACCTCTACAAGTAACCAAGTAGAGCACGAAGTAACTGTAGAAAATAGAAGTTCACCTGTCAGCTATTGGCTGAAACCAAATAACCATGTTAGTTCTTAGACAGGAAACTTACAAAATGGAAGATATACTTAATGTGTCAGCTATCGGCTATAACCAAATAACCATGTTAGTTCTTAGACTGGAAACGTACAAAATAGAAAATATACTTAATGTGTCAGCTATTGGCTGTAACCAAATAACCATGCTAGTTCTTAGACTGGAAACTTACAAAATAGAAGATATACTTAATGTGTCAGCTATTGGCTGTAAACAAATAACCATGTTAGTTCTTAGACTGGAAAATTACAAAATAGAAAATATACTTAATGTGTTAGCTATTGGCTGTAACCAAATAACCATGTTAGTTCTTAGACTTGAAACTTACAAAATAGAAGATCTAAGTTCACGTGTCAGCTGTTGGCTAAAACCAAATAATTATGTTAATTCTTAGACTTGAAACTTACAAAATAGAAGATCTAAGTTCACGTGTCAGCTGTTGGCTGTAACCAAATAATCATGTTAATTCTCAGACTTGAAACTTATATTTTCGTAAGTAATTTGAACAACTACGTGAAAGTCAACGTGTACACTCCATAACTACGTGAAGATCTACGTGTACACTCTACATTTACAACTCGACTCCAAAGACCTAATGTTAAAGCAGCCTGACTAAAATTTTAACAAATCTGTTAATATGCACCAAGCCTCTTCAAGAACTGGCTTTTTTAGACCTTAAAGGGACGGCATCTGGTCGGACCGGTTCCTTAAGGGGAATTTTAATCACGAATGTATAATTACCGCTTGGCCTTCTCACAAAGTTATTACTTGAGAAAGGCAGAAGAGAGACCTATTTTTTTTAAGGCGGATTAATATTTGTTAGATTTTTTTTTAGGTAATTTGTCTCTTACTGTTAACTAAATATATGTAAACACCCCTCAAAGCAACACAACTTAAAACGATCACACATAGCTTAGTACATTTTGGTTTAATAATTCCACAGAAAGGGGTAACTGAGCTCCACGAGGAGAATGGGAAGTCCCCGAACACAGTCCATTATGTTGACAATAGCAGATCGAGGGACACAGAGGTTAAATAGATGGTATAAGTATTGACTTCGATACGTAAAGAAAAGAATCCCGATGTAAGAAATATCGAATACACTGCTCAACAACATAAGGTAACTTATCAAACATGGTTGAAAGGATCTATAACGGAGATTCTTTGCTGCTTGTAACATCTTTTCTAGCCCTAGCTTGTCTCCACCAATACATTTTATAATACCATAGATCCAAGTGAGTTTATCTGAATATTTTCCAGGTCTATTTATCAGGATCTCAGGTTTATTTAAATATCCAGAAAGGTACTGTTCTTATTTTCTACAGAAGCTGTCTTTACAAATTTTACTACATCCTCTGTAACCTGAAGAATTCTGGGAGATGAAATAACTGTATCCCTACCTTTATCTTCCTTCAGTTCTCACTACTACTGATATTTTCCAAACAAACAGATAAAATTTAATTATTTTTAAATGTTATTTAATGTTCCACGTACATAATGGAAGTCAGTCTGGTTGGATACATTTCTTTAACCAAAAGATTCCTTAACACAGAGGTAGAAACCCGTATTTCTCCAAATCCAAACAAAACAACTGATGGTAAGTAATGGCTTCTTCATCTTAGGAAGATATTTATTAACCAGGCTCGGTATGACCGGGTGGATAAGGTACTCCAGTCGTAATCCGAGGGTCGCGGGTTCGAATCCCCGTCACACCAAACATGCTCGCTCTTTCAGCCGTGGGATCGTTATAATGTCACGGTAAATCCCACTTTTCGTTGGTAAAAGAGTAGCCCAAGAGTTAGCGGTGGGTGGTGACGACTAGATGCCTTCCCTCTAGTCTTACACTGCTAAATTAGGGACGGCTAGCACAGATAGCCCTTGTGTAGCTTTGTGCGATATTCAAAACAAACAATTTATTGAGTTCTAGCTGACAAATACACACACATTGTGTAGTTATTTCCCTTGAATACAAGATGAATCAAATGCCAGCTGTGAAAACGCCATATTTATAATCCTATCTGGACACCTTGAGATTTAGAATTTTTCTACTGCTTCTCTGTAATAATTGTCATGTGGTTCAAGTTCGGACGACGTTACAAAATATTCTCCGCACTTTAAGCTGTAGGTGTATTAAAAGAGTGACAGTCAACTCCTTGACGTGGATAGTAGGGTGATGTTGGCTCATGGCTTTCCCTCGGGTCAAAATTAAGGAAGAGCAGATAACCTTAGTAGCTTTGGTAATGAAGAAGATAAATCATGATTCAAGTTACATGGTTAAGCCACCAGAAGGCGTGTTTTTCTTGTGTTTCAGTTATGGTTGCAAAAATCATAATAGTATCCTGAACATCTGAACATGTTAGCTTACACTACGGACGTTACCCAAATTTAATTATAGATGTTATAGTAACAAAGACTTAAAAATTGTAAGACAAGTTAATTTCGTCTAGAAATCATGGTAACAAATACATACACAGTATACAGCAAGCTTAATCTATCCAGAGTTCATGGTAACAAATACATACACAGTATACGGCAAGCTCAATCTATCCAGAGGTCATGGTAACAAATATATACACAGTATACGGCAAGCTCAATCTATCCAGAGGTCATGGTAACAAATATATACACAGTATACAGCAAGCTTAATCTATCCAGAGGTCATGATAACAAATACAGATATACAGTATACGGCAAGCTCAATCTATCCAGAGGTCATGGTAACAAATACAGATATACAGTATACGGCAAGCTCAATCTATCCAGAGGTCATGGTAACAAATACAGATATACAGTATACGGCAAGCTCAATCTATCCAGAGGTCATGGTAACAAATATTTACACAATGTAAGGTAAGTTTAGTCCGTATAGATGTCATGGTAACAAATACTTACACAGTGTAAGGTAAGTTTAGTACATATAGAGGTCATTGTAACAAATACTTACAGTGTAAGATAAGTTTAGTCCGTCTAGAGGTCATGGTAACAAATACTTACAGTGTAAGGTAAGTTTAGTCCGTCTGGAGGTCATGGTAACAAATACAGTGTAAGGTAAGTTTAGTCCGTTTAGAGGTCATGGTAACAAATACCTACACAGTGTAAGGTAAGTTTAGTCCGTCTAGAGGTCATGGTAACAAATACTTACACAGTGTAAGGTAAGTTTAGTCCGTCTAGAGGTCATGGTAACAAATACTTACACAGTGTAAGGTAAGTTTAGTCCATCCAGAAGGCATGGTGAGAGTTATTCCACTGCGTGTTGTTTATTTCGCCTAAGTTCGCGCATGACTTTCGAACACAGCATGTTTTTCTTCAGTAACATCAAATCAATGTAATAGAAAATGGAAAATATCGCGTTGATTATTCACGTGTCCCTTCATATCTTACTTAGTGTTTTACTTTCCACGTTCGTGAAGGAAACCAGTAAAACAACCGAGCAGCATCACTGATCAACCACCAAGGTCGACCAACAAGGGCAGACTACTTACTGTGTTCCAAACCACCACCAGTCGGCACTACCAGCAGGTATACAGTGTAGAATCCCACGTGGCAAATACGTCATTAGTTGAGGAACAGGATAAGACAGGACAATTTGGTGAAGAGATGCTTAAATAAAGAAACCGCTCTAAAAAAACAATCACATTCTGAAGAGTTAAAAATTATATTTATGTTCATTGTTACGCAGCTGCAGAATTAAAACCACTCAAACTCCGTCGTTTGAAACTTTACAACCTATGGTGTGGTTTCACAGCTTGTCCAATGTGATAAACGTAACGTAAACGAAAAGTAGTTCGGGAAACATAAACTTGGCCTTACTTCGGAGGGTCATAAGACCGACCAACTGGCTGTCAACCAAGTTTTTCACCTTCCTTTTAAACCTATACGACTCTACTAGGTTTCATCATGTTCTTTCTACGACACTTCCCTAGAAGTGTGAACACTATTGTGGGTCGATGTAGATGTGTAACTCACACCCGAGGGGTTCTAGTGGGAGCGGATTCTATTGGCAGCTGTCGACAGTGCTTCCTCCTCGGGCGTGTAGTTAATTAACTAAAAAGGGATATTCCTTTTGTAAAGGAAATGGGTTCTTGAAGGTGACGGTTCTACTGAACCCAATGAAACTTAGTTATATGAATTATAAAATACACTTAACAAGAAAGTGGATATTTAACCTGGTAGAACTTCCTTATTTAGTTATAACTGACAGGACAAACATATCTGTGACCAACAATGAAAAATTAGGCAAATAGGAAGTGTACATGTACTCAGTTTATGGAACACTTTACATCTTTCCAATTTATAAATTCCAGTCACAACACCTTGATAGAACGTGAACAGTGGACAAATTAGAAATAGCACATATTAACTCTTTAATTTCTATTATGCCCCTTGTGGGAAAAGAAACGTTGTGATTATATATTAATTAATAATTCACAATGTCTGCTGTAATTAGTTTTATATTTCCCACACAACACAAGTTTTGTTTACAATCCGACTTCAATGAGAGGCATCACGTGATTGAACGTAATATTGCTTCACTTGTGAATATAACGGTCGTTACCCTGTGTTCTCGAACTAATCGTGCTTTCACGAGATTTGTGAAAACCGCGTGTTGTGTATATACTTTTCATAGATTGCGCAATTTTGGACACAAAGATAAAATTCAACATTTTTTATGGACAGCGCTCTGAATTCGTAGGATCTAACAATGTACAACTGCTTGCTTCATGAACTGGGACACTTGTCTGTATACTGGTGTTAGTGTGATAGTGTTAGCTTCATGAACTGGGACACTTGTCTGTATACTGGTATTAGTGTGATAGTGTTAGCTTCATGAACTAGGACACTTGTCTGTATACTGGTGTTAGTGTGATAGTGTTAGCTTCATGAACTGGGACACTTGTCTGTATACTGGTATTAGTGTGATAGTGTTAGCTTCATGAACTAGGACACTTGTCTGTATACTGGTGTTAGTGTGATAGTGTTAGCTTCATGAACTGGGACACTTGTCTGTATACTGGTGTTAGTGTGATAGTGTTAGCTTCATGAACTGGGACACTTGTCTGTATACTGGTGTTAATGTGATAGTGTTAGCTTTATGAACTGGGACACTTGTCTGTATACTGGTGTTAGTGTGATAGTGTTAGCTTCATGAACTGGGACACTTGTCTGTATACTGGTGTTAGTGTGATAGTGTTATATTCATGAACTGGGACATTTGTCTGTATACTGGTGTTAATGTGATAGTGTTAGCTTCATGAACTGGGACACTTGTCTGTATACTGGTGTTAGTGTGATAGTGTTATATTCATGAACTGGGACACTTGTCTGTATACTGGTGTTAGTGTGATAGTGTTAGCTTTATGAACTGGGACACTTGTCTGTATACTGGTGTTAATGTGATAGTGTTAGCTTTATGAACTGGGACACTTGTCTGTATACTAGTGTTAGTGTGATAGTGTTAGCTTCATGAACTGGGACACTTGTCTGTATACTGGTATTAGTGTGATAGTGTTAGCTTCATGAACTAGGACACTTGTCTGTATACTGGTGTTAGTGTGATAGTGTTATATTCATGAACTGGGACACTTGTCTGTATACTGGTGTTAGTGTGATAGTGTTAGCTTTATGAACTGGGACTCTTGTCTGTATACTGGTGTTAGTGTGATAGTGTTAGCTTCATGAACTGTGACACTTGTCTGTATATTGGTGTTAATGTGATAGTGTTAGCTTTATGAACTGGGACACTTGTCTCTATACTGGTGTTAGTGTGATAGTGTTAGCTTCATGAACTGGGACACTTGTCTGTATACTGGTGTTAGTGTGATAGTGTTATATTCATGAACTGGGCCCCTTGTCTGTATACTGGTGTTAGTGTGATAGTGTTAGCTTCATAAACTGGGACACTTGTCTGTATACTGGTGTTAGTGTGATAGTGTTAGCTTCATGAACTGGGACACTTGTCTGTATACTGGTGTTAGTGTGATAGTGTTAGCTTCATGAACTGGGACACTTGTCTGTATACTGGTGTTAGTGTGATAGTGTTAGCTTCATGAACTGGGACACTTGTCTGTATACTGGTATTAGTGTGATAGTGTTAGCTTCATGAACTAGGACACTTGTTTGTATACTGGTGTTAGTGTGATAGTGTTAGCTTCATGAACTGGGACACTTGTCTGTATACTGGTGTTAGTGTGATAGTGTTAGCTTCATGAACTGGGACATTTGTCTGTATACTGGTGTTAGTGTGATAGTGTTAGCTTCATGAACTGGGACACTTGTCTGTATACTGGTGTTAGTGTGATAGTGTTAGCTTTATGAACTGGGACACTTGTCTGTATACTGGTGTTAGTGTGATAGTGTTATATTCATGAAATGGGACACTTGTCTGTATACTGGTGTTAATGTGATAGTGTTAGCTTTATGAACTGGGACACTTGTCTGTATACTGGTGTTAGTGTGATAGTGTTAGCTTCATGAACTGGGACACTTGTCTGTATACTGGTGTTAGTGTGATAGTGTTAGCTTCATGAACTGGGACACTTGTCTGTATACTGGTGTTAGTGTGATAGTGTTAGCTTCATGAACTGGGACATTTGTCTGTATACTGGTGTTAGTGTGATAGTGTTAGCTTCATGAACTGGGACACTTGTCTGTATACTGGTGTTAGTGTGATAGCGTTAGCTTCATGAACTGGGACATTTGTCTGTATACTGGTGTTAGTGTGATAGCGTTAGCTTCATGAACTGGGACACTTGTCTGTATACTGGTGTTAGTGTGATAGTGTTAGCTTTATGAACTGGGACACTTGTCTGTATACCGGTGTTAGTGTGATAGTGTTATATTCATGAACTGGGACACTTGTCTGTATACTGGTGTTAGTGTGATAGTGTTAGCTTCAAGAACTGGGACACTTGTCTGTATACTGGTGTTATTGTGATAGTGTTAGCTTCATGAACTGGGACACTTGTCTATATACTGGTGTTAGTGGGATAGTGTTAGCTTCATGAACTGGGACACTTGTCTGTATACTGGTGTTAGTGTGATAGTGTTAGCTTCATGAACTGGGACACTTGTCTATATACTGGTGTTAGTGTGATAGTGTTAGCTTCATGAACTGGGACACTTGTCTATATACTGGTGTTAGTGTGATAGTGTTTGGGAGGGTATGTAATCAATATGAAATACAAAAATAAAAGTAAGGCCTACACATAAAAGTAGAATTTAATATTAAAGTTTACCTGATTTCATTGTTATTAAGAGAAAAACAACCAAAGGTCAGATTGTTAATTGTAAATCACAAAACTATACAATGGGCTATCAATGCTATACTGACGGCGAATGTTTTTCGTAAGTGCTTTAACAAAGTGAAAACTTTCACTTGGAAACATACTGACTAAAAGATTCTCCAAACACACAACACAGTTGAGTAGATAAAGAAATAAAACACATACATATATATATAGTGTATTTAAAAAAATTCAATGAACGTCCTAAACCGTTCATGCATAACTCCATTCGGTTGGATGAAATTAGACAAAGTATATTATTATAATATGAATGTTATTTACCTTGAGATTTAAACGAGAACAGTCAGATATAAATTACTGAATATAGAGTGCGCTGTGTATGAACTTCAAATCAGAATTTCCGCTCTAGTTCCAAATAATTGTGACGTAGAAGGTGAACTGCAGGTTTGTTCAACTGAATTATTTTATTTCTTTTGTTCCGTAAAAACATTTTCTTATTGTTTGTCGAAATTGAAAGATAAATTATAAATATTTTGTTAAATTGTAAGAAATTCAGTTAGTGCATATTTTTAAATAGATATATTTTAATAATAGTGATATATTTGAGACTTGTAGTTTATTTAAAGCTATATTATTATGCGAGTGCATAATTTCAGAGTTAAGTCTTCTGACTTATTGCTGGGATACTACAGAACAGTTTTGAAACGTATATTAAAACAACAGTTTTGTACATGTATTTATATTTAGTGTTTTCCTTAAGGCTTCACTTTATGTTTTTCGGTTGAAGAATAGATATCACGGTTGAAAGCGGTAGACAAATTAAAAACAGTTTTCATACAAGAACTAATTGCTTTGTTCTTTAACACATGCTGTAATTTATTTACGTATAAAAATGATCAAAAACTCAAGCCAACCCCAAACAACGGTTGTAGTAATTACGGTCAAATGTCTCTGTTCGAAGGAAGTTCCCCAGAAGAACGCAATGTTTAAATATTAAAGGTCTAAGACCATTTTTTGTTGACAGAGTGTTCATCTGACACAACTACGTCACTAATCACCCTACCGGAGATTTTATTACACATAATTTATTCTGTTTGTTACTTAGAACAAAGCTACACAGATATTGAACACCGATTTTTAACCTTATAACCTCATCAGACTTGCAGCTGAGCCAACCAGAATCGATTTATTTTATTTGGTTATACTTGAAACCAGTCTCAACAATTTACATGTTTTGCTACGTTCTTTTACAATGTTTTAGTAAAACATCAGAGTATTGTTAATACAAAGCAGATAAACAGTATAATACCAGTTATACCAACAATACCAATACTATTGTAACAATATAACACTAATTATTAAAACAATATAATACCAACTGTACCGACAATGTAATACCAAATATACTAACAATATAATACTAATTATACTAACAATATAATACCAACTATACCAATACTATCATAACTATATCAACAATATAACAAAACTTATAAAAACAATGTAATACCAACAACATAGCTGTGCTAACAATTCAACTATACAAACAATACAATACCAACTATACAAACAATACAATACTAACTGTACCAACAATATAATACCAAATATACTAACAATATAATAATAAAAAATAACAGTATAACACCAACTACATTAAAATATCAAACCAATCATACCAACAAAGATAATACCAATTATACCAACCGTACAACACATAATACTAGCTGTAATATACGGTTAGTGTTAAAGCAAATATGACGAAGACAGTTGGGACCAATTTACTTAACAATTGTATCACAGTAACAGTTAGAAATGTGTTCTATATTAAATAGTCATATCTAGTACACCATAGCTGTCTGACGTCACAAGCTGTTCTAAAGCAACGAGAGAACTAACATCGACGGTATTTAATAAAGACAGTTCAGATGAGCGGTTCAAGCTTCTGGCAGCCATTTTAACTTTATTATCACAGCTGTCGTACATGACAGTTCAGCTGATAAAAGATACAGGAATGAAAGTATGGCAACCTTCAATAATAATCCGCGCATAGCATGGACACCTTTGTATCAGACGTAAGGCTAGTGTGTTGTGTCCCAAAATAATTAAATAAGAGGAGGTTTAGGCCTCTTTATATATTATAACCATAAAAATAACAAGCCATAAACCAAAACACATTAACATAAAATAAAATACGCTCCATATTTAAGAAAAAAAAAATATCCTAGGATGCAAGCTACAACGTAGGATTATAAAATTATATAAATACAGAAACTTAATATATCTTTTATATTTTTGGAATTACATTTTCTTTTTCCAGTTCTATAAAAGAATAACAATATTGTTTTATTAATGAACTTAATATAAATATTAAATCTTTTAATAGTATTGTGATATATAGTGTTGTAAAATCACATGTTTGAATACTATTTACCTATTCACACTTTCTAAGATATTCTAAAACAGGTTGGTTATTTTTTATTATTCTAAATGTATGATTTTATTGTTAATACTTACATTTTATATTTTATGGAGTAAAACATCAAGTAATTTATTTAATAATGTATCTCTTTATTATTGTGATTTTCTTATTTTTATTTTAACTAGGGAAAGCAGTTACCTTCCCACAACTGTCTGCAGGCAGTGAAGGGTGATATAGACATGGGACATTGTGGGTGCTCACACCCACATCTCGCTCTTCTAATTTCTAATTTTCTTATACGAGACTAGCGAATTGGAGGTTTAGAATGATATAGTGTATCCCCACCGCAATGTGGGTCCTATTTCTCTAGTCGCCTCCAAAACCTAGGATACATTTTATAATCCCATGTTGTAGCTTGTATCCAAGGGTCTTTGTTTTAAAAAAATAATGTGTTTATGTGTTTTGGTTTATGGCTTGAAAAGTTTATGGTTATAATTAATCAGAGGTTGAGCTTTGCTGTTTTTAACGTAGTCCTTCCTCATGACTTTGTTTATTCATTTAGAAATAATTATTTAATTTCACTATATATCTACCAAAATTGAAGTGTAAGATACAGGTGTCCGTTCAAACTTGCGACGTCTTATAGGCTAGAAATATCAGAGTATTGTCTTTCTCAGTTGATAACGTAATGGTGTCAAATAATATACAGAATGATTTATCCGCAAAGGAAATTTCAGATTAAAGAGGTTATATTTATCAATCAGTAGAAACGACCTGTCAAGGAAGACAAATTATACATCTTGATGTCAAGGGAGATAAGCTATGAAAGAAGATCAGTCACGTGACCGCAAAATTTGAAGTCGAGGTCAACTTGTAAAAATAATCTGTGTCACCCTTCACTCCTACCTAGCGCGTGCTTGTAATTTCTCACCCTACCCAACACCTTGCTGCCCCTCCAAAGTACTAGTTGAACTTTGTTTATATGCCTAGCACTTAGTTGTATCACAATAGTTATTCGAGGTTTGAGTCCTGACGACTGAAATACTTATATTCATATATTTATAGAAAAGTGTGTGATCTTTATATGATACTGAGGTATAATGTTACGCGGCCAGTGTTCGAGGTTCGAGTCCTAAAAGGTGAATCGTTACATTGGAGCATGTGTAAACTTATCATGCATTCTTGTGTTCTTAGTTCAAGTCCCGAAAGCTAAAACTAAATATAGTGTACTTTTACCCTGGATCGGCCTGGCATGGCCAAGCGCGAAAGGCGTGCGACTCGCAATGATGACTAGCTGCCTTCCCTCTAGTCTTACACTGCTGAATTAGGGACAGCTCGGTGCAGTGGGCTAACAACCTACTCACTTAAATACTTGTTGAAGATTCCGCAAGCGATTGCGGCCCTATGTTCCTAGATGGAATCTAATGGTGATAATTAAACTTACCCTGGATCTGGGGTACAGTGTTATATGACCAGTGTTCCAGGTTCGAGTCCCGACTCCTGAAGGATTTTTTCGTGACGATATCTCTCCGACATTGTGTTTTTCGTCAAACGCCCTGAAATATATATACATATTACATTAGCAAAGTCTCTCTCCCAATTTTAAATATGTTAATTTTCGTCAAACGCCCTGAAATATATATACATATTACATTAGCAAAGTCTCTCTCCCAATTTTAAATATGTTAACTTTCGTCAAACGCCCTGAAGTATATATACATATTACATTAGCAAAGTCTATCTCCCAATTTTAAATATGTTAATTTCTTGTTTACCAATAATTTCTTAACGAATCTTCGTGTGTTAAAAAGTCGTTCATGTAAGACATAGCACAAACATAACAAAATATAAACACCTGTGTAGATCATTCAAATTCTGAAAATATGTTCAAATCAAGTCAAAAATGAGAAAGTGTCCCAAAACTGACCAACTGAAGGATAAGAAAACAACGAAACTGAACCACAGAATGAAAACAATTCACGTACAACGTTGTAAATAATATCGTTGTAATGTATAATTCTCAGACGTACAACGTTGTAAATAATATCGTTCTAATGTATAATTCTCAGACAGAGGAACTTATCTCATAGATAAGTTAGGGCTTGTCGTTAGAACCATAGAACCAGAACATTGGTTAATCGGAACACACAATTGAAATGAAAAAACGTTTTTAGCTGTCCTTAATTGGTCAATATAACACGTCATAAACATGCGTTTGATGCTGTACACACATATTAAAACTCCATAAATATATTTTAAAAATCCAATAGAAAATTTTCTTCTCGCAATATTGCTAGAAAGGTTGTTAAATTACTGCCTAAGTAATAAATATTATATTTTTTGATTCACCACTAAGCAACGTATGGTAATAAATTATTTGTACGCATCATAAAAACTTCGGGTCTTACCTTAAATTCACTAGTGGAACACTCGACAGACGTGTTCGACGTACAGCCCTTGGGGTGGAGGTTGTGGGTGGTGGGGATGTTATCGAGCTAAACGTCTCCACTTCCAACATCTTGATGGCTAAATGTACATCCTTGTGTCATTAAAGATGAAGAAAAAATTTGTCACCTAAGTTCACGTGTGAGCATGTCACATGGCGTATTACGCATGCACAGTAGAGTGAAATAGTTATGACAAATACTGGAGGGAAGATTTCTATAAAAACCGCGAGTCGTGAGCCATCTGGTGATACGTTTATTTTTTATGTTATAATTTGTTGTTGTCAGATTTAATTAAAGTACAAGATTAGTATCAAAGAAATGACGTCACAATTGTGTAAAGGTTCACTAAAATAATTATTGTTCTCTTGGGATTTTCCGTGAAAAGTTATAGAATATCCTATTTGTATATAGCTTGTTTTTTTTTTTTTTTTTTAAATTTCGCACAATGATACACGTGGACTATTTGCGCTAGCCAGTGTAAGGCAGCTAGTCGTTACCACTCACTCTTGGGCTACTCTTTTACCAACGAATAGTGGGATCGACCGTACCATTATAATACCCTCACGGCTGAAGGGGCGAACATGTTTGGTATAACAAGGATTCGAACCCGCGACCCTCAGATTAGGAGTCGAGCGCCTTAACCCCTTGGCCATGCCGGGCTTTGTAGATGGCTCTCCTTCCTACGGTACAAAGTAACTAGCTAACAGCATCCACTACCTGGTATAACCGAAAAGAATTTCACCGTCACTCAGACAGTGTTCGTTTGTTTGTTTGTTTGGAGCACAAAGCTACACAATGGGATACCTGTGCTCTGCCCACCGTGAGTATCGAAAACAGGTTTCTATCGGTGTGAGTCTACAGACATACCTCTGTACCACTGGGGGGCACTCACACAAAGTGTCTAACAGTTCTTTTTTTGCGGCAACAGGACGCAAACCATGAACCCTCAGAGTGAAGATATGCTTTTCAGAGGACTACGCCTTATCAAACAACACGTTCAAATTGTTATGTCATTATAGATATTAACTAACGTTCTAAATAGAATCACACTCTATTTGAAGTATCTGGTTATTTTAAATCTAAACACGATAAACTGTCCAGTTAAATAACACACAAAGTTAATTTCACTTGAATACAAATCTCTCTCAAACAATGATCACATCTTTTAATGTATCAGACGATCGTGTTATCTCATTTCCTGCGGTAGAATTTGTAGAAAACAAAAATATCTTATCTCAAAACTGTATGGTTGTTTCTTACAGCATGGATAAGGAAGGGTGGGTTAACTAGTACATAAAATGAATAGTGACGCATAACAATCTATGTTGTTTTTTTCTGGCTTGTTTTACTCCTGATGTCAGCCGACTGTCTCAATAACCCACTTTATGTATCACTTGGAGCAAATTATTTATGGGGAAATTAGTATATACTAGTGCCATCTATTGGCCATGTATTGAAATATATTAATAGTTAATGTATTGGTAATATCATAATGGGACAGCAGTGAGTTAAGGGACTTACAAAGCTAAAATATATAATTCGATTCACGCAACTGATACAGCAGATGACCCATCGTGGCCTTGCTCTGAAACAACCAAAATTATAATCACAGCAGTAAGTGACAACCTGACACTGCGACTTATAACGACGTCATTTATTGTCAGCTCGTACAAGAATTGTCACGTAGGACTTGCTAACTGATACTTTAACAAGGAACTTCCACTAGAACTTAGAAACAAAAATACTTTAATGGGATAAACGTCGAAGAGAAGTATTGAATGGTCCAGAGCAACAGTGTAGTCACATATAAATTATTGAATGGTCCAGAGCTACAGTATAGACACATATAAAGCAAGTGTATAAACACATGAGGAGTCGGAGTATTGATCCATATAGAACTGGAATATGTAATATTATACAAATGGAATACAGACTGATATTGAGTTGCAATATAGACCCATATAGAGTTGCGGTGTAGACTAATATAGACTTGGAGTATAGACCGATATAGAGTTGAGGCACAGACCAATATAGAATTGAGGTGTAGACAAATATAGAGTTAAGGTGTAGACTAATATAGACTTGGAGTATAGACCGATATAGAGTTGAGGTGTTGACAAATATAGAGTTGAGGTGTAAACAAATACAGAGTTGGAGTATAGACCAATATAAAGTTGAGGTGTTGACAAATATAGAGTTGGAGTGTAGACCGATATAACAGTTGAGAAGTGTAGACCAATATAGCTTAAGATATACATACTTTATGTCACACCTGCATGCTGTATGTTGAGATATACACACTTAATGTCACACCTACATGCTGCATGTTGAGATATACACACTTAGTGTCACACCTGCATGCTGTATGTTGAGATATACACACTTAGTATCACACCTACATACTGTATGTTGAGATATACACACTTAGTGTCACACCTCCATGCTGTATGTTGAGATATACATACTTAGTGTCACACCTACATGCTGTATGTTGAGATAAACACACTTAGTGTCACACCTCCATGCTGTATGTTGAGATATACACACTTAGTGTCACACCTCCATGCTGCATGTTGAGATAAACACACTTAGTGTCACACCTCCATGCTGCATGTTGAGATATACACACTTAGTGTCACACCTACATGCTGTATGTTGAGATATACATACTTAGTGTCACACCTACATACTGTATGTTGAGATATACACAATTAGTGTCACACCTACATGCTGTATGTTGAGATATACACAATTAGTGTCACACCTACATACTGTATGTTGAGATATACACACTTAGTGTTACACCACCGACATTAAGTGTGTATTGTTTTCAAAATGATCATAAAGATGTCCCTAAACGATTACAATGGGGCGTAACGGTCTAGAATGACGTTTCTCCTCTTGAGGATTCGAGCCACTGGCGTTCCAGATCTTCTGATTCGTCAAAGTACAGTACTTCTCTCCAAACGAGCCTGGCATGGCCAAGCGTGTTAAAGCGTTCGACTCGTAATCCGAGGGTCGCGGGTTCGAATCCCGGTCGCACCAAACATACTCGCCATTTCAGCCGAGAAGGCGTTATAATATGACGGTCAATCCCACTATTCGTTGGTAAAAGAGTAGCCCAAGTGTTGGCGGTGGGTGGTGATCACTAGCTGCCTTCCCTCTAGTCTTACACTGCTAAATTAGGGACAATTAGCGCAGATAGCCCTCGAGTACCATTACGCAAAATTCAAACATACAAAATATCTTTCCAATTCCCAAATATGAACATCTGATAGACAGTTACAAGTGTTATGTTACACTCGTTGTATTTCATATTGTGGACAAAGTTTTGTATACAACACACTAATCTAACGATACAATCAAGACGTAACTAAAATCATGCTTCCTAATCCTACCGCACCACTTTAAAGGTCACAGTAACCTCACTAAGTCTAAACCCAATGGGTTTTATTTCCTCATTAACTCCAGTGGCAGCATTCCCACAAAGACTCAACACAGCCTCTGTTCTACAACTAATGAAGACATTATTATTACTTATCACAGCTTCGGTTCTACTTATAATGAAGACATTACTATTACTTAACACAGTTTCTGTTCCACTTATAAAGAAGACATTACTATTGCTTAACACAGTCTCTGTTCTACATATAGAGAAGGCATTACAATTACTTAAGACAGCTTCGGTTCTACTTATAATGACGACATTACTATTACTTAACACAGCCTCGGTTCTACTTATAATGAAGACATTACTATTACTTAACACAGATTCGGTTCTACTTATAATGAAGACATTACTTTTACTTAACACAGCTTCGGTTCTACTTATAATGAAGACATTACTTTTACTTAACACAGCATCGGTTTTACTTATATTGAAGACATTACTATAACTGAACACAGCCTCTGTTCTACTTATAATGAAGACATTACTATTACTTAACACAGCCTCGGTTCTACTTACAGAGAAGACATTACTATTACTTAACACAGCTTCGGTTCTACTTATATTGAAGACATTACTGTTACTTAACACAGCATCGGTTCTACTTATAGAGAAGATATTACTATTACTTAACACAGCATCGGTTCTATTTATAATGAAGACATTACTATTACTTAGCACAGTCTCTGTTCCACTTATCAGGTAGATATTACTATTACATAACACAGCCTCTGTTCCACTTATAAGGTAGACATTACAATTACTTAACACAACCTCTGTTCCACTTAATAGGTAGGCTTTAGTATTACATAACACAGCCTCTGTTCTACTTATAATGAAGACATTACTATTACTTCACACAGCCTCGGTTCTACTTACAGAGAAGACATTACTATTACTTAACACAGCCACGGTTCTACTTATAATGAAGACATTACTATTACTTAACACAGCATCGGTTCTACTTATAATGAAGACATTACTATTACTTAACACAGCATCGGTTCTACGTATAGAGAAGACATTACTATTACTTAACACAGCATCGGTTCTATTTATAATGAAGACATTACTATTACTTAGCACAGTATCTGTTCCACTTATAAGGTATACATTACTATTACATAACACAGCCTCTGTTCCACTTATAAGGTAGACATTACAATTACTTAACACAGCCTCTGTTCCACTTAATAGGTAGGCATTAGTATTACTTAACACAGCCTCGTTTCTACTTATAGAGAAGACATTACTATTACTTAACACCGCTTCGGTTCTACTTATAATGAAGACATTACTATTACTTAACACAGCCTCAGTTCTACCTATAATAAAGACATTACTAATACTTAACACAGCCTCGGTTCTACTTATAATGAAAATATTATTATTACTTAACACAGCCTCGGTTCTACTTATAATGAAGACATTACTATTACCTAACACAGCCTCGTTTCTACTTATAGAGAAGACATTACTTTTACTTATCACAGCCTCTGTTCTTGTTATAATGAAGACATTACAATAACTTAACACAGCATCGGTTCTACTTATAATGAAGACATTACTATTACTTAACACACCTTTGGTTCTACTTATATTGAAGACATTAATCTTACTAAACACAGCCTCGGTTCTACTTACAGAGAAAACATTACTGTTACTTAAGACAGTCTCTGTTCCACTTATAAGGTAGACATTACTATTAGTTAACACAGCCACTGTTCAACTTATAAGGTAGACATTACAATTACTTAACACAGCCTCTGTTCCACTTAATAGGTAGGCATTACTATTACTTAACACAGCCTCGTTTCTACTTATAAAGAAAACATTACTATTACTTAACACAGATTCGTTTCTACTTATAATGAAGATATTACTATTACATAACACAGCATCGGTTCTACTTATAATGAAGACATTACTATTACTTAACACAGACTCTGATCTACTTATAATGAAGATATTACTATTACTTAACACAGCCTCTGTTCCACTTAATAGGTAGGCATTACCATTACTTAACACAGCCTCGTTTCTACTTATAAAGAAAACATTACTATTACTTAACACAGATTCGGTTCTACTTATAATGAAGACATTACTATTACATAACACAGCATCGGTTCTACTTATAATGAAGACATTACTATTACTTAACACAGCCTCTGATCTACTTATAATTAAGATATTACTATTACTTAACACAGCTTCTGTTCTACTTATAATGAAGACATTATTATTACTTAACACAGCATCGGTTCTACTTATAATGAAGACATTACTATAACATAACACAGCTTTGGTTCTACTTATAATGAAGACATTACTATTACTTAAGACAGCCTCTGTTTTACTTATAATGAAGACATTACTATTACTTAACACAGCATCGGTTCTACTTATAGAGAAAACATTACTATTACTTAACACAGCGTTGGTTCTACTTATAATGAAGACTTTACTATTACTTAATACAGCTTCGGTTCTACTTATATTGAAGACATTAATATTACTAAACACAGCCTCGGTTCTACTTATAATGAAGAGATAATTATTACTTAACACAGCCTCGGTTCTACTAATAATAAAGACATTACTATTACTTAACACAGCATCGGTTTTACGTATAATAAAGACATTACTATTACTTAACACAGCCTCTGATCTACTTATAATGAAGACACTACTATTACTTAACACAGCTTCTGTTCTTCTTATAATGAAGACATTATTATTACTTAACACAGCATCGGTTCTACTTATAATGAAGACATGAGTATTACTTAGCACAGTCTCTGTTCCACTTAATAGGTTGACATTACTATTACTTCATACAGCCTCTGTTCCACTTATAAGGTAGACATTACTATTACTTAAAACAGCCTCTTTTCTACTTATAAAGAAGACATTACAATTACTTAACAAAGTTTAGGTTCTATTAATAATGAAGAAATTACTATTACTTAACACAGCATCGGTTCTACTTATAATGAAGACATTACTATTACTTAACACAGTTTCGGTTTTACTTATAATGAAGACAATACTACTATTTGACACAGCCTCGGTTCTACTTATAATGAAGACATTACTATTACTTAACACAGACTCTGATCTACTTATAATGAGGTCATTACTATTACTTTACACAGCTTCGATTCTACTTATAATGAAGATATTACTATTACTTAACACAGCTTCTGTTCTACTTATAATGAAGACATTATTATTACTTAACACAGCATCGGTTCTACTTATAATGAAGACATTACTATAACATAACACAGCTTTGGTTCTACTTATAATGAAGACATTAGTATTACTTAACACACCTTCGGTTGTACTTATAATGAAGACATTACTATTACTTAACACAGCTTTGGTTCAACTTATTTTGAAGACATTACTATTACTTAACACAGCCTTTGTTCTACTTATAATGAAGACATTACTATTACTTAAGACAGCCTCTGTTTTACTTATAATGAAGAAATTACTATTACTTAACACAGCCTCTGTTCTACTTATAATGAAGACATTTCTATTACTCAACACAGCATCGGTTCTACTTATAAAGAAGACATTACTATTTCTTAACACAGCTTATGTTCCTCTTATAAAGAAGACATTACTATTTCTTAACACAGCTTATGTTCCTCTTATAAAGAAGACATTACTGTTACTTAACACAGTCTCTATTTAACTTATAAAGAAGGCATTATTACTGCTTATAACAGTATCTGTTCTACTTATAGCAAAGACATTACTTTTACTTAACACAGCCTCTGTTCCACTTATAAGGTAGACATTACTATTACTTAAAACAGCCTCGGTTCTACTTATAAAGAAGACACTACAATTACTTAACACAGTCTAGGTTCTATTAATACTGAAGAAATTACTGTTACTTAACACAGCTTCGGTTCTACTTATAATGAAGACATTACTATTACTTAACACAGCCTCGTCTCTACTAATAATGAAGTCATTACTATTAATTAACACAGCTTCGGTTCTACTTAGAATGAAGACATTACTATTACTTAACACAACTTCGGTTTTACTTATAATGGGGACATTACTACTACTTAACACAGCCTCGGTTCTACTTATAATGAAAACATTACTATTACTTAACACAGCTTCGGTTCTACTTATAATGAAGACATTACTATAACATAACACAGACTCTGATCTACTTATAATGAAGACATTACTATTACTTAACACAGCTTGGTTTTACTTATATTGAAGACATTACTATAACTTAACACAGCCTCTGTTCTACTTATAATGAAGACATTACTATTACTTAACACAGCCTCGGTTCTACTAACAGAGAAGACGTTACTATTACTTCACACAGCCCCTATTCTACTTACAGAGAAGACATTACTATTACTTAACACAGCTTCGGTTCTACTTATAATGAAGACATTACTATTACTTAACACAGCATCGGTTCTACGTATAGAGAAGACATTACTATTACTTAACACAGCATCGGTTCTATTTATAATGAAGACATTACTATTACTTAACACAGTTTCTGTTCCACTTATAAAGAAAACATTACTATTGCTTAACACAGTCTCTGTTCTACATATAGAGAAGGCATTACAATTACTTAAGACAGCTTCGGTTCTACTTATAATGACGACATTACTATTACTTAACACAGCCTCGGTTCTACTTATAATGAAGACATTACTATTACTTAACACAGATTCGGTTCTACTTATAATGAAGACATTACTTTTACTTAACACAGCTTCGGTTCTACTTATAATGAAGACATTACTTTTACTTAACACAGCATCGGTTTTACTTATATTGAAGACATTACTATAACTGAACACAGCCTCTGTTCTACTTATAATGAAGACATTACTATTACTTAACACAGCCTCGGTTCTACTTACAGAGAAGACATTACTATTACTTAACACAGCTTCGGTTCTACTTATATTGAAGACATTACTGTTACTTAACACAGCATCGGTTCTACTTATAGAGAAGATATTACTATTACTTAACACAGCATCGGTTCTATTTATAATGAAGACATTACTATTACTTAGCACAGTCTCTGTTCCACTTATAAGGTAGATATTACTATTACATAACACAGCCTCTGTTCCACTTATAAGGTAGACATTACAATTACTTAACACAACCTCTGTTCCACTTAATAGGTAGGCTTTAGTATTACATAACACAGCCTCTGTTCTACTTATAATGAAGACATTACTATTACTTCACACAGCCTCGGTTCTACTTACAGAGAAGACATTACTATTACTTAACACAGCCACGGTTCTACTTATAATGAAGACATTACTATTACTTAACACAGCATCGGTTCTACTTATAATGAAGACATTACTATTACTTAACACACATCGGTTCTACGTATAGAGAAGACATTACTATTACTTAACACAGCATCGGTTCTATTTATAATGAAGACATTACTATTACTTAGCACAGTATCTGTTCCACTTATAAGGCATACATTACTATTACATAACACAGCCTCTGTTCCACTTATAAGGTAGACATTACAATTACTTAACACAGCCTCTGTTCCACTTAATAGGTAGGCATTAGTATTACTTAACACAGCCTCGTTTCTACTTATAGAGAAGACATTACTATTACTTAACACAGCTTCGGTTCTACTTATAATGAAGACATTACTATTACTTAACACAGCCTCAGTTCTACCTATAATAAAGACATTACTAATACTTAACACAGCCTCGGTTCTACTTATAATGAAAATATTATTATTACTTAACACAGCCTCGGTTCTACTTATAATGAAGACATTACTATTACCTAACACAGCCTCGTTTCTACTTATAGAGAAGACATTACTTTTACTTATCACAGCCTCTGTTCTTGTTATAATGGAGACATTACAATAACTTAACACAGCATCGGTTCTACTTATAATGAAGACATTACTATTACTTAACACACCTTTGGTTCTACTTATATTGAAGACATTAATCTTACTAAACACAGCCTCGGTTCTACTTACAGAGAAAACATTACTGTTACTTAAGACAGTCTCTGTTCCACTTATAAGGTAGACATTACTATTAGTTAACACAGCCACTGTTCAACTTATAAGGTAGACATTACAATTACTTAACACAGCCTCTGTTCCACATAATAGGTAGGCATTACTATTACTTAACACAGCCTCGTTTCTACTTATAAAGAAAACATTACTATTACTTAACACAGATTCGGTTCTACTTATAATGAAGACATTACTATTACATTACACAGCATCGGTTCTACTTATAATGAAGACATTACTATTACTTAACACAGACTCTGATCTACTTATAATGAAGATATTACTATTACTTAACACAGCCTCTGTTCCACTTAATAGGTAGGCATTACCATTACTTAACACAGCCTCGTTTCTACTTATAAAAAAAACATTACTATTACTTAACACAGATTCGGTTCTACTTATAATGAAGACATTACTATTACATAACACAGCATCGGTTCTACTTATAATGAAGACATTACTATTACTTAACACAGCCTCTGATCTACTTATAATGAAGATATTACTATTACTTAACACAGCTTCTGTTCTACTTATAATGAAGACATTATTATTACTTAACACAGCATCGGTTCTACTTATAATGAAGACATTAGTATAACATAACACAGCTTTGGTTCTACTTATAATGAAGACATTACTATTACTTAAGACAGCCTCTGTTCTACTTATAATGAAGACATTACTATTACTTAACACAGCATCGGTTCTACTTATAGAGAAAACATTACTATTACTTAACACAGCGTTGGTTCTACTTATAATGAAGACTTTACTATTACTTAATACAGCTTCGGTTCTACTTATATTGAAGACATTAATATTACTAAACACAGCCTCGGTTCTACTTATAATGAAGAGATAATTATTACTTAACACAGCCTCGGTTCTACTAATAATAAAGACATTACTATTACTTAACACAGCATCGGTTTTACTTATAATAAAGACATTACTATTACTTAACACAGCCTCTGATCTACTTATAATGAAGACACTACTATTACTTAACACAGCTTCTGTTCTTCTTATAATGAAGACATTATTATTACTTAACACAGCATCGGTTCTACTTATAATGAAGACATTAGTATTACTTAGCACAGTCTCTGTTCCACTTAATAGGTTGACATTACTATTACTTCATACAGCCTCTGTTCCACTTATAAGGTAGACATTACTATTACTTAAAACAGCCTCTTTTCTACTTATAAAGAAGACATTACAATTACTTAACAAAGTTTAGGTTCTATTAATAATGAAGAAATTACTATTACTTAACACAGCATCGGTTCTACTTATAATGAAGACATTACTATTACTTAACACAGTTTCGGTTTTACTTATAATGAAGACAATACTACTATTTGACACAGCCTCGGTTCTACTTATAATGAAGACATTACTATTACTTAACACAGACTCTGATCTACTTATAATGAGGTCATTACTATTACTTTACACAGCTTCGATTCTACTTATAATGAAGATATTTCAATTACTTAAAACAGCTTCGGTTCTATTTAAAATGAAGATATTACTATTACTTAAGACAGTCTCGGTTCTAATTATAATGAAGACATTACTATTACTTAACACACCTTCGGTTGTACTTATAATGAAGACATTACTATTACTTAACACAGACTCTGATCTACTTATAATGAGGTCATTACTATTACTTTACACAGCTTCGATTCTACTTATAATGAAGATATTACTATTACTTAACACAGCTTCTGTTCTACTTATAATGAAGACATTATTATTACTTAACACAGCATCGGTTCTACTTATAATGAAGACATTACTATAACATAACACAGCTTTGGTTCTACTTATAATGAAGACATTAGTATTACTTAACACACCTTCGGTTGTACTTATAATGAAGACATTACTATTACTTAACACAGCTTTGGTTCAACTTATTTTGAAGACATTACTATTAGTTAACACAGCCTTTGTTCTACTTATAATGAAGACATTACTATTACTTAAGACAGCCTCTGTTTTACTTATAATGAAGAAATTACTATTACTCAACACAGCATCGGTTCTACTTATAAAGAAGACATTACTATTTCTTAACACAGCTTATGTTCCTCTTATAAAGAAGACATTACTATTTCTTAACACAGCTTATGTTCCTCTTATAAAGAAGACATTACTGTTACTTAACACAGTCTCTATTTAACTTATAAAGAAGGCATTATTACTGCTTATAACAGTATCTGTTCTACTTATAGCAAAGACATTACTTTTACTTAACACAGCCTCTGTTCCACTTATAAGGTAGACATTACTATTACTTAAAACAGCCTCGGTTCTACTTATAAAGAAGACACTACAATTACTTAACACAGTCTAGGTTCTATTAATACTGAAGAAATTACTGTTACTTAACACAGCTTCGGTTCTACTTATAATGAAGACATTACTATTACTTAACACAGCCTCGTCTCTACTAATAATGAAGTCATTACTATTAATTAACACAGCTTCGGTTCTACTTAGAATGAAGACATTACTATTACTTAACACAACTTCGGTTTTACTTATAATGGGGACATTACTACTACTTAACACAGCCTCGGTTCTACTTATAATGAAAACATTACTATTACTTAACACAGCTTCGGTTCTACTTATAATGAAGACATTACTATAACATAACACAGACTCTGATCTCACTTATAATGAAGACATTACTATTACTTAACACAGCTTGGTTTTACTTATATTGAAGACATTACTATAACTTAACACAGCCTCTGTTCTACTTATAATGAAGACATTACTATTACTTAACACAGCCTCGGTTCTACTAACAGAGAAGACGTTACTATTACTTCACACAGCCCCTATTCTACTTACAGAGAAGACATTACTATTACTTAACACAGCTTCGGTTCTACTTATAATGAAGACATTACTATTACTTAACACAGCATCGGTTCTACGTATAGAGAAGACATTACTATTACTTAACACAGCATCGGTTCTATTTATAATGAAGACATTACTATTACTTAACACAGTTTCTGTTCCACTTATAAAGAAAACATTACTATTGCTTAACACAGTCTCTGTTCTACATATAGAGAAGGCATTACAATTACTTAAGACAGCTTCGGTTCTACTTATAATGACGACATTACTATTACTTAACACAGCCTCGGTTCTACTTATAATGAAGACATTACTATTACTTAACACAGATTCGGTTCTACTTATAATGAAGACATTACTTTTACTTAACACAGCTTCGGTTCTACTTATAATGAAGACATTACTTTTACTTAACACAGCATTGGTTTTACTTATATTGAGACATTACTATAACTTAACACAGCCTCTGTTCTACTTATAATGAAGACATTACTATTACTTTAACACAGCCTCGGTTCTACTTACAGAGAAGACATTACTATTACTTAACACAGCTTCGGTTCTACTTATATTGAAGACATTACTGTTACTTAACACAGCATCGGTTCTACTTATAGAGAAGATATTACTATTACTTAACACAGCATCGGTTCTATTTATAATGAAGACATTACTATTACTTAGCACAGTCTCTGTTCCACTTATAAGGTAGATATTACTATTACATAACACAGCCTCTGTTCCACTTATAAGGTAGACATTACAATTACTTAACACAACCTCTGTTCCACTTAATAGGTAGGCTTTAGTATTACATAACACAGCCTCTGTTCTACTTATAATGAAGACATTACTATTACTTCACACAGCCTCGGTTCTACTTACAGAGAAGACATTACTATTACTTAACACAGCCACGGTTCTACTTATAATGAAGACATTACTATTACTTAACACAGCATCGGTTCTACTTATAATAAAGACATTACTATTACTTAACACAGCATCGGTTCTACGTATAGAGAAGACATTACTATTACTTAACACAGCATCGGTTCTATTTATAATGAAGACATTACTATTACTTAGCACAGTATCTGTTCCACTTATAAGGCATACATTACTATTACATAACACAGCCTCTGTTCCACTTATAAGGTAGACATTACAATTACTTAACACAGCCTCTGTTCCACTTAATAGGTGAGCATTAGTATTACTTAACACAGCCTCGTTTCTACTTATAGAAGACATTACTATTACTTAACACAGCTTCGGTTCTACTTATAATGAAGACATTACTATTACTTAACACAGCCTCAGTTCTACCTATAATAAAGACATTACTAATACTTAACACAGCCTCGGTTCTACTTATAATGAAAATATTATTATTACTTAACACAGCCTCGGTTCTACTTATAATGAAGACATTACTATTACCTAACACAGCCTCGTTTCTACTTATAGAGAAGACATTACTTTTACTTATCACAGCCTCTGTTCTTGTTATAATGGAGACATTACAATTACTTAACACAGCATCGGATCTACTTATAATGAAGACATTACTATTACTTAACACACCTTTGGTTCTACTTATATTGAAGACATTAATCTTACTAAACACAGCCTCGGTTCTACTTACAGAGAAAACATTACTGTTACTTAAGACAGTCTCTGTTCCACTTATAAGGTAGACATTACTATTAGTTAACACAGCCACTGTTCAACTTATAAGGTAGACATTACAATTACTTAACACAGCCTCTGTTCCACATAATAGGTAGGCATTACTATTACTTAACACAGCCTCGTTTCTACTTATAAAGAAAACATTACTATTACTTAACACAGATTCGGTTCTACTTATAATGAAGACATTACTATTACATAACACAGCATCGGTTCTACTTATAATGAAGACATTACTATTACTTAAAACAGACTCTGATCTACTTATAATGAAGATATTACTATTACTTAACACAGCCTCTGTTCCACTTAATAGGTAGGCATTACCATTACTTAACACAGCCTCGTTTCTACTTATAAAGAAAACATTACTATTACTTAACACAGATTCGGTTCTACTTATAATGAAGACATTACTATTACATAACACAGCATCGGTTCTACTTATAATGAAGACATTACTATTACTTAACACAGCCTCTGATCTACTTATAATGAAGATATTACTATTACTTAACACAGCTTCTGTTCTACTTATAATGAAGACATTATTATTACTTAACACAGCATCGGTTCTACTTATAATGAAGACATTAGTATAACATAACACAGCTTTGGTTCTACTTATAATGAAGACATTACTATTACTTAAGACAGCCTCTGTTCTACTTATAATGAAGACATTACTATTACTTAACACAGCATCGGTTCTACTTATAGAGAAAACATTACTATTACTTAACACAGCGTTGGTTCTACTTATAATGAAGACTTTACTATTACTTAATACAGCTTCGGTTCTACTTATATTGAAGACATTAATATTACTAAACACAGCCTCGGTTCTACTTATAATGAAGAGATAATTATTACTTAACACAGCCTCGGTTCTACTAATAATAAAGACATTACTATTACTTAACACAGCATCGGTTTTACCTATAATAAAGACATTACTATTACTTAACACAGCCTCTGATCTACTTATAATGAAGACACTACTATTACTTAACACAGCTTCTGTTCTTCTTATAATGAAGACATTATTATTACTTAACACAGCATCGGTTCTACTTATAATGAAGACATGAGTATTACTTAGCACAGTCTCTGTTCCACTTAATAGGTTGACATTACTATTACTTCATACAGCCTCTGTTCCACTTATAAGGTAGACATTACTATTACTTAAAACAGCCTCTTTCTACTTATAAAGAAGACATTACAATTACTTAACAAAGTTTAGGTTCTATTAATAATGAAGAAATTACTATTACTTAACACAGCATCGGTTCTACTTATAATGAAGACATTACTATTACTTAACACAGTTTCGGTTTTACTTATAATGAAGACAATACTACTATTTGACACAGCCTCGGTTCTACTTATAATGAAGACATTACTATTACTTAACACAGACTCTGATCTACTTATAATGAGGTCATTACTATTACTTTACACAGCTTCGATTCTACTTATAATGAAGATATTTCTATTACTTAAAACAGCTTCGGTTCTATTTAAAATGAAGATATTACTATTACTTAAGACAGTCTCGGTTCTAATTATAATGAAGACATTACTATTACTTAACACACCTTCGGTTGTACTTATAATGAAGACATTACTATTACTTAACACAGCTTTGGTTCAACTTATTTTGAAGACATTACTATTACTTAACACAGCCTTTGTTCTACTTATAATGAAGACATTACTATTATTTAAAGACAGCCTCTGTTTTACTTATAATGAAGAAATTACTATTACTTAACACAGCCTCTGTTCTACTTATAATGAAGACATTTCTATTACTCAACACAGCATCGGTTCTACTTATAAAGAAGACATTACTATTTCTTAACACAGCTTATGTTCCTCTTATAAAGAAGACATTACTGTTACTTAAAACAGTCTCTATTTAACTTATAAAGAAGGCATTATTACTGCTTATAACAGTATCTGTTCTACTTATAGCAAAGACATTACTTTTACTTAACACAGCCTCTGTTCCACTTATAAGGTAGACATTACTATTACTTAAAACAGCCTCGGTTCTACTTATAAAGAAGACACTACAATTACTTAACACAGTCTAGGTTCTATTAATACTGAAGAAATTACTGTTACTTAACACAGCTTCGGTTCTACTTATAATGAAGACATTACTATTACTTAACACAGCCTCGTCTCTACTAATAATGAAGTCATTACTATTAATTAACACAGCTTCGGTTCTACTTATAATGAAGACATTACTATTACTTAACACAACTTCGGTTTTACTTATAATGGGGACATTACTACTACTTAACACAGCCTCGGTTCTACTTATAATGAAAACATTACTATTACTTAACACAGCTTCGGTTCTACTTATAATGAAGACATTACTATAACATAACACAGACTCTGATCTACTTATAATGAAGACATTACTATTACTTAACACAGCTTGGTTTTACTTATATTGAAGACATTACTATTACTTAACACAGCCTCTGTTCTACTTATAATGAGAGACATTACTATTACTTAACACAGCCTCGGTTCTACTAACAGAGAAGACATTACTATTACTTCACACAGCCCCTATTCTACTTACAGAGAAGACATTACTATTACTTAACACAGCTTCGGTTCTACTTATAATGAAGACATTACTATTACATAACACAGCCTCTGTTCCACTTATAAGGTAGACATTACAATTACTTAACACAGCCTCTATTCCACTTAATAGGTAGGCATTAGTATTACTTAACACAGCCTCGTTTCTACTTATAAAGAAGACATTACTATTACCTAACACAGCCTCGTTTCTACTTATAGAAGACATTACTTTTACTTATCACAGCCTCGGTTCTACTTATAATGAGACATTACTATTACTTAACATAGCCTCTGTTCTTGTTATAATGAGACATTACAATTACTTAACACAGCATCGGTTCTACTTATATTGAGACATTACTATTACTTAACACAGCATCGGTTCTACTATATAGAGAAGACATTACTTTACTTATCACAGCCTCGGTTCTGTTCTTATAAGGTAGACATTACTATTACTTAACACAGCTTCTGTTCCACTTATAATGTAGACATTACTATTACTTAACACAGCCTCTGTTCCACTAACAGGTAGGCATTACTATTATTTTAACACAGCCTCGTTTCTACTTATAATGAAGACATTACCATTACTTAACACAGCCTCGGTTGTACTTATAGAGAAGACATTACTATTACTTAACACAGCTTCGGTTCTACTTATAGAAGACATTACTGTTACACTTAACACAGCTTCGGTTCTACTTATAATTAAGACATTACTTAATACAGCTTCGATTTTACTTATATTGAAGACATTACTATTACTTACACAACACAGACTCGGTTCTACTTATAATAGAAAACATTACTATTACTTAACACAGCTTCGGTTCTACTTATAATGAAGACATTACTATTACTTAACACAGCCTCTGTTCTACTTACAGAAAGGTTACTATTACTTAACACAGCCTCGGTTCTCTACTTGTAATACTTAACACAGCATCGGTTCTACTTATAAGACATTACTATTACTTAACACAGCATCGGTTCTACTTATAAGAAGACATTACTATTACTTAACGTAGCATCGTTCTATTTATAATGAAAACATTACTATTACTTAACACAGTCTCTGTTCCACTTATAAGGTAGACATTACAATTACTTTACACAGCCTCTGTTCAGCTTAACTTACTATTATAGCCTCGTTTAGGAGACATTACTATTACTTAACACAGCTTCGGTTCTACTTATAATGAGACATTACTATTACTTAACACAGCTTCGGTTCTACTTATAATGAAAACATTACTATTACTTAACACAGCCTCGGTTCTACTTATAATGAGACATTACTATTACTTAACACAGCCTCTGTTCCACTTATAAGGTAGACATTACAATTACTTAACACAACCTCTGTTCCACTTAATGGGTGGGCATTACTATTACATAACACAGCCTCTGTTCTACTTATAATGAAGACATTACTATTACTTAACACAGCCTCGGTTCTACTTATAGAGAAGACATTACTATTACTTAACACAGCCTCCGTTCTACTTATAATGAGAGACATTACTATTACTTAACACAGCCTCGGTTCTACTTATAATGAGACATTACTATTACTTAACACAGCATCGGTTCTACTTATAGATGAAGACATTACTATTACTTAACACAGCATCGGTTCTACTTATATTAATAATGAGACATTACTATTACTTAGCACAGTATCTGTTCCACTTATAAGATTAGACATTACTATTACACTTAACACAGCCTCTGTTCTACTTATAATGAGACATTACAATTACTTAACACAGCCTCGGTTCTACTTATGGAAGACATTACTATTACTTAACACAGCCTCGGTTCTACTTATATGAAGACATTACTATTACTTAACACAGCTTCGGTTCTACTTATAATGAAGACATTACTATTACTTAACACAGCCTCTGTTCTACTTATAATGAAGACATTACTATTACTTAACACAGCCTCGGTTTCTACTTATAAAGAGACATTACTATTACTTATTCGGTTCTATTATAATGAGACATTACTATTACTTAACACAGCCTCGGTTCTACTTATAATGAGACATTACTATTACTTAACACAGCCTCGTTTCTACTTATAATGAAGACATTACTATTACTTAACACATTACTTATAATAGAGACATTACTATTACTTAACACAGCTCGGTTCTACTTATAATGAGACATTACTATTACTTAACACAGCCTCGGTTCTACTTATAATGAAGACATTACTATTACTTAACACAGCCTCGGTTCTACTTATAGAGACATTACTATTACTTAACACAGCCTAACACAGCTTCGGTTCTACTTATATTGAAGAGACATTTACTATTACTTAACACAGCCTCGGTTCTACTTATATGAGAAAACATTACTATTACCAACACAGCCTCTGTTCTACTTATAATGAAGACATTACTATTACTTAACACAGCCTCGGTTCTACTTATAAGAAGACATTACTATTACTTAACACAGCCTCTGTTCTACTTTAATAAGAGACATTTATTACTACAGCATCGGTTCATTACTATTACTTAACACAGCCTCTGGTTCTACTTATAATGTGGACATTACTATTACTTAACACAGCCTCGGTTCTACTTATAATGAAGACATTACTATTACTTAACACAGCTTCGGTTCTGCTTATATTGAGACATTACTATTACTAAACACAGCCTCGGTTCTACTTATAGAGAGACATTACTATTACTTAACACAGCCTCTGTTCCTCTTATAAGGTAGACATTACTATTACACTTAACACAGCCTCTGTTCTACTTAATGGGTGAAGCATTACTATTACTTACACACAGCCTCGTTTCTACTTATAATGAGACATTACTATTACTAACACAGATTCGGTTCTACTTATAATGAGACATTACTATTACTTAACACAGCATCGGTTCTACTTATAATGAAGACATTACTATTACTTAACACAGCCTCGGTTCTACTTATAATGAGAGACATTACTATTACTTAACACAGACTTCTGTTCTACTTATAATGAGACATTACTATTACTTAACACAGCATCGGTTCTACTTATAATGAAGACATTACTATTACTTAACACAGCTTTGGTTCTACTTATAATGAGACATTACTATTACTTAACACAGCTTCGGTTCTACTTATAATGAAGACATTACTATTACTTAACACAGCCTCGGTTCTACTTATATTGAGACATTACTATTACTTAACACAGCCTCTGGTTCTACTTATAATGAGAGAATACTTTATTACTAAACACAGCCTCGGTTCTACACTATAATGAAGACATTACTATTACTAAACACAGCATCGGTTCTACTTACAGAGAAAATATTACTATTACTTAAGACGGACTCTGTACTGCATAAGAGAGACATTACTATTACTTAGCCTGACTGTTCTACTTATAATGTAGACATTACTATTACTTAACACAGCTTCTGTTCTTCTTATAAGGTGGAAATTATTATTACTTAACACAGCATCGGTTCTACTTATAATGAGACATTACTATTACTTAGCACAGTCTCTGTTGTAATTAATAGGTTAGACATTACTATTACTTCATACAGCCTCTGTTTAACTTATAAAGATTGACATTACTGTTACTTAACACAGCCTCAGTTCTGCTTATAATTAAGACATTACTATTACTTAACACAGTTTCGGTTCTACTTAATATTGAAGACATTACTATTACTTAACACAGCTTCGGTTCTACTTATAATGAGGTCATTACTATTACTTTACACAGCTTCGGTTCTACTTATAATAGAGACATTTCTATTACTTAAAACAGCTCGGTTCTTACTTATAAGGAAGATATTACTATTACTTAAGACAGCCTCGGTTCTACTTATAATGAAGATTACTATTACTTAACACACCTTCTGGTTGTCCTTATAATGAAGACATTACTATTACTTAACACAGCTTTGGTTCACTTATTTAGAGAGACATTACTATTACTTAACACAGCCTCTGTTCTACTTATAATGAGACATTACTATTACTTAAGACAGCCTCTGTTTCTACTTATAATGAAGACATTACTATTACTTAACACAGCCTCTGTTCTACTTATAATGAAGACATTTCTATTACTTAACACAGCATCGGTTCTACTTATAAAGAAGACATT
The DNA here is from genome assembly GCF_004210375.1 of Tachypleus tridentatus. Lineage (NCBI taxonomy): Eukaryota > Metazoa > Arthropoda > Merostomata > Xiphosura > Limulidae > Tachypleus > Tachypleus tridentatus. Next base: position 105,245,421 of record NC_134825.1, on the reverse strand, counting down.
ACTATTTCTTAACACAGCTCATGTTCCTCTTATAAAGAAGACATTACTATTTCTTAACACAGCTTATGTTCCTCTTATAAAGAGGCCACTGTTACTTAACACAGTCTCTGTTGCTTATAAAGAGGCATTATTACTTTATAACAGTATCTGTTCTACTTATAGAAAGACATTACTATTACTTAACACAGCCTCTGTTTCACTTATAAGATTGACATTACTATTACTTAAAACAGCCTCGGTTCTACTTATAAAGAGACATTACAGTACTTACTTAACAGTCTAGGTTCTATTAATGCTGAAAGATTACTATTACTTAACACAGCTTCGGTTCTACTTATAATGAGACATTACTATTACTTAAGCCTCGTCTCTACTAATAATGAGACATTACTATTAATTAACACAGCTTCGGTTCTACTTATAATGAAGACATTACTATTACTTAACACAGCTTGGTTTTACTTATAATAGGGACATTACTATTACTTAACACAGCCTCGGTTCTACTTATAATGAAGACATTACATTACTTAACACAGACCTCAGTTCTACTTATAATGGGTGGACATTACTTATAACTTAACACAGCCTCTGTTCTACTTATAATAGAGACATTACTATTACTTAACACAGCCTCGGTTCTACTAACAGAGACATTACTATTACTTAACACGAGCCCTGTTCTGCTTATAATGAGAGACATTACTATTACAACACAGCTTCGGTTCTACTTATAATGAGACATTACTATTACTTGACACGCATCTTCTTATAGAGAGACATTACTATTACTTAACACAGCATCGGTTCTACTTATAATGAAGACATTACTATTACTTAGCACAGTATCTGTTCCTTTTATGGGATTAGATATTACTATTACTTAACACAGCCTCTGTTCCTACTTATAAGATTAGACATTACATTACTTAACACAGCCTCTGTTCACGCCATTAATAGGTGCAGGCATTAATTATTACTTAACACAGCCTCGTTTCTACTTATAAAGAGACATTACTATTACTTAACACAGCCTCGTTTCTACTTATATTAGAGGCATTACACTTTACTTAACTTACAGCCTCGGTTCTACTTATAATAGAGACATTACTATTACAACACACAGCATCGGTTCTACTTATAATTAGACATTACTATTACTAACACACTTTTGTTCTACTTATATTGAGACATTACTATTATAAACACAGCTTCGGTTCTACTTATAGAGAAGACATTACTATTACTTAACACAGCCTCTGTTGTTCTTATAAGTGAAGACATTACTATTACTTAACACAGCTTCGGTTCTACTTATAAGGTGGAGGACATTACAATGCCAACACCGGCCTCTGTTCCGCACTTATAGGTGGGCATTACTATTACTAACACAGCCTCGTGTCTACTTATAATGAAGACATTACTATTACTTAACACAGCCTCGGTTCTACTTATAATGAGGACATTACTATTACTTAACACAGCACTCGGTTCTACTTATAGTAGAGACATTACTATTACTTAACACAGCTTCGGTTCTACTTATAATGAAGACATTACTATTACTTAACACAGCTTCGGTTCTACTTATAATGGGTGGACATTACTATTACTTAACACAGCCTCTCGTTTCTACTTATAATGAAGACATTACTATTACTTAACACAGCTTCGGTTCTACTTATAATGAAGACATTATTATTACTTAACACAGCATCGGTTCTACTTATAATGAGACATTACTATTACTTAACACAGCCTCTGTTCTACTTATAATGAGACATTACTATTACTTAACACAGCCTCTGTTCTACTTATAATGAAGACATTACTATTACTTAAACACAGCATCGGTTCTACTTATAGTAGAAAACATTACTATATACATTACGCACAGCTTCGGGTTCTACTTATAATGAAGACATTACTATTACTTAAACACAGCTTCGGTTCTACTTATATTGAGAGACATTACTATTACTAAACACAGCCTCGGTTCTACTTATAATGAGACATTTACTATTACTTAACACATTCGGTTTTACTTATAATGAGGACATTACTATTACTTAACACAGCCTCTGTTCTACTTATAATGAGAGATAATTATTATAACACAGCTTCGGTTCTGCTAATAAGAACGTTATATTACTTAACACAGCATCGTTCTACTTATGAGACATGAATTATTACTTAGCACAGCTCTGTTCCCTTAATGGGTTGACATTACTATTACTTAACACAGCCTCGGTTCTACTTATAAGGTAGACATTACTATTACTTCAACACACCTCTTGTTCTACTTTATATAAGGAAGACATTACTATTGCTTAACAAAGTTTCTGTTCTATTATAATGAAGAAATTACTATTACTTAACAACAGGCATCGGTTCTACTTATAATGAGAGAGCATTATTAATTACTTAACACAGCCTCGGTTTTACCTATAATGAGACATTACTATTATTTGACACAGCCTCGGTTCTACTTATAATGAGAACATTACTATTACTTAACACAGACTCTGATCTACTTATAATGAGGGTCATTACTATTACTTTACAGCCTCGGTTCTACTTATAATGGAGATATTTCAATTACTTAACACAGCATCTGTTCTATTTAAAATGAGAGATATTACTATTAATGAACCAGGGCTTCGGTTCTGCTTATAATGGGAACATTACTATTACTTAACACAGCTTCGGTTCTGCTTATAAGAGAAAACATTACTATTACTTAACACAGCTTCTGTTCGCCTTATAAGGAAGACATTACTATTACTTGTACAGCCTTTGTTCTACTTATATTAGAGACATTACTAATACTTAACGGACAGCCTCTGTTTTACTTATAATGAAAATTACTATTACTTAACACAGCCTCTGTTCTACTTAATGAAGACGATTCTATTACTCAACACAGCATCGGTTCTACTTATAAAGAGACATTACTATTTCTTAACACAGCTTATGTTCCTCTTATAAAGAGACATTACTATTTCTTAACACAGCTTATGTTCCTCTTTATAAAGAGACAGTTACTGTTACTTAGCACAGTCTCTATTCCACTTATAAAGGGGCATTATTACTGCTTATAGCAGGTATCTGTTACTTATAAAAGACATTACTTTTTACTTAACAAAGCTCTGTTCACTTATAAGGTGAGACATTGTTACTTAACACAGCCTCGGTTCTACTTATAAAGAGAGACATTACTATTGCCAACACAGCCTCGTTTCTATATAATGAAGACATTTACTTAACACAGCTTCGGTTCTACTTATAATGAGATTACTATTACTTAACACAGCCTCGGTTCTACTTATAATGAGACATTACTATTACTTAACACAGCATCTGTTCTACTTATAATGAGACATTACTATTACTTAACACAGCATCGGTTCTACTTATAATGAAGACATTACTATTACTTAACACAGCTTCGGTTCTACTTATAATGAGAGACATTACTATTACTTAACACAGCCTCTGTTCTACTTATAATGAAGACATTACTATTACTTAACACAGCCTCTGTTCTACTTATAATGAAGACATTACTATTACTTAACACAGCCTCTGGTTCTACTTATAATAGAAGACATTACTATTACTT
>NC_134825.1:105111772-105241299 GCF_004210375.1 Tachypleus tridentatus | reverse complement strand
AGTGAGGAAGTTGTTCTGACTTAAGGTTATGTACAGTGAGGAAGTTGTTCTGACTTAAGGTTATGTACAGTGAGGAAGTTGTTCTGACTTAAGGTTATGTACAGTGAGGAAGTTGTTCTGACTTAAGGTTATATACAGTGAGGAAGTTGTTCTGACTTAAGGTTATGTACAGTGAGGAAGTTGTTCTGACTTAAGGTTATGTACAGTGAGGAAGTTGTTCTGACTTAAGGTTATATACAGTGAGGAAGTTGTTCTGACTTAAGGTTATATACAGTGAGGAAGTTGTTCTGACTTAAGGTTATGTTACAGTGAGGAAGTTGTTCTGACTTAAGGTTATGTACAGTGAGGAAGTTGTTCTGACTTAAGGTTATGTACAGTGAGGAAGTTGTTCTGACTTAAGGTTATGTACAGTGAGGAAGTTGTTCTGACTTAAGGTTATATACAGTGAGGAAGTTGTTCTGACTTAAGGTTATGTACAGTGAGGAAGTTGTTCTGACTTAAGGTTATATACAGTGAGGAAGTTGTTCTGACTTAAGGTTATGTACAGTGAGGAAGTTGTTCTGACTTAAGGTTATGTACAGTGAGGAAGTTGTTCTGACTTAAGGTTATGTACAGTGAGGAAGTTGTTCTGACTTAAGGTTATGTACAGTGAGGAAGTTGTTCTGACTTAAGGTTATGTACAGTGAGGAAGTTGTTCTGACTTAAGGTTATGTACAGTGAGGAAGTTGTTCTGACTTAAGGTTATGTACAGTGAGGAAGTTGTTCTGACTTAAGGTTATGTACAGTGAGGAAGTTGTTCTGACTTAAGGTTATATACAGTGAGGAAGTTGTTCTGACTTAAGGTTATGTACAGTGAGGAAGTTGTTCTGACTTAAGGTTATATACAGTGAGGAAGTTGTTCTGACTTAAGGTTATGTACAGTGAGGAAGTTGTTCTGACTTAAGGTTATGTACAGTGAGGAAGTTGTTCTGACTTAAGGTTATGTACAGTGAGGAAGTTGTTCTGACTTAAGGTTATATACAGTGAGGAAGTTGTTCTGACTTAAGGTTATATACAGTGAGGAAGTTGTTCTGACTTAAGGTTATGTACAGTGAGGAAGTTGTTCTGACTTAAGGTTATGTACAGTGAGGAAGTTGTTCTGACTTAAGGTTATGTACAGTGAGGAAGTTGTTCTGACTTAAGGTTGTATACAGTGAGGAAGTTGTTCTGACTTAAGGTTATGTACAGTGAGGAAGTTGTTCTGACTTAAGGTTATGTACAGTGAGGAAGTTGTTCTGACTTAAGGTTATGTACAGTGAGGAAGTTGTTCTGACTTAAGGTTATGTACAGTGAGGAAGTTGTTCTGACTTAAGGTTATATACAGTGAGGAAGTTGTTCTGACTTAAGGTTATGTACAGTGAGGAAGTTGTTCTGACTTAAGGTTATGTACAGTGAGGAAGTTGTTCTGACTTAAGGTTATGTACAGTGAGGAAGTTGTTCTGACTTAAGGTTATGTACAGTGAGGAAGTTGTTCTGACTTAAGGTTATGTACAGTGAGGAAGTTGTTCTGACTTAAGGTTATGTACAGTGAGGAAGTTGTTCTGACTTAAGGTTATGTACAGTGAGGAAGTTGTTCTGACTTAAGGTTATGTACAGTGAGGAAGTTGTTCTGACTTAAGGTTATGTACAGTGAGGAAGTTGTTCTGACTTAAGGTTATATACAGTGAGGAAGTTGTTCTGACTTAAGGTTATGTACAGTGAGGAAGTTGTTCTGACTTAAGGTTATGTACAGTGAGGAAGTTGTTCTGACTTAAGGTTATGTACAGTGAGGAAGTTGTTCTGACTTAAGGTTATGTACAGTGAGGAAGTTGTTCTGACTTAAGGTTATATACAGTGAGGAAGTTGTTCTGACTTAAGGTTATGTACAGTGAGGAAGTTGTTCTGACTTAAGGTTATGTACAGTGAGGAAGTTGTTCTGACTTAAGGTTATGTACAGTGAGGAAGTTGTTCTGACTTAAGGTTATATACAGTGAGGAAGTTGTTCTGACTTAAGGTTATATACAGTGAGGAAGTTGTTCTGACTTAAGGTTATATACAGTGAGGAAGTTGTTCTGACTTAAGGTTATGTACAGTGAGGAAGTTGTTCTGACTTAAGGTTATGTACAGTGAGGAAGTTGTTCTGACTTAAGGTTATGTACAGTGAGGAAGTTGTTCTGACTTAAGGTTGTATACAGTGAGGAAGTTGTTCTGACTTAAGGTTATGTACAGTGAGGAAGTTGTTCTGACTTAAGGTTATGTACAGTGAGGAAGTTGTTCTGACTTAAGGTTATATACAGTGAGGAAGTTGTTCTGACTTAAGGTTATGTACAGTGAGGAAGTTGTTCTGACTTAAGGTTATATACAGTGAGGAAGTTGTTCTGACTTAAGGTTGTATACAGTGAGGAAGTTGTTCTGACTTAAGGTTATGTACAGTGAGGAAGTTGTTCTGACTTAAGGTTATATACAGTGAGGAAGTTGTTCTGACTTAAGGTTATGTACAGTGAGGAAGTTGTTCTGACTTAAGGTTATGTACAGTGAGGAAGTTGTTCTGACTTAAGGTTATGTACAGTGAGGAAGTTGTTCTGACTTAAGGTTATATACAGTGAGGAAGTTGTTCTGACTTAAGGTTATGTACAGTGAGTTATGTACAGTGAGGAAGTTGTTCTGACTTAAGGTTATGTACAGTGAGGAAGTTGTTCTGACTTAGGTTATATACAGTGAGGAAGTTGTTCTGACTTAAGGTTATGTACAGTGAGGAAGTTGTTCTGACTTAAGGTTATGTACAGTGAGAAAGTTGTTCTGACTTAAGGTTATGTACAGTGAGGAAGTTGTTCTGACTTAAGGTTATGTACAGTGAGGAAGTTGTTCTGACTTAAGGTTATATACAGTGAGGAAGTTGTTCTGACTTAAGGTTATGTACAGTGAGGAAGTTGTTCTGACTTAAGGTTATGTACAGTGAGGAAGTTGTTCTGACTTAAGGTTATGTACAGTGAGGAAGTTGTTCTGACTTAAGGTTATATACAGTGAGGAAGTTGTTCTGACTTAAGGTTATGTACAGTGAGGAAGTTGTTCTGACTTAAGGTTATGTACAGTGAGGAAGTTGTTCTGACTTAAGGTTATGTACAGTGAGGAAGTTGTTCTGACTTAAGGTTATGTACAGTGAGGAAGTTGTTCTGACTTAAGGTTGTATACAGTGAGGAAGTTGTTCTGACTTAAGGTTATATACAGTGAGGAAGTTGTTCTGACTTAAGGTTATGTACAGTGAGGAAGTTGTTCTGACTTAAGGTTATGTACAGTGAGGAAGTTGTTCTGACTTAAGGTTATGTACAGTGAGGAAGTTGTTCTGACTTAAGGTTATGTACAGTGAGGAAGTTGTTCTGACTTAAGGTTGTATACAGTGAGGAAGTTGTTCTGACTTAAGGTTATGTACAGTGAGGAAGTTGTTCTGACTTAAGGTTATACAGTGAGGACAGTTGTTCTGACTTAAGGTTATGTACAGTGAGGAAGTTGTTCTGACTTAAGGTTATGTACAGTGAGGAAGTTGTTCTGACTTAAGGTTATGTACAGTGAGGAAGTTGTTCTGACTTAAGGTTATGTACAGTGAGGAAGTTGTTCTGACTTAAGGTTATGTACAGTGAGGAAGTTGTTCTGACTTAAGGTTATGTACAGTGAGGAAGTTGTTCTGACTTAAGGTTATGTACAGTGAGGAAGTTGTTCTGACTTAAGGTTATGTACAGTGAGGAAGTTGTTCTGACTTAAGGTTATGTACAGTGAGGAAGTTGTTCTGACTTAAGGTTATGTACAGTGAGGAAGTTGTTCTGACTTAAGGTTATGTACAGTGAGGAAGTTGTTCTGACTTAAGGTTATATACAGTGAGGAAGTTGTTCTGACTTAAGGTTATGTACAGTGAGGAAGTTGTTCTGACTTAAGGTTATGTACAGTGAGGAAGTTGTTCTGACTTAAGGTTATGTACAGTGAGGAAGTTGTTCTGACTTAAGGTTATGTACAGTGAGGAAGTTGTTCTGACTTAAGGTTATATACAGTGAGGAAGTTGTTCTGACTTAAGGTTATGTACAGTGAGGAAGTTGTTCTGACTTAAGGTTATGTACAGTGAGGAAGTTGTTCTGACTTAAGGTTATGTACAGTGAGGAAGTTGTTCTGACTTAAGGTTATGTACAGTGAGGAAGTTGTTCTGACTTAAGGTTATATACAGTGAGGAAGTTGTTCTGACTTAAGGTTATATACAGTGAGGAAGTTGTTCTGACTTAAGGTTATGTACAGTGAGGAAGTTGTTCTGACTTAAGGTTATGTACAGTGAGGAAGTTGTTCTGACTTAAGGTTATGTACAGTGAGGAAAGTTGTTCTGACTTAAGGTTATGTACAGTGAGGAAGTTGTTCTGACTTAAGGTTATGTACAGTGAGGAAGTTGTTCTGACTTAAGGTTATGTACAGTGAGGAAGTTGTTCTGACTTAAGTTTATACAGTACAGTGAGGAAGTTGTTCTGACTTAAGGTTATATACAGTGAGGAAGTTGTTCTGACTTAAGGTTATGTACAGTGAGGAAGTTGTTCTGACTTAAGGTTATGTACAGTGAGGAAGTTGTTCTGACTTAAGGTTATGTACAGTGAGGAAGTTGTTCTGACTTAAGGTTATATACAGTGAGGAAGTTGTTCTGACTTAAGGTTATATACAGTGAGGAAGTTGTTCTGACTTAAGGTTATGTACAGTTGAGGAAGGTTATATACAGTGAGGAAGTGACTTAAGGTTATGTACAGTGAGGAAGTTGTTCTGACTTAAGGTTATGTACAGTGAGGAAGTTGTTCTGACTTAAGGTTATGTACAGTGAGGAAGTTGTTCTGACTTAAGGTTATGTACAGTGAGGAAGTTGTTCTGACTTAAGGTTATGTACAGTGAGGAAGTTGTTCTGACTTAAGGTTATGTACAGTGAGGAAGTTGTTCTGACTTAAGGTTATGTACAGTGAGGAAGTTGTTCTGACTTAAGGTTATGTACAGTGAGGAAGTTGTTCTGACTTAAGGTTATATACAGTGAGGAAGTTGTTCTGACTTAAGGTTATGTACAGTGAGGAAGTTGTTCTGACTTAAGGTTATGTACAGTGAGGAAGTTGTTCTGACTTAAGGTTATGTACAGTGAGGAAGTTGTTCTGACTTAAGGTTATGTACAGTGAGGAAGTTGTTCTGACTTAAGGTTATATACAGTGAGGAAGTTGTTCTGACTTAAGGTTATGTACAGTGAGGAAGTTGTTCTGACTTAAGGTTATGTACAGTGAGGAAGTTGTTCTGACTTAAGGTTATATACAGTGAGGAAGTTGTTCTGACTTAAGGTTATGTACAGTGAGGAAGTTGTTCTGACTTAAGGTTATGTACAGTGAGGAAGTTGTTCTGACTTAGGTTATATACAGTGAGGAAGTTGTTCTGACTTAAGGTTATGTACAGTGAGGAAGTTGTTCTGACTTAAGGTTATATACAGTGAGGAAGTTGTTCTGACTTAAGGTTATGTACAGTGAGGAAGTTGTTCTGACTTAAGGTTATGTACAGTGAGGAAGTTGTTCTGACTTAAGGTTATGTACAGTGAGGAAGTTGTTCTGACTTAAGGTTATATACAGTGAGGAAGTTGTTCTGACTTAAGGTTATATACAGTGAGGAAGTTGTTCTGACTTAAGGTTATGTACAGTGAGGAAGTTGTTCTGACTTAAGGTTATGTACAGTGAGGAAGTTGTTCTGACTTAAGGTTATGTACAGTGAGGAAGTTGTTCTGACTTAAGGTTATGTACAGTGAGGAAGTTGTTCTGACTTAAGGTTATATACAGTGAGGAAGTTGTTCTGACTTAAGGTTATGTACAGTGAGGAAGTTGTTCTGACTTAAGGTTATGTACAGTGAGGAAGTTGTTCTGACTTAAGGTTATATACAGTGAGGAAGTTGTTCTGACTTAAGGTTATATACAGTGAGGAAGTTGTTCTGACTTAAGGTTATGTACAGTGAGGAAGTTGTTCTGACTTAAGGTTATGTACAGTGAGGAAGTTGTTCTGACTTAAGGTTATGTACAGTGAGGAAGTTGTTCTGACTTAAGGTTATGTACAGTGAGGAAGTTGTTCTGACTTAAGGTTATGTACAGTGAGGAAGTTGTTCTGACTTAAGGTTATATACAGTGAGGAAGTTGTTCTGACTTAAGGTTATATACAGTGAGGAAGTTGTTCTGACTTAAGGTTATGTACAGTGAGGAAGTTGTTCTGACTTAAGGTTATGTACAGTGAGGAAGTTGTTCTGACTTAAGGTTATGTACAGTGAGGAAGTTGTTCTGACTTAAGGTTATGTACAGTGAGGAAGTTGTTCTGACTTAAGGTTATGTACAGTGAGGAAGTTGTTCTGACTTAAGGTTATGTACAGTGAGGAAGTTGTTCTGACTTAAGGTTATATACAGTGAGGAAGTTGTTCTGACTTAAGGTTATGTACAGTGAGGAACTTAAGTTGTTCAGTGACTGACTTAAGGTTATGTACAGTGAGGAAGTTGTTCTGACTTAAGGTTATGTACAGTGAGGAAGTTGTTCTGACTTAAGGTTATATACAGTGAGGAAGTTGTTCTGACTTAAGGTTATATACAGTGAGGAAGTTGTTCTGACTTAAGGTTATGTACAGTGAGGAAGTTGTTCTGACTTAAGGTTATGTACAGTGAGGAAGTTGTTCTGACTTAAGGTTATGTACAGTGAGGAAGTTGTTCTGACTTAAGGTTATGTACAGTGAGGAAGTTGTTCTGACTTAAGGTTATATACAGTGAGGAAGTTGTTCTGACTTAAGGTTATGTACAGTGAGGAAGTTGTTCTGACTTAAGGTTATATACAGTGAGGAAGTTGTTCTGACTTAAGGTTATATACAGTGAGGAAGTTGTTCTGACTTAAGGTTATGTACAGTGAGGAAGTTGTTCTGACTTAAGGTTATGTACAGTGAGGAAGTTGTTCTGACTTAAGGTTATGTACAGTGAGGAAGTTGTTCTGACTTAAGGTTATATACAGTGAGGAAGTTGTTCTGACTTAAGGTTATATACAGTGAGGAAGTTGTTCTGACTTAAGGTTATGTACAGTGAGGAAGTTGTTCTGACTTAAGGTTATGTACAGTGAGGAAGTTGTTCTGACTTAAGGTTATGTACAGTGAGGAAGTTGTTCTGACTTAAGGTTATATACAGTGAGGAAGTTGTTCTGACTTAAGGTTATGTACAGTGAGGAAGTTGTTCTGACTTAAGGTTATATACAGTGAGGAAGTTGTTCTGACTTAAGGTTATGTACAGTGAGGAAGTTGTTCTGACTTAAGGTTATGTACAGTGAGGAAGTTGTTCTGACTTAAGGTTATGTACAGTGAGGAAGTTGTTCTGACTTAAGGTTATGTACAGTGAGGAAGTTGTTCTGACTTAAGGTTATGTACAGTGAGGAAGTTGTTCTGACTTAAGGTTATGTACAGTGAGGAAGTTGTTCTGACTTAAGGTTATGTACAGTGAGGAAGTTGTTCTGACTTAAGGTTATGTACAGTGAGGAAGTTGTTCTGACTTAAGGTTATGTACAGTGAGGAAGTTGTTCTGACTTAAGGTTATATACAGTGAGGAAGTTGTTCTGACTTAAGGTTAGGTTTGTTCTGACTACAGTGAGGAAGTTGTTCTGACTTAAGGTTGTTGAGGAAGTTGTACTGAGTGAGGAAGTTGAGGAAGTCTGACTTAAGGTTATGTACAGTGAGGAAGTTGTTCTGACTTAAGGTTATGTACAGTGAGGAAGTTGTTCTGACTTAAGGTTATATACAGTGAGGAAGTTGTTCTGACTTAAGGTTATGTACAGTGAGGAAGTTGTTCTGACTTAAGGTTATGTACAGTGAGGAAGTTGTTCTGACTTAAGGTTATGTACAGTGAGGAAGTTGTTCTGACTTAAGGTTATGTACAGTGAGGAAGTTGTTCTGACTTAAGGTTATGTACAGTGAGGAAGTTGTTCTGACTTAAGGTTATATACAGTGAGGAAGTTGTTCTGACTTAAGGTTATGTACAGTGAGGAAGTTGTTCTGACTTAAGGTTATGTACAGTGAGGAAGTTGTTCTGACTTAAGGTTATGTACAGTGAGGAAGTTGTTCTGACTTAAGGTTATGTACAGTGAGGAAGTTGTTCTGACTTAAGGTTATGAGGACAGTGAGGAAGTTGTTCTGACTTAAGGTTATATACAGTGAGGAAGTTGTTCTGACTTAAGGTTATATACAGTGAGGAAGTTGTTCTGACTTAAGGTTATGTACAGTGAGGAAGTTGTTCTGACTTAAGGTTATATACAGTGAGGAAGTTGTTCTGACTTAAGGTTATGTACAGTGAGGAAGTTGTTCTGACTTAAGGTTATGTACAGTGAGGAAGTTGTTCTGACTTAAGGTTATATACAGTGAGGAAGTTGTTCTGACTTAAGGTTATGTACAGTGAGGAAGTTGTTCTGACTTAAGGTTATGTACAGTGAGGAAGTTGTTCTGACTTAAGGTTATGTACAGTGAGGAAGTTGTTCTGACTTAAGGTTATATACAGTGAGGAAGTTGTTCTGACTTAAGGTTATGTACAGTGAGGAAGTTGTTCTGACTTAAGGTTATGTACAGTGAGGAAGTTGTTCTGACTTAAGGTTATGTACAGTGAGGAAGTTGTTCTGACTTAAGGTTATGTACAGTGAGGAAGTTGTTCTGACTTAAGGTTATGTACAGTGAGGAAGTTGTTCTGACTTAAGGTTATATACAGTGAGGAAGTTGTTCTGACTTAAGGTTATGTACAGTGAGGAAGTTGTTCTGACTTAAGGTTATGTACAGTGAGGAAGTTGTTCTGACTTAAGGTTATGTACAGTGAGGAAGTTGTTCTGACTTAAGGTTATATACAGTGAGGAAGTTGTTCTGACTTAAGGTTATGTACAGTGAGGAAGTTGTTCTGACTTAAGGTTATATACAGTGAGGAAGTTGTTCTGACTTAAGGTTATGTACAGTGAGGAAGTTGTTCTGACTTAAGGTTATGTACAGTGAGGAAGTTGTTCTGACTTAAGGTTATATACAGTGAGGAAGTTGTTCTGACTTAAGGTTATGTACAGTGAGGAAGTTGTTCTGACTTAAGGTTATATACAGTGAGGAAGTTGTTCTGACTTAAGGTTATGTACAGTGAGGAAGTTGTTCTGACTTAAGGTTATGTACAGTGAGGAAGTTGTTCTGACTTAAGGTTATGTACAGTGAGGAAGTTGTTCTGACTTAAGGTTATATACAGTGAGGAAGTTGTTCTGACTTAAGGTTATATACAGTGAGGAAGTTGTTCTGACTTAAGGTTATGTACAGTGAGGAAGTTGTTCTGACTTAAGGTTATGTACAGTGAGGAAGTTGTTCTGACTTAAGGTTATGTACAGTGAGGAAGTTGTTCTGACTTAAGGTTATGTACAGTGAGGAAGTTGTTCTGACTTAAGGTTATGTACAGTGAGGAAGTTGTTCTGACTTAAGGTTATGTACAGTGAGGAAGTTGTTCTGACTTAAGGTTATGTACAGTGAAGTTGTTCTGACTTAAGGTTATGTACAGTGAGGAAGTTGTTCTGACTTAAGGTTATGTACAGTGAGGAAGTTGTTCTGACTTAAGGTTATATACAGTGAGGAAGTTGTTCTGACTTAAGGTTATGTACAGTGAGGAAGTTGTTCTGACTTAAGGTTATGTACAGTGAGGAGTTGAGGTTATAACAGTTGTTCTGACTTAAGGTTATGTACAGTGAGGAAGTTGTTCTGACTTAAGGTTATGACAGTGAGGAAGTTGTTCTGACTTAAGGTTATGTACAGTGAGGAAGTTGTTCTGACTTAAGGTTATGTACAGTGAGGAAGTTGTTCTGACTTAAGGTTATGTACAGTGAGGAAGTTGTTCTGACTTAAGGTTATATACAGTGAGGAAGTTGTTCTGACTTAAGGTTATGTACAGTGAGGAAGTTGTTCTGACTTAAGGTTATGTACAGTGAGGAAGTTGTTCTGACTTAAGGTTATTCTACAGTGAGTGAAGTTGTTCTGACTTAAGGTTATGTACAGTGAGGAAGTTGTTCTGACTTAAGGTTATATACAGTGAGGAAGTTGTTCTGACTTAAGGTTATGTACAGTGAGGAAGTTGTTCTGACTTAAGGTTATATACAGTGAGGAAGTTGTTCTGACTTAAGGTTATGTACAGTGAGGAAGTTGTTCTGACTTAAGGTTATGTACAGTGAGGAAGTTGTTCTGACTTAAGGTTATATACAGTGAGGAAGTTGTTCTGACTTAAGGTTATGTACAGTGAGGAAGTTGTTCTGACTTAAGGTTATGTACAGTGAGGAAGTTGTTCTGACTTAAGGTTATGTACAGTGAGGAAGTTGTTCTGACTTAAGGTTATGTACAGTGAGGAAGTTGTTCTGACTTAAGGTTATGTACAGTGAGGAAGTTGTTCTGACTTAAGGTTATGTACAGTGAGGAAGTTGTTCTGACTTAAGGTTATGACAGTGAGGAAGTTGTTCTGACTTAAGGTTATGTACAGTGAGGAAGTTGTTCTGACTTAAGGTTATGTACAGTGAGGAAGTTGTTCTGACTTAAGGTTATGTACAGTGAGGAAGTTGTTCTGACTTAAGGTTATGTACAGTGAGGAAGTTGTTCTGACTTAAGGTTATGTACAGTGAGGAAGTTGTTCTGACTTAAGGTTATGTACAGTGAGGAAGTTGTTCTGACTTAAGGTTATGTACAGTGAGGAAGTTGTTCTGACTTAAGGTTATGTACAGTGAGGAAGTTGTTCTGACTTAAGGTTATGTACAGTGAGGAAGTTGTTCTGACTTAAGGTTATATACAGTGAGGAAGTTGTTCTGACTTAAGGTTATATACAGTGAGGAAGTTGTTCTGACTTAAGGTTATAACAGTGTTGTTCTGACTTAGGTGACAGTGAGGAAGTTGTTCTGACTTAAGGTTATGTACAGTGAGGAAGTTGTTCTGACTTAAGGTTATGTACAGTGAGGAAGTTGTTCTGACTTAAGGTTATATACAGTGAGGAAGTTGTTCTGACTTAAGGTTATGTACAGTGAGGAAGTTGTTCTGACTTAAGGTTATGTACAGTGAGGAAGTTGTTCTGACTTAAGGTTATGTACAGTGAGGAAGTTGTTCTGACTTAAGGTTATGTACAGTGAGGAAGTTGTTCTGACTTAAGGTTATGTACAGTGAGGAAGTTGTTCTGACTTAAGGTTATGTACAGTGAGGAAGTTGTTCTGACTTAAGGTTATGTACAGTGAGGAAGTTGTTCTGACTTAAGGTTATTGTACAGTGAGGAAGTTGTTCTGACTTAAGGTTATGTACAGTGAGGAAGTTGTTCTGACTTAAGGTTATATACAGTGAGGAAGTTGTTCTGACTTAAGGTTATGTACAGTGAGGAAGTTGTTCTGACTTAAGGTTATGTACAGTGAGGAAGTTGTTCTGACTTAAGGTTATGTACAGTGAGGAAGTTGTTCTGACTTAAGGTTATATACAGTGAGGAAGTTGTTCTGACTTAAGGTTATGTACAGTGAGGAAGTTGTTCTGACTTAAGGTTATATACAGTGAGGAAGTTGTTCTGACTTAAGGTTATGTACAGTGAGGAAGTTGTTCTGACTTAAGGTTATGTACAGTGAGGAAGTTGTTCTGACTTAAGGTTATGTACAGTGAGGAAGTTGTTCTGACTTAAGGTTATGTACAGTGAGGAAGTTGTTCTGACTTAAGGTTATGTACAGTGAGGAAGTTGTTCTGACTTAAGGTTATGTACAGTGAGGAAGTTGTTCTGACTTAAGGTTATGTACAGTGAGGAAGTTGTTCTGACTTAAGGTTATGTACAGTGAGGAAGTTGTTCTGACTTAAGGTTATGTACAGTGAGGAAGTTGTTCTGACTTAAGGTTATGTACAGTGAGGAAGTTGTTCTGACTTAAGGTTATGTACAGTGAGGAAGTTGTTCTGACTTAAGGTTATGTACAGTGAGGAAGTTGTTCTGACTTAAGGTTATATACAGTGAGGAAGTTGTTCTGACTTAAGGTTATATACAGTGAGGAAGTTGTTCTGACTTAAGGTTATGTACAGTGAGGAAGTTGTTCTGACTTAAGGTTATGTACAGTGAGGAAGTTGTTCTGACTTAAGGTTATATACAGTGAGGAAGTTGTTCTGACTTAAGGTTATGTACAGTGAGGAAGTTGTTCTGACTTAAGGTTATGTACAGTGAGGAAGTTGTTCTGACTTAAGGTTATGTACAGTGAGGAAGTTGTTCTGACTTAAGGTTATGTACAGTGAGGAAGTTGTTCTGACTTAAGGTTATGTACAGTGAGGAAGTTGTTCTGACTTAAGGTTATGTACAGTGAGGAAGTTGTTCTGACTTAAGGTTATATACAGTGAGGAAGTTGTTCTGACTTAAGGTTATGTACAGTGAGGAAGTTGTTCTGACTTAAGGTTATGTACAGTGAGGAAGTTGTTCTGACTTAAGGTTATGTACAGTGAGGAAGTTGTTCTGACTTAAGGTTATGTACAGTGAGGAAGTTGTTCTGACTTAAGGTTATATACAGTGAGGAAGTTGTTCTGACTTAAGGTTATGTACAGTGAGGAAGTTGTTCTGACTTAAGGTTGTATGCAGTGAGGAAGTTTCTGACTTAGGTTATATACAGTGAGGAAGTTATTCTGACTTAAGGTTATGTACAGTGAGGAAGTTGTTCTTTCTTAACGTAATGTACAGTGAGGAAGTTGTTCTGACTTAAGGTTATATACAGTAAGGAAGTTGTTCTGACTTAAGGTTATGTACAGTGAGGAAGTTGTTCTGATTTTAAAGTTGTATATACAGTGAGAAAGTTGTTCTGACTTAAGGTTATATAACAGTGAGTAATTTATTCTGACTTAAGGTTATGTACAGTGAGGAATTTTTTTCTGACTTAGGTTGTATGTACAGTGAGGAAGTTGTTCTGTCTTAAGGTTCTATTGCAGTGAAAAAGTTGTTCTGACTTAAGGTTATATACAGTGAGTAAGTTCTTCTTGTCCTAACGTTATGTACAGTGAGGAAGTTCTTCTGTCTTAACGTAATGTACAGTGAGAAAATTATTCTGACTTAAGGTTGTATACAGTGAGGAAGTTGTTTCTGACCTAAGGTTATATACAGTGAGGAAGTTATTCTGACTTAGGTTATATACAGTGAGGAAGTTGATCTCGATTTAAGGTTATTTAAGAAAGTGAGGAATGTTTTTCCTTAGTTAAGGTTATTTACAGTGAGGAAGTTGTTCTGTTTTAACCGGTTATAAACAGTGAGGAAGTTTGTTCTGACTTAAGGTTATGCAACAGTGAGGAAGTTGTTCTTAATTTGCTGGTGTACAGTGAGGAAGTTCTTCTGACATAATGTTATGTACAGTGAGGAAGTTGTTCTGACTTAAGGTTGTGTACAGTGAGAGGAAGTTGTTCTGACTGTAGGTTGCAGTGTGAAGTTGTTTGACTTAAGGTTATTTATATACAGTGAAGTTTGTTCTGACCTAAGGTTATATACAGTGAGGAAAGTTGTTCTGACTTAGGTAATGTACAGTGAGGAAGTTCTTCTGATTGACAAGGTTATGTACAGTGAGGAAATTATCCTGACCGTTGTACAGTGAGGAAGTTGTTCTGACTTAAGGTTTACAGAGTAGTTGTTCTGACCTAAGGTTATGTACAGTGAGGAAGTTGTTCTGACTTAACGTAATGTACAGTGAGGAAGTTCTTCTGACTTAAGGTTATGTACAGTGAGGAAGTATTTGTGACTTAGGTTGTATGCAGTGAGGAGTTATTTCTGACTTAGGTTGTATACAGTGAGAAAGTTGTTCTGACTTAAGGTTGTATACAGTGAGTAAGTTATTCTCACCTATGGTTATGTACAGTGAGGAAGTTGTTCTGTCTTAACGCAATGTACAGTGAGGAATTTCTTCTGACATAAGGTTATGTACAGTGAGGAAGTTATTCTGACTTAACGTTGTATACAGTGAAAAAGTTGTTCTGACTTAAGGTTTATATACAGTGAGTAAGTTATTCTGACTTAACGTAATGTGTACAGTGAGGAAGTTCTTCTGTCATAAGGTTATGTACAGTTAGAGAAAGTTGTTCTGACTTAAGGTTGTATGCAGTGAGGAAGTTGTTCTGACTTAAGTTGTTATATACAGTGAGTAAGTATTTCTGACTTAAGGTTGTGTACAGTGAGAAAGTTGATCTGTCTTAACGTAATGTACAGTGAGGAAGTTGTTCTGTTTTAAGGTAAGGTACAGTGAAATTTGTTCTGACTTAAGGTTATATACAGTGAGGAAGTTGTTCTGACTTATATACAGGAGGAAGTTGTTCTGACTTAAGGTTGTACAGTGAGGAAGTTGTTCTGATTTTAATGTTATTTACAGTGAGGAAGTTTTTCTGACTTAAGGTTATTTACAGTGAGGAAGTTGTTCTGACTTAAGGTAATGTACAGTGAGGAAGTTCTTCTGACTTAAGGTTATATAAAGTGAGGAATTTGTTCTGACTTGTTGTTGTATACAGGAGAGGAAGTTGTTCTGACTTAAGGTTATATACAGTGAGAAAGTTGTTCTTCTTGTTATGTACAGAAGTTGTTCTGACTTGGTTATGTACAGTGAGTAGTTATTCTCACTTAAGGTTATGTACAGTGAGGAAGTTGTTGTGACTTAACGTAATGTACAGTGAGGAAATTGTTGTGACTTAAGGTTGTTATGCAGTGAGGAAGTTATTCTGACTTAAGGTTGTATGCAGTGAGAGAAGTTGTTCTGATCTAAGGTTATATGACAGTGAGGAAGTCTCACTATGGTATGTACAGTGAGGAAGTTGTTCTGTCTTAACGCAATGGAGTGAAGTTGTTCTGACATAAGGTTATGTACAGTGAGAAAATTATTCTAACTTATTGTACAGAGAAGTTGTTCTGACTTAAGGTTATATACAGAAAGAGAGTAGTTATTCTGACTTAAGGTTATATAGTGAGGAAGTTTTTCTGTCTTAACGTAATGTACAGTGAGGAAGTTGTTCCTGACTTAAGGTTATATACAGAGTGAGGAAGTTGTTCTGACTTAAGGTTGTATACAGTGAGGAAATTGTTCTGACTTAAGGTTGTTTACAGTGAGAAAGTTGTTCTGACCTAAGGTTATGTACAGTGAGTAATTTATTCTGACTTAAGGTTAGGTACAGTGAGGAATTTGTTCTGACTTAAGGTTATGTACAGTGAGGAAGTTGTTCTGACTTAATGTTATGTACAGTGAGGAAGTTCTTCTGACTTTAAGGTTGTTTACAGTGAGGAACTTTTTTCTGCTCCTAAGGTTATTGTTACAGAGGAAGTTGTTCTGACTTAAGGTTATGTACAGTGAGGAAGTTCTTCTGACTTAAGGTTATGTACAGTGAGGAAATTGTTGTGACTTAAGGTTGTATGCAGTGAGGAAGTTGTTCTGACTTAAGGTTATGACAGTGAGGTTGTTCTGACTTAAGGTTATATACAGTGAGTAGTTATCTCAATTTGTACAGTGAGGAAGTTGTTCTGTCTTAACGCAATGTACAGTGAGGAAGTTCTTCTGACATAAGGTTATGTACAGTGAGGAAATTATTCTGACTTAAGGTTGTATGCAGTGAGGAAGTTGTTCTGACTTAAGGTTGTATACAGTGAGGAGGTTGTTCTGACTTAAGGATATATACAGTGAGAAAGTTGTTCTGACTTAAGGTTATGTACAGTGAGGAAGTTGTTTGATCTGTCTTAACGTAATGTACAGTGAAAAAGTTGTTCTGACTTAAGGTTATATACAGTGAGAAAGTTTTGTTCTGACTTAAGGTTGTATACAGTGAGTAAGTTATTCTGACTTAAGGTTCTGTACAGAGAGGAAGTTGTTCTGTCTTAACGTTATATATAAAGTGAGGAAGTTATTCCTGACTTAAGGTTATGTACAGTGAGGAAGTTATTCTGACTTAAGGTTGTATACAGTGAGAAAGTTGTTCTGACTTAAGGTTGTATACAGTGAGGAAGTTCTTCTGACATAAGGTTATATACAGTGAGTAGTTATTCTGACTTAATCATGTATGCTGAGAAGGTCAAACCAACCATGTCAGTCTGAACTAAGGTACAGAGAGTTTGTCTAATCTAAGCACAGTGTCATGAGGAATGTTCAGTCTTAAGGTTATGTTATGTGTAGAGAAGGTGTTCTGACTTAAGGTTATATACAGTGAGGAAGTTTGTTCTGACTTAAGGTTATGTACAGTGAGGAAGTTGTTCTGACTTAAGGTTATGTACAGTGAGGAAGTTGTTCTGACTTAAGGTTATGTACAGTGAGGAAGTTGTTCTGACTTAAGGTTGTATACAGTGAGAAAGTTGTTCTGACTTAAGGTTGTGCATACAGTGAGAATATTCTCAATTTGACTTAAGGTTATGTACAGTGAGGAAGTTGTTCTGACTTTAAGGTTATGTACAGTGAGGAAGTTTTTTCTGACTTAAGGTTATATACAGTGAGGAAGTTGTTCTGACTTAAGGTTATATACAGTGAGAAAATTGTTCTGACTCTAAGGTTATGTACAGTGAGGAAGTTGTTCTGTTTGAAGGTTATCTACACAGTGAGGAAGTTATTCTGACTTGTGGTTGTATACAGTGAGAAGTTGTTCTGAATGTAATGTTATGTACAGTGAGGAAGTTGTTCTGACTTAAGGTAATATGCCAGTGAGGAATTTGTTCTGACTTAAGGTTATATACAGTGAGGAAGTTGTTCCTTCTTAAGGTTATGTACAGTGAGTAAGTTGTTCTGACTTAAAGCAATGTACAGTGAGGAAGTTCTTCTGACATAAGGTTATGTACAGTGAGGAAATTGTTCTGACTTAAGGTTGTATGCAGTGAGGAAGTTGTTCTGACTTAAGGTTGTATACACAGAGAAAGTTGTTCTGACTTAAAGTTATGCAACAGTGAGTAAGTTATTTTGACTTAAGGTTATGTAAACAGTGAGGAAAGTTGTTCTGTCTTAACGTTATATACAGTGAGGAAGTTCTTCTGACCTGGGTTATGTACAGTGAGGAATTATTGACTTAGGTTGTATACAGTGAGAAAGTTGTTCTGACTTAAGGTTGTATACAGTGAGGAAGTTGTTCTGATTTAAGGTTATCTACAGTGAGGAAGTTGTTCTGACTCTTAAAGTTGTATACAGTGAGGAAGTTGTTCTACTTAAGGTTATATACAGTGAGGAAGTTGTTCTGACTTAAGGTTATATACAGTGAGGAAGTTGTTCTGACTTAAGGTTATGTACAGTGAGGAAGTTGTTCTGACTTGGTTATGTGTGAGAGAAGTTGTTCCTGACTTGGTTGGTTATGTACAGTGAGGAAGTTCTTCTGACATAATGTATACAGTGAGGAAATTGTTCTGACTTAAGGTTGTATACAGTGAGGAAGTTGTTCTGACTTAAGGTTGTATACAGTGAAAGTTGTTCTGACTTAAGGTTTATATACAGTGAGAAGTTATTCTGACTTAAGGTTATGTACAGTGAGGAAGTTGTTCTGTCTTAACGTAATGTACAGTGAGAGGAAGTTCTTGACATAAGGTTATGTACAGAATTATTCTAATTTTGAATGCAGTGAGGAAGTTGTTCTGACTTAAGGTTTATATACAGTGAGAAGTTATTCTGACTTAAGGTTATGTACAGTGAAAAAGTTGTTCTGTCTTAACGTAATATACAAAGTTGATCTGTTCTAACGTAAGGTTATGTACAGTGAGGAAGTTGTCTTGACTTAAGGTTGTATACAGTGAGGAAGTTGTTCCTGACTCTGTTGTTATTTACAGTGAGGAAGTTGTCCTGTTTTAAAGTTATTTACAGTGAGGAAGTTCTTCCTGACTTAAAGTTATGTACAGTGAGGAAATTGTTCTGACTTAAGGTTATGTACAGTGAGGAAGTTGTTCTGACTTAAGGTTGTATACAGAGAGTGAAGTTCTTTTGACTTAAGGTTATGTACAGTGAGGAAGTTGTTCTGACTTAAGGTTGTATGCAGTGAGGGAATTTATTCCTGACTTAAAGTTGTATACAGTGAGAAGGTTGTTCTGACTTAAGGTTATATACAGTGAGTAGTTATTCTGACTTAAGGTTATGTACAGTGAGGAAGTTGTTCTGTCTTAACGTAATGTACAGTGAGGAAGTTGTTCTGACTTAAGGTTATATACAGTGAGGAAGTTGTTCTGACTTAAGGTAATGTACAGTGAGTGAAAGTTGTTCTGACTTAAGGTTATATACAGTGAGGAAGTTGTTCTGACTTAAGGTTATGTACAGTGAGGAAGTTGTTCTGACTTAAGGTTGTACAGTGAGGAAGTTGTTCTGACTTAAGGTTATGTACAGTGAGGAAGTTGTTCTGACTTAAGGTTATGTACAGTGAGGAAGTTCTTCTGACTTAAGGTTATGTACAGTGAAGAAAGTTGTTCTGACTTAGGTTATGTACAGTGAGGAAGTTGTTCTGACTTGGTTATGTACAGTGAGGAAGTTGTTCTGACTTAAGGTTGTATACAGTGAGAAAGTTGTTCTGACTTAAGGTTATATACTGTGAGTAGTTATTCTGACTTAAGGTTATATAGAGTGAGGAAGTTTTTCTGACTTAAGGTTGTATACAGTGAGGAAGTTGTTCTGTCTTAACGCAATGTACAGTGAGGAAGTTCTTCTAACATAAGGTTATGTACAGTGAGGAAATTATTCTAACTTAAGGTTGTATGCAGTGAGGAAGTTGTTCTGACTTAAGGTTATGTACAGTGAGAAAGTTGTTCTGATCTAAGGTTATATACAGTGAGGAAGTTATTCTGACTTAAGGTTATGTACAGTGAGGAAGTTGTTCTGTCTTAACGTAATGTACAGTTAAGTATTCTGACTTAGGTTATGCAGTGAGAAAGTTGTTCTGACTTAAGGTTATATACAGTGAGGAAGTTGTTCTAACTAAAGGTTATGTACAGTGAGGAAATTGTTCTGACTTAAGGTTGTATACAGTGAGAAAGTTGTTCTGACCTAAGGTTATGTACAGTGAGGAATTTGTTCTGTTTTAAGGTTAGGTACAGTGAGGGAGGTTGTTCTGACTTAAGGTTATATGTACAGTGAAAGTTTTTCTGACTTAATGTTATATACAGTGAGGAAGTTGTTCTGATTTAAGGTTATAAACAGTGAGGAAGTTGTTCTGACTTAAGGTTGTATTCAGTGAGGAAGTTCTTCTGACTTAAGGTTGTATACAGGACAGTGAGGAAGTTTTTCTGACTTAAGGTTATATACAGTGAGGAAGTTTTTTCCAATTTAAGGTTGTTTACAGTGAGGAAATTGTTTTAACTTAAGGTTATAAACAGTGAGGAAGTTGTTCTGACTTAAGGTTATGTACAGTGAGGAAGTTGTTCTGACTTAAGATGTACAGTGAGGAAGTTGTTCTGACTTAAGGTTATGTACAGTGAGGAAGTTCTTCTGACTTAAGGTTATGTACAGTGAGGAAATTGTTCTGACTTAAGGTTGTATGCAGTGAGGAAGTTGTTCTGACTTAAGGTTGTATACAGTGAGAAAGTTGTTCTGACTTAAGGTTATATACAGTGAGGAAGTTGTTCTGACTCCTGGTTAATGTACAGTGAGAAGTTGTTCTGATCTTTAAGGTTATGTACAGTGAGGAAGTTGTTCTGACTTAAGGTTGTATACAGTGGAGGAAGTTCTGACTTAAGGTTATGTACAGTGAGGAAGTTGTTCTGACTTAAGGTTATGTACAGTGAGAAAGTTGTTCTGACTTAAGGTTATATACAGTGAGGAAGTTGTTCTGACTTAAGGTTATGTACAGTGAGGAAGTTGTTCTGACTTAAGGTTATGTACAGTGAGGAAGTTGTTCCGACATTAAGGTACAGTATACAGTGAGGAAGTTGTTCCTGACTTAAGGTTATGTACAGAGAGGAAGTTGTTCTGACTTAAGGTTATGTAACAGTGAGGAAGTTGTTCTGACTTAAGGTGTTGTACAGTGAGAAAGTTGTTCTGACCTAAGGTTATATACAGAGAGAAGGTTGTTCTGACTTAAGGTTATGTACAGTGAGGAAGTTGTTCTGACTTAAGGTTATTACAGTGAGGAAGTTGTTGTGACTTAAGGTTGTATACAGTGAGGAAGTTGTTCTGACTTAAGGTTGTCTACAGTGAAAAGTTGTTCTGACTTAAGGTTATATACAGTGAGTAAGTTATTCTGACTTAAGGTTAATGTACAGTGAAAGTTGATCTGTCTTAACTTGTAATGTACAGTGAAGTTCTTCTGACATAGGTTATGTACAGTGAGAAGTTATTCTGACTTAAGGTTGTATGCAGTGAGGAAGTTCTTCTGACCTAAGGTTATATACAGTGAGTGAGTTATTCTGACTTAAGGTTGTATACAGTGAGGAAGTTGTTCTTTCTTATACATGTACAGTGAGGAAGTTGTTCTGACTAAAGGTTATATACAGTGAGAAGTTGTTCTGACTTAAGGTTATGTACAGTGAGGAAGTTGTTCTGTCTTAACGCAATATGTACAGTGAGGAGGTTGTTCTGACATAAGGTTATGTACAGTGAGGAATTTATTCTGATTTAAGGTTGTAGGTGCAGTGAGGAATTTGTTCTGACTTAAGGTTGTGTACAGTGAGAAAGTTGTTCTGACTTAACGTTATATACAGTGAAAAGTTATTCTGACTTAGGTTATAAACAGTGAGGAAGTTCTTCTGTCTTAACGCAATGTACAGTGAGGAAGTTCTTCTGACATAACGTAATGTACAGTGAGAAAATTATTCTGACTTAAGGTTGTATGCAGTGAGAAAGTTGTTCTGACTTAAGGTTATATATACAGTGAGTAAGTTATTCTGACTTAAGGTTATGTACAGTGAGGAAGTTGATCTCCACTTAACGCAATGTACAGTGAGGAAGTTCTTCTGACATAAGGTTATGTACAGTGAGGAAATTGTTCTGACTTAAGGTTGTATGCAGTGAGGAAGTTGTTCTGACTTAAGGTTGTATACAGTGAGGAAGTTGTTTTGACTTATAAGGTATGTACAGTGCTGGAAGTTGTTCTGTTTTAAAGCAATGTACAGTGAGGAAGTTCTTCTGACATAAAGTTATGTACAGTGAAATTGTTCTGACTTAAAGTTGTATGCAGTGAGGAAGTTGTTCTGACTTAAGGTTGTATACAGTGAGGAAGTTGTTTTGACTTAAGGTTATGTACAGTGCTGAAGTTGTTTTCTGATTTAGGTTATCTACAGTGAGGAAGTTGTTCTGACTTAAAGTTGTTATTTACAGTGAGGAGGTTGTTCTTGTCTTAACGATATATACAGTGAAAAAGTTGTTCTGACTTAACGTTATGTACAGTGAGGAAGTTGTTCTGACTTAAGGTTATATACAGTGAGGAAGTTGTTCTGACTTAAGGTTATGTACAGTGAGAAGTTGTTCTGACTTAACGTTATGCGTACAGTGAGGAAGTTGTTCTGACTTAAGGTTATATAGAGTGAGGAAGTTGTTCTGACTTAAGGTTGTATGCAGTGAGGAAGTTGTTCTGACTTAAGGTTATGTAAAGTGAGTAGTTGTTCTGACTTAAGGTTATGTACAGTGAGGAAGTTCTTCTGACATGGTTATACAGTGAGGAATTGGTAATGTACAGTGAGGAAGTTGTTCTGACTTAACGTTATATACAGTGAGGAAGTTGTTCTGACTTAAGGTTATGTACAGTGAGGAAGTTATTCTCACTTAAGGTTATGTACAGTGAGGAAGTTGTTCTGTCTTAAAGGTTGTATACAGTGAGGAAGTTTCTTCTGACATAAGGTTATGTACAGTGAGAAATTATTCGGACTTAAGGTTATGCACAGTGAGGAAGTTGTTCTGACTTAAGGTTGTATACAGTGTTGTTCTACAGTACAGTGAAGTTGTTCTGACTTAAGGTTATATACAGTGAGGAAGTTGTTCTGACTTAAGGTTATGTACAGTGAGGAAGTTGTTCTGACTTAAGGTTATATACAGTGAGAAAGTTGTTCTGACTTAAGGTTATATACAGTGAGGAAGTTGTTCTGACTTAAGGTTATGTACAGTGAGGAAGTTGTTCTGACTTAAAGTTGTAATACAGTGAGGAAGTTGTTCTGACTTAAGGTTATGTACAGTGAAAAAGTTGTTCTGACTTAAGGTTATATACAGTGAGGAAGCTTGTTCTGACTTAAGGTTATGTACAGTGAGGAAGTTGTTCTGACTTAATGTTATATACAGTGAGGAAGTTGTTCTGACTTAAAGTTATAAACAGTGAGGAAGTTTTTCTGACTTAAGGTTATGTACAGTGAGGAAATTGTTGTGACTTAAGGTTGTATGCAGTGAGGAAGTTGTTCTGACTTAAGGTTATTTACAGTGAGGAAGTTGTTCTGACTTAAGGTTATATACAGTGAGGAAGTTCTTCTGACTTAAGGTTATGTACAGTGAGGAAGTTGTTCTGTCTTAAGGTTACAGTGAGGAAGTTCTTCAGTGAGGAAGTTGTTCTGACTTAAGGTTGTATGCAATGACAGTGAGAAAGTTGTTCTGACTTAAGGTTATATACAGTGAGAAGTTGTTCTGACTTAAGGTTGTGTACAGTGAGGAAGTTTGTCTCTTAACGTAATGTACAGTTAGGAAGTTGTTCTGACTTAAGGTTATATACAGTGAGGAAGTTGTTCTGACTTAAGGTTATGTACAGTGAGGAAGTTGTTCTGACTTAAGGTTGTGTACAGTGAGGAAGTTGTTCTGACCTAAGGTTATGTACAGTGAGGAAGTTGTTCTGACTTAAGGTTATGTACAGTGAGGAAGTTGTTCTGACTTAAGGTTATGTACAGTGAGGAAGTTGTTCTGACTTAAGGTTATGTACAGTGAGGAAGTTGTTCTGATTAAAGGTTATGTACAATGAGGAATTTCTTCTGACTTAAGGTTATGTACAGTGAGGAAGTTGTTCTGACTTAAGGTTATTTACAGTGAGGAAGTTGTTCTGACTTAAGGTTATGTACAGTGAGGAAGTTGTTCTGACTTAAGGTTATGTACAGTGAGGAAGTTGTTCTGACTTAAGGTTATTATACAGTGAGGAAGTTGTTCTGACTTAAGGTTATGTACAGTGAGGAAGTTGTTCTTGACTTAAGGTTGCCATATACAGTGAGGAAGTTGTTCTGACTTAAGGTTATATACAGTGAGGAAGTTGTTCTGACTTAAGGTTGTATACAGTGAGGAAGTTGTTCTGACTTAAGGTTGTATACAGTGAGGAAGTTGTTCTGACTTAAGGTTATGTACAGTGAGGAAGTTTTTCTGACTTAAGGTTATGTACAGTGAGGAAATTGTTCTGACTTAAGGTTATGTACAGTGAGGAAGTTGTTCTGACTTAAGGTTGTATACAGTGAGGAAGTTGTTCTGACTTAAGGTTATATACAGTGAGGAAGTTGTTCTTCTTAGGTTATATACAGTGAGGAAGTTGTTCTGACTTAAGGTTATGTACAGTGAGGAAGTTGTTCTGACTTTAAGGTTATGTACAGTGAGAAAGTTGTTCTGACTTAAGGTTATGTACAGTGAGGAAAGTTGTTCTGACTTAAGGTTATGTACAGTGAGGAAGTTGTTCTGACTTAAGGTTATTGTACAGTGAGGAAGTTGTTCTGACTTAAGGTTATACAGTGAGGAAGTTGTTCTGACTTAAGGTTATGTACAGTGAGGAAGTTGTTCTGTCTTAACGTAATGTACAGTGAGGAAGTTGTTCTGACTTAAGGTTATATACAGTGAGGAAGTTGTTCTGACTTAAGGTTGTGTACAGTGAGGAAGTTGTTCTGACTTAAGGTTATATACAGTGAGGAAGTTGTTCTGACTTAAGGTTATATACAGTGAGGAAGTTGTTCTGACTTAAGGTTATGTACAGTGAGGAAGTTGTTCTGACTTAAGGTTATGTACAGTGAGGAAGTTGTTCTGTCTTAAGGTTATGTACAGTGAGGAAGTTGTTCTGACTTAGGTTATGTACAGTGAGGAAATTGTTCTGACTTAAGGTTATGTACAGTGAGGAAGTTGTTCTGACTTCTAGGTTATATACAGTGAGGAAGTTGTTCTGACTTAAGGTTATGTACAGTGAGGAAGTTGTTCTGACTTAAGGTTATATACAGTGAGGAAGTTGTTCTGACTTAAGGTTATGTACAGTGAGGAAGTTGTTCTGACTTAAGGTAATGTACAGTGAGGAAGTTGTTCTGACTTAAGGTTATATACAGTGAGGAAGTTGTTCCTGACTTAAGGTTATGTACAGTGAGGAAGTTGTTCTGACTTAAGGTTATATACAGTGAGAAGTTGTTCTGACTTAAGGTTATGTACAGTGAGGAAGTTGTTCTGACTTAAAGTTATACTACAGTGAGGAAGTTGTTCTGACTAAATTGTATAAGTGTTGTTGTTCTGACTTAAGGTGTGTACAGTGAGGAAGTTGTTCTGACTTAAGGTTATGTACAGTGAGGAAGTTGTTCTGACTTAAGGTTATGTACAGTGAGGAAGTTGTTCTGACTTAAGGTTATGTACAGTGAGGAAGTTGTTCTGACTTAAGGTTATGTACAGTGAGAAGTTGTTCTGACTTAAGGTTATGTACAGTGAAAAAGTTGTTCTGACTTAAGGTTATGTACAGTGAGGAAGTTGTTCTGACTTGAGGTTATATACAGTGAGGAAGTTGTTCTGACTTAAGGTTATGTACAGTGAGGAAGTTGTTCTGACTTAAGGTTATATACAGTGAGGAAAGTTGTTCTGACTTAAGGTTATGTACAGTGAGGAAGTTGTTCTGACTTAAGGTTATATACAGTGAGGAAGTTGTTCTGACTTAAGGTTATGTACAGTGAGGAAGTTGTCTGACTTAAGGTTATGTACAGTGAGGAAGTTGTTCTGACTTAAGGTTATATACAGTGAGGAAAGTTGTTCTGACTTAAGGTTATATACAGTGAGGAAGTTGTTCTGACTTAAGGTTATGTACAGTGAGGAAGTTGTTCTGACTTAAGGTTATATACAGTGAGGAAGTTATTCTGACTTAAGGTTATGTACAGTGAGGAAGTTGTTCTGACTTAAGGTTATGTACAGTGAGGAAGTTGTTCTGACTTAAGGTTATATACAGTGAGGAAAGTTGTTCTGACTTAAGGTTATGTACAGTGAGGAAGTTGTTCTGACTTAAGGTTTGAGGAAGTGTTCAGACTGAAGGAATGTACAGTGAGAAGTTTTCTCTTAATTGTTATGTACAGTGAGGAAGTTGTTCCTTGATCTTAAGGTTATGTACAGTGAGGAAAGTTGTTCTGACTTAAGGTTATGTACAGTGAGGAAGTTGTTCTGACTTAAGGTTGTATACAGTGAGGAAGTTGTTCTGACTTAAGGTTATGTACAGTGAGGAAGTTGTTCTGTCTTAACGTAATGTACAGTGAGGAAGTTGTTCTGACTTAAGGTTATATACAGTGAGGAAGTTGTTCTGACTTAAGGTTATATACAGTGAGGAAGTTGTTCTGACTTAAGGTTATGTACAGTGAGGAAGTTGTTCTGACTTAAGGTTATTTACAGTGAGGAAGTTGTTCTGACTTAAGGTTATGTACAGTGAGGAAGTTCTTCTGACTTAAGGTTATGTACAGTGAGGAAGTTATTCTGACTTAAGGTTGTATGCAGTGAGGAAGTTGTTCTGACTTAAGGTTATGTACAGTGAGGAAGTTGTTCTGACTTAAGGTTATGTACAGTGAGGAAGTTGTTCTGACTTAAGGTTATGTACAGTGAGGAAGTTGTTCTGACTTAAGGTTATGTACAGTGAGGAAGTTGTTCTGACTTAAGGTTATATACAGTGAGAAAGTTGTTCTGACTTAAGGTTATATACAGTGAGGAAGTTGTTCTGACTTAAGGTTATGTACAGTGAGGAAGTTGTTCTGACTTAAGGTTATGTACAGTGAGGAAGTTGTTCTGACTTAAGGTTATGTACAGTGAGGAAGTTGTTCTGACTTAAGGTTATATACAGTGAGGAAGTTGTTCTGACTTAAGGTTATGTACAGTGAGGAAGTTGTTCTGACTTAAGGTTATGTACAGTGAGGAAGTTGTTCTGACTTAAGGTTATGTACAGTGAGGAAGTTGTTCTGACTTAAGACACAGTGAAAAGTTGTTCTGAAATATTATGTACAGTGAGGAAGTTGTTCTGACTTAAGGTTATGTACAGTGAGGAAGTTGTTCTGACTTAAGGTTATGTACAGTGAGGAAGTTGTTCTGACTTAAGGTTATTTACAGTGAGGAAGTTGTTCTGACTTAAGGTTATGTACAGTGAGGAAGTTGTTCTGACTTAAGGTTATGTACAGTGAGGAAGTTGTTCTGACTCTAAGGTTATATACAGTGAGGAAATTGTTCTGACTTAAGGTTATGTACAGTGAGGAAGTTGTTCTGACTTAAGGTTATGTACAGTGAGGAAGTTGTTCTGACTTAAGGTTATGTACAGTGAGGAAGTTGTTCTGACTTAAGGTTATGTACAGTGAGGAAAGTTGTTCTGACTTAAGGTTA
Source organism: Tachypleus tridentatus (assembly GCF_004210375.1). NCBI lineage: Eukaryota > Metazoa > Arthropoda > Merostomata > Xiphosura > Limulidae > Tachypleus > Tachypleus tridentatus. The sequence continues at coordinate 105,214,776 of NC_134825.1, read as the reverse complement.
TGTACAGTGAGGAAGTTGTTCTGACTTAAGGTTATATACAGTGAGGAAGTTGTTCTGACTTAAGGTTATGTACAGTGAGGAAGTTGTTCTGACTTAAGGTTATATACAGTGAGGAAGTTGTTCTGACTTAAGGTTATGTACAGTGAGGAAGTTGTTCTGACTTAAGGTTATGTACAGTGAGGAAGTTGTTCTGACTTAAGGTTATGTACAGTGAGGAAGTTGTTCTGACTTAAGGTTATGTACAGTGAGGAAGTTGTTCTGACTTAAGGTTATGTACAGTGAGGAAGTTGTTCTGACTTAAGGTTGTATACAGTGAGGAAGTTGTTCTGACTTAAGGTTATGTACAGTGAGGAAGTTGTTCTGACTTAAGGTTATGTACAGTGAGGAAGTTGTTCTGACTTAAGGTTATGTACAGTGAGGAAGTTGTTCTGACTTAAGGTTGTATACAGTGAGAAAGTTGTTCTGACTTAAGGTTATGTATAATGAGGAAGTTGTTCTAAATTAAGGTTATGTACAGTGAGGAAGTTGTTCTGACTTAAGGTTATGTACAGTGAGGAAGTTGTTCTGACTTAAGGTTATGTACAGTGAGGAAGTTGTTCTGACTTAAGGTTATGTACAGTGAGGAAGTTGTTCTGACTTAAGGTTATATACAGTGAGGAAGTTGTTCTGACTTAAGGTTATATACAGTGAGGAAGTTGTTCTGACTTAAGGTTATGTACAGTGAGGAAGTTGTTCTGACTTAAGGTTATGTACAGTGAGGAAGTTGTTCTGACTTAAGGTTATGTACAGTGAGGAAGTTGTTCTGACTTAAGGTTATGTACAGTGAGGAAGTTGTTCTGACTTAAGGTTGTATACAGTGAGGAAGTTGTTCTGACTTAAGGTTATATACAGTGAGGAAGTTGTTCTGACTTAAGGTTATAAGAACAGTGAGGAAGTTGTTCTGACTTAAGGTTATGTACAGTGAGGAAGTTGTTCTGACTTAAGGTTATATACAGTGAGGAAGTTGTTCTGACTTAAGGTTATGTACAGTGAGGAAGTTGTTCTGACTTAAGGTTATGTACAGTGAGGAAGTTGTTCTGACTTAAGGTTAAAGTGAGGTACAGTGAGGAAGTTGTTCTGACTTAAGGTTATGTACAGTGAGGAAGTTGTTCTGACTTAAGGTTATGTACAGTGAGGAAGTTGTTCTGACTTAAGGTTATGTACAGTGAGGAAGTTGTTCTGACTTAAGGTTATGTACAGTGAGGAAGTTGTTCTGACTTAAGGTTATGTACAGTGAGGAAGTTGTTCTGACTTAAGGTTATATACAGTGAGGAAGTTGTTCTGACTTAAGGTTGTATACAGTGAGGAAGTTGTTCTGACTTAAGGTTATGTACAGTGAGGAAGTTGTTCTGACTTAAGGTTATGTACAGTGAGGAAGTTGTTCTGACTTAAGGTTATGTACAGTGAGGAAGTTGTTCTGACTTAAGGTTGTATACAGTGAGGAAGTTGTTCTGACTTAAGGTTATATACAGTGAGGAAGTTGTTCTGACTTAAGGTTATGTACAGTGAGGAAGTTGTTCTGACTTAAGGTTATGTACAGTGAGGAAGTTGTTCTGACTTAAGGTTATGTACAGTGAGGAAGTTGTTCTGACTTAAGGTTATGTACAGTGAGGAAGTTGTTCTGACTTAAGGTTATGTACAGTGAGGAAGTTGTTCTGACTTAAGGTTATGTACAGTGAGGAAGTTGTTCTGACTTAAGGTTATGTACAGTGAGGAAGTTGTTCTGACTTAAACAGTAAAGTTATGTACAGTGAGGAAGTTGTTCTGACTTAAGGTTATATACAGTGAGGAAGTTGTTCTGACTTAAGGTTATGTACAGTGAGGAAGTTGTTCTGACTTAAGGTTATATACAGTGAGGAAGTTGTTCTGACTTAAGGTTATGTACAGTGAGGAAGTTGTTCTGACTTAAGGTTATGTACAGTGAGGAAGTTGTTCTGACTTAAGGTTATATACAGTGAGGAAGTTGTTCTGACTTAAGGTTATGTACAGTGAGGAAGTTGTTCTGACTTAAGGTTATATACAGTGAGGAAGTTGTTCTGACTTAAGGTTATGTACAGTGAGGAAGTTGTTCTGACTTAAGGTTATGTACAGTGAGGAAGTTGTTCTGACTTAAGGTTATGTACAGTGAGGAAGTTGTTCTGACTTAAGGTTATATACAGTGAGGAAGTTGTTCTGACTTAAGGTTATGTACAGTGAGGAAGTTGTTCTGACTTAAGGTTATGTACAGTGAGGAAGTTGTTCTGACTTAAGGTTATGTACAGTGAGGAAGTTGTTCTGACTTAAGGTTGTATACAGTGAGGAAGTTGTTCTGACTTAAGGTTATGTACAGTGAGGAAGTTGTTCTGACTTAAGGTTATGTACAGTGAGGAAGTTGTTCTGACTTAAGGTTATGTACAGTGAGGAAGTTGTTCTGACTTAAGGTTATGTACAGTGAGGAAGTTGTTCTGACTTAAGGTTATAATACAGTGAGGAAGTTGTTCTGACTTAAGGTTGTATACATGAGGAAGTTTTTCTGACTTAAGGTTAAAAACAAAGAGGAAGTTGCTCTTTTTAAGGTTATATACAGTGAGGAATTTGTTCTGACTTAAGGTTATGTACAGTGAGGAAGTTGTTCTGACTTAAGGTTATGTACAGTGAGGAAGTTGTTCTGACTTAAGGTTGTGTACAATGAGGAAGTTGTTCTGACTTAAGGTTGCATACAGTGAGGAAGTTGTTCTGACTTAAGGTTGTGTACAGTGAGGTTGTTCTGACTTTAGGCAATGTACAGTGAGGAATTTTGACTTAAGGTTATGTACAGTGAGGAAGTTGTTCTGACTTGTTCTGACTTAAGGTTAGTATACAGTGAGGAAGTTGTTCTGACTTAAGGTTATATGTACAGTGAGGAAGTTGTTCTGACTTAAGGTTATGTACAGTGAGGAAGTTGTTCTGACTTAAGGTTGTATACAGTGAGGAAGTTGTTCTGACTTAAGGTTATGTACAGTGAGGAAGTTTTCTGACTTAAGGTTATGTACAGTGAGGAAGTTGTTCTGACTTAAGGTTATATACAGTGAGGAAGTTGTTCTGACTTAAGGTTGTATACAGTGAGGAAGTTGTTCTGACTTAAGGTTATGTACAGTGAGGAAGTTGTTCTGACTTAAGGTTATGTACAGTGAGGAAGTTGTTCTGACTTAAGGTTATACAGTGAGGAAGTTGTTCTGACTTAAGGTTATATACAGTGAGGAAGTTGTTCTGACTTAAGGTTATATACAGTGAGGAAGTTGTTCTGACTTAAGGTTATATACAGTGAGGAAGTTGTTCTGACTTAAGGTTATATACAGTGAGGAAGTTGTTCTGACTTAAGGTAATGTACAGTGAGGAAGTTGTTCTGACTTAAGGTTATATTACAGTGAGAGGAAGTTGTTCTGACCTCTTAAGTTATGTACAGTGAGGAAGTTGTTCTGACTTAAGGTTATGTACAGTGAGGAAGTTGTTCTGACTTAAGGTTATATACAGTGAGGAAGTTGTTCTGACTTAAGGTTATGTACAGTGAGGAAGTTGTTCTGACTTAAGGTTATGTACAGTGAGGAAGTTGTTCTGACATAAGGTTACAGTGACAGTGAGAGTTGTTGTTCTGAACCTTCTTTAAGGTTATGTACAGTGAGGAAGTTGTTCTGACTTAAGGTGTTGTACAGTGAGGAAGTTGTTCCTGACTTAAGGTTATGTACAGTGAGGAAGTTGTTCTGACTTAAGGTTATGTACAGTGAGGAAGTTGTTCTGACTTAAGGTTGTATACAGTGAGGAAGTTGTTCTGACTTAAGGTTATGTACAGTGAGGAAGTTGTTCTGACTTAAGGTTATATACAGTGAGGAAGTTGTTCTGACTTAAGGTTATATACAGTGAGGAAGTTGTTCTGACTTAAGGTTGTACAGTGAGGAAGTTGTTCTGACTTAAGGTTATGTACAGTGAGGAAGTTGTTCTGACTTAAGGTTATGTACAGTGAGGAAGTTGTTCTGACTTGGGTTATCAGTGAGAAAGTTGTTCTGACCTAAGGTTATGTACAGTGAGGAAGTTGTTCTGACTTAAGGTTATAGAACAGTGAGGAAGTTGTTCCTGACTTAAGGTTATGTACAGTGAGGAAGTTGTTCTGACTTAAGGTTATATACAGTGAGGAAGTTGTTCTGACTTAAGGTTATGTACAGTGAGGAAGTTGTTCTGACTTAAGGTTATGTACAGTGAGGAAGTTGTTCTGACTTAAGGTTATATACAGTGAGGAAGTTGTTCTGACTTAAGGTTATGTACAGTGAGGAAGTTGTTCTGACTTAAGGTTATGTACAGTGAGGAAGTTGTTCTGACTTAAGGTTATGTACAGTGAGGAAGTTGTTCTGACTTAAGGTTATGTTATGTACAGTGAGGAAGTTGTTCTGACTTAAGGTTATATACAGTGAGGAAGTTGTTCTGACTTAAGGTTATGTACAGTGAGGAAGTTGTTCTGACTTAAGGTTATGTACAGTGAGGAAGTTGTTCTGACTTAAGGTTATGTACAGTGAGGAAGTTGTTCTGACTTAAGGTTATGTACAGTGAGGAAGTTGTTCTGACTTAAGGTTATGTACAGTGAGGAAGTTGTTCTGACTTAAGGTTATGTACAGTGAGGAAGTTGTTCTGACTTAAGGTTATATACAGTGAGTAAGTTGTTCTGACTTAAGGTTATGTACAGTGAGGAAGTTTCTTCTGACTTAAGGTTATGTACAGTGAGGAAGTTGTTCTGACTTAAGGTTATATACAGTGAGGAAGTTGTTCTGACTTAAGGTTATATACAGTGAGGAAGTTGTTCTGACTTAAGGTTATGTACAGTGAGGAAGTTTTTCTGACTTAAGGTTATTTACAGTGAGGAAGTTGTTCTGACTTAAGGTTATAAACAGTGAGGAAGTTGTTCTGACTTAAGGTTATGTACAGTGAGGAAGTTGTTCTGACTTAAGGTTATGTACAGTGAGGAAATTGTTCTGACTTAAGGTTGTATGTACAGTGAGGAAGTTGTTCTGACTTAAGGTTGTATACAGTGAGGAAGTTGTTCTGACTTAAGGTTATATACAGTGAGTAGTTATTCTGACTTAAGGTTATGTACAGTGAGGAAGTTGTTCTGACTTAAGGTTATGTACAGTGAGGAAGTTGTTCTGACTTAAGGTTATGTACAGTGAGGAAGTTGTTCCTGACTTAAGGTTATATACAGTGAGGAAGTTGTTCTGACTTAAGGTTATGTACAGTGAGGAAGTTGTTCTGACTTAAGGTTATGTAGTGAGGAAGTTGTTCTGACTTAAGGTTATGTACAGTGAGGAAGTTGTTCTGACTTAAGGTTATATACAGTGAGGAAGTTGTTCTGACTTAAGGTTATGTACAGTGAGGAAGTTGTTCTGACTTAAGGTTATGTACAGTGAGGAAGTTGTTCTGACTTAAGGTTATGTACAGTGAGGAAGTTGTTCTGACTTAAGGTTATGTACAGTGAGGAAGTTGTTCTGACTTAAGGTTGTATACAGTGAGGAAGTTGTTCTGACTTAAGGTTATATACAGTGAGGAAGTTGTTCTGACTTAAGGTTATGTACAGTGAGGAAGTTGTTCTGACTTAAGGTTATGTACAGTGAGAAAGTTGTTCTGACTTAAGGTTATGTACAGTGAGGAAGTTGTTCTGACTTAAGGTTATGTACAGTGAGGAAGTTGTTCTGACTTAAGGTTATATACAGTGAGGAAGTTGTTCTGACTTAAGGTTATGTACAGTGAGGAAGTTGTTCTGACTTAAGGTTATGTACAGTGAGGAAGTTGTTCTGACTTAAGGTTATGTACAGTGAGGAAGTTGTTCTGACTTAAGGTTATGTACAGTGAGGAAGTTGTTCTGACTTAAGGTTATGTACAGTGAGGAAGTTGTTCTGACTTAAGGTTATATACAGTGAGGAAGTTGTTCTGACTTAAGGTTATATTACAGTGAGGAAGTTGTTCTGACTTAAGGCAATGTACAGTGAGAAAGTTGTTCTGACTTAAGGTTATGTACAGTGAGGAAGTTGTTCTGACTTAAGGTTATGTACAGTGAGGAAGTTGTTCTGACTTAAGGTTATGTACAGTGAGGAAGTTGTTCTGACTTAAGGTTATGTACAGTGAGGAAGTTGTTCTGACTTAAGGTTATATACAGTGAGGAAGTTGTTCCTGACTTAAGGTTATATACAGTGAGGAAGTTGTTCTGACTTAAGGTTGTACAGTGAGGAAGTTGTTCCTGACTTAAGGTTATGTACAGTGAGGAAGTTGTTCTGACTTAAGGTTATGTACAGTGAGGAAGTTTTTCTGACTTAAGGTTATGTACAGTGAGGAAGTTTTTTTGACTGACTTAAGGTTGTGTACAGTGAGGAAGTTGTTCTGACTTAAGGTTTTATGTATACAGTGAGGAAGTTGTTCTGACTTAAGGTTATATACAGTGAGGAAGTTGTTCTGACTTAAGGTTATGTACAGTGAGGAAGTTGTTCTGACTTAAGGTTATGTACAGTGAGGAAGTTGTTCTGACTTAAGGTTATGTACAGTGAGGAAGTTGTTCTGACTTAAGGTTATGTACAGTGAGGAAGTTGTTCTGACTTAAGGTTATATACAGTGAGGAAGTTGTTCTGACTTAAGGTTATGTACAGTGAGGAAGTTGTTCTGACTTAAGGTTATGTACAGTGAGGAAGTTGTTCTGACTTAAGGTTATGTACAGTGAGGAAGTTGTTCTGACTTAAGGTTATGTACAGTGAGGAAGTTGTTCTGACTTAAGGTTATGTACAGTGAGGAAGTTGTTCCTACTTAAGGTTATATACAGTGAGGAAGTTGTTCTGACTTAAGGTTATATACAGTGAGGAAGTTGTTCTGACTTAAGGTTATGTACAGTGAGGAAGTTGTTCTGACTTAAGGTTATGTACAGTGAGGAAGTTGTTCTGACTTAAGGTTATGTACAGTGAGGAAGTTGTTCTGACTTAAGGTTGTATACAGTGAGGAAGTTGTTCTGACTTAAGGTTTGTTCTGACTTAAGGTTATGTACAGTGAGGAAGTTGTTCTGACTTAAGGTTATGTACAGTGAGGAAGTTGTTCTGACTTAAGGTTATGTACAGTGAGGAAGTTGTTCTGACTTAAGGTTATATACAGTGAGGAAGTTGTTCTGACTTAAGGTTATGTACAGTGAGGAAGTTGTTCTGACTTAAGGTTATGTACAGTGAGGAAGTTGTTCTGACTTAAGGTTATGTACAGTGAGGAAGTTGTTCTGACTTAAGGTTATGTACAGTGAGGAAGTTGTTCTGACTTAAGGTTATAAACAGTGAGGAAGTTGTTCTGACTTAAGGTTATGTACAGTGAGGAAGTTGTTCTGACTTAAGGTTATGTACAGTGAGGAAGTTGTTCTGACTTAAGGTTATGTACAGTGAGGAAGTTGTTCTGACTTAAGGTTATGTACAGTGAGGAAGTTGTTCTGACTTAAGGTTATATACAGTGAGGAAGTTGTTCTGACTTAAGGTTGTATACAGTGAGGAAGTTGTTCTGACTTAAGGTTATGTACAGTGAGGAAGTTGTTCTGACTTAAGGTTATGTACAGTGAGGAAGTTTTTCTGACTTAAGGTTATGTACAGTGAGGAAGTTGTTCTGACTTAAGGTTATATACAGTGAGGAAGTTGTTCTGACTTAAGGTTATATACAGTGAGGAAGTTGTTCTGACTTAAGGTTATATACAGTGAGGAAGTTGTTCTGACTTAAGGTTATGTACAGTGAGGAAGTTGTTCTGACTTAAGGTTATGTACAGTGAGGAAGTTGTTCTGACTTAAGGTTATGTACAGTGAGGAAGTTGTTCTGACTTAAGGTTATGTACAGTGAGGAAGTTGTTCTGACTTAAGGTTATACAGTGAGGAAGTACAGTGAGGAAGTTGTTCCTGATAAGGTTATGTACAGTGAGGAAGTTGTTCTGACTTAAGGTTATGTACAGTGAGGAAGTTGTTCTGACTTAAGGTTATGTACAGTGAGGAAGTTGTTCTGACTTAAGGTTATATACAGTGAGGAAGTTGTTCTGACTTAAGGTTATATACAGTGAGGAAGTTGTTCTGACTTAAGGTTATGTACAGTGAGGAAGTTGTTCTGACTTAAGGTTATGTACAGTGAGGAAGTTGTTCTGACTTAAGGTTATGTACAGTGAGGAAGTTGTTCTGACTTAAGGTTATGTACAGTGAGGAAGTTGTTCTGACTTAAGGTTGTATACAGTGAGGAAGTTGTTCTGACTTAAGGTTATGTACAGTGAGGAAGTTGTTCTGACTTAAGGTTATGTACAGTGAGGAAGTTGTTCTGACTTAAGGTTATGTACAGTGAGGAAGTTGTTCTGACTTAAGGTTATGTACAGTGAGGAAGTTGTTCTGACTTAAGGTAATATACAGTGAGGAAGTTCTCCCTGACTTAAGGTTATGTACAGTGAGGAAGTTGTTCTGACTTAAGGTTATGTACAGTGAGGAAGTTGTTCTGACTTAAGGTTATGTACAGTGAGGAAGTTGTTCTGACTTAAGGTTATGTACAGTGAGGAAGTTGTTCTGACTTAAGGTTATGTACAGTGAGGAAGTTGTTCTGACTTAAGGTTATATACAGTGAGGAAGTTGTTCTGACTTAAGGTTATGTACAGTGAGGAAGTTGTTCTGACTTAAGGTTATGTACAGTGAGGAAGTTGTTCTGACTTAAGGTTATGTACAGTGAGGAAGTTGTTCTGACTTAAGGTTATGTACAGTGAGGAAGTTGTTCTGACTTAAGGTTATATACAGTGAGGAAGTTGTTCTGACTTAAGGTTATATACAGTGAGGAAGTTGTTCTGACTTAAGGTTATGTACAGTGAGGAAGTTGTTCTGACTTAAGGTTATGTACAGTGAGGAAGTTGTTCTGACTTAAGGTTATGTACAGTGAGGAAGTTGTTCTGACTTAAGGTTATGTACAGTGAGGAAGTTGTTCTGACTTAAGGTTATATACAGTGAGGAAGTTGTTCTGACTTAAGGTTATACACAGTGAGGAAGTTGTTCTGACTTAAGGTTATGTACAGTGAGGAAGTTGTTCTGACTTAAGGTTATGTACAGTGAGGAAGTTGTTCTGACTTAAGGTTATGTACAGTGAGGAAGTTGTTCTGACTTAAGGTTATGTACAGTGAGGAAGTTGTTCTGACTTAAGGTTATATACAGTGAGGAAGTTGTTCTGACTTAAGGTTATATACAGTGAGGAAGTTGTTCTGACTTAAGGTTATGTACAGTGAGGAAGTTGTTCTGACTTAAGGTTATGTACAGTGAGGAAGTTGTTCTGACTTAAGGTTATGTACAGTGAGGAAGTTGTTCTGACTTAAGGTTATGTACAGTGAGGAAGTTGTTCTGACTTAAGGTTATGTACAGTGAGGAAGTTGTTCTGACTTAAGGTTATATACAGTGAGGAAGTTGTTCTGACTTAAGGTTATATACAGTGAGGAAGTTGTTCTGACTTAAGGTTATGTACAGTGAGGAAGTTGTTCTGACTTAAGGTTGTATACAGTGAGGAAGTTGTTCTGACTTAAGGTTATGTACAGTGAGGAAGTTTTTCTGACTTAAGGTTATGTACAGTGAGGAAGTTGTTCTGACTTAAGGTTGTAAGCAGTGAGGAAGTTTTTCTGACTTAAGGTTATATACAGTGAGGAAGTTGTTCTGACTTAAGGTTATGTACAGTGAGGAAGTTGTTCTGACTTAAGGTTATGTACAGTGAGGAAGTTGTTCTGACTTAAGGTTATGTACAGTGAGGAAGTTGTTCTGACTTAAGGTTATGTACAGTGAGGAAGTTGTTCTGACTTAAGGTTATGTACAGTGAGGAAGTTGTTCTGACTTAAGGTTGTATACAGTGAGGAAGTTGTTCTGACTTAAGGTTATGTACAGTGAGGAAGTTGTTCTGACTTAAGGTTATATACAGTGAGGAAGTTGTTCTGACTTAAGGTTATGTACAGTGAGGAAGTTGTTCTGACTTAAGGTTATGTACAGTGAGGAAGTTGTTCTGACTTAAGGTTGTATACATGAGGAAGTTTTTCTGACTTAAGGTTATTTACAGTGAGGAAGTTGTTCTGACTTAAGGTTATGTTCAGTGAGGAAGTTGTTCTGACTTAAGGTTATATACAGTGAGGAAGTTGTTCTGACTTAAGGTTATGTACAGTGAGGAAGTTGTTCTGACTTAAGGTTATGTACAGTGAGGAAGTTGTTCTGACTTAAGGTTATGTACAGTGAGGAAGTTGTTCTGACTTAAGGTTATGTACAGTGAGGAAGTTGTTCTGACTTAAGGTTATGTACAGTGAGGAAATTGTTCTGACTTAAGGTTATATACAGTGAGGAAGTTGTTCTGACTTAAGGTTATGTACAGTGAGGAAGTTGTTCTGACTTAAGGTTATGTACAGTGAGGAAGTTGTTCTGACTTAAGGTTATGTACAGTGAGGAAGTTGTTCTGACTTAAGGTTGTATACAGTGAGGAAGTTGTTCTGACTTAAGGTTATGTACAGTGAGGAAGTTGTTCTGACTTAAGGTTATGTACAGTGAGGAAGTTGTTCTGACTTAAGGTTATGTACAGTGAGGAAGTTGTTCTGACTTAAGGTTATGTACAGTGAGGAAGTTGTTCTGACTTAAGGTTATGTACAGTGAGGAAGTTGTTCTGACTTAAGGTTATGTACAGTGAGGAAGTTGTTCTGACTTAAGGTTATGTACAGTGAGGAAGTTGTTCTGACTTAAGGTTATGTACAGTGAGGAAGTTGTTCTGACTTAAGGTTGTATGCAGTGAGGAAGTTGTTCTGACTTAAGGTTATGTACAGTGAGGAAGTTGTTCTGACTTAAGGTTATGTACAGTGAGGAAGTTTATTCTGAGGGAAGTTAAGGTTATGTACAGTGAGGAAGTTGTTCTGACTTAAGGTTATATACAGTGAGGAAGTTGTTCTGACTTAAGGTTATATACAGTGAGTAAGTTGTTCTGACTTAAGGTTATTAACAGTGAGGAAGTTGTTCTGACTTAAGGTTATGTACAGTGAGGAAGTTGTTCTGACTTAAGGTTATGTACAGTGAGGAAGTTGTTCTGACTTAAGGTTATGTACAGTGAGGAAGTTGTTCTGACTTAAGGTTATATACAGTGAGGAAGTTGTTCTGACTTAAGGTTATGTACAGTGAGGAAGTTGTTCTGACTTAAGGTTATGTACAGTGAGGAAGTTGTTCTGACTTAAGGTTATACAGTGAGGACAGTGAGGAAGTTGTTCTGACTTAAGGTTATATACAGTGAGGAAGTTGTTCTGACTTAAGGTTATGTACAGTGAGGAAGTTGTTCTGACTTAAGGTTATGTACAGTGAGGAAGTTGTTCTGACTTAAGGTTGTGTACAGTGAGGAAGTTGTTCTGACTTAAGGTTATATACAGTGAGGAAGTTGTTCTGACTTAAGGTTATATACAGTGAGGAAGTTACTTAAGGTTATGTACAGTGAGGAAGTTGTTCTGTCTTAACGTAATTATATACAGTGAGGAAGTTCTTCTGACTTAAGGTTATGTACAGTGAGGAAGTTGTTCTGAGTTAAGGTTATTTACAGTGAGGAAATTGTTCTGACTTAAGGTTATAAACAGTGAGGAAGTTGTTCTGACTTAAGGTTATGTACAGTGAGGAAGTTGTTCTGACTTAAGGTTATATACAGTGAGGAAGTTAAGTTCTGACAGTAAGGTTATGTACAGTGAGGAAATTGTTCTGACTTAACGTAATGTACAGTGAGGAAGTTGTTCTGACTTAAGGTTATGTACAGTGAGGAAGTTGTTCTGACTTAAGGTTATTTACAGTGAGGAAATTGTTCTGACTTAAGGTTATATACAGTGAGGAAGTTGTTCTGACTTGTTATAAGTGAGGAAGTTGTTCTGATGTAAGGTTATGTACAGTGAGGAAGTTGTTCTGACTTAAGGTTATGTACAGTGAGGAAGTTGTTCTGACTTAAGGTTATATACAGTGAGGAAGTTGTTCTGACTTAAGGTTATGTACAGTGAGGAAGTTGTTCTGACTTAAGGTTATGTACAGTGAGGAAGTTGTTCTGACTTAAGGTTATGTACAGTGAGGAAGTTGTTCTGACTTAAGGTTATGTACAGTGAGGAAGTTGTTCTGACTTAAGGTTATGTACAGTGAGGAAGTTGTTCTGACTTAAGGTTATGTACAGTGAGGAAGTTGTTCTGACTTAAGGTTATGTACAGTGAGGAAGTTGTTCTGACTTAAGGTTATGTACAGTGAGGAAGTTGTTCTGACTTAAGGTTATGTACAGTGAGGAAGTTGTTCTGACTTAAGGTTATGTACAGTGAGGAAGTTGTTCTGACTTAAGGTTATGTACAGTGAGGAAGTTGTTCTGACTTAAGGTTATATACAGTGAGGAAGTTGTTCTGACTTAAGGTTATGTACAGTGAGGAAGTTGTTCTGACTTAAGGTTATGTACAGTGAGGAAGTTGTTCTGACTTAAGGTTATGTACAGTGAGGAAGTTGTTCTGACTTAAGGTTATGTACAGTGAGGAAGTTGTTCTGACTTAAGGTTATATACAGTGAGGAAGTTGTTCTGACTTAAGGTTATACAGTGAGGAAGTTGTTCTGACTTAAGGTTATGTACAGTGAGGAAGTTGTTCTGACTTAAGGTTATAAACAGTGAGGAAGTTGTTCTGACTTAAGGTTATATACAGTGAGGAAGTTGTTCTGACTTAAGGTTATGTACAGTGAGGAAGTTGTTCTGAAGGTTAAGGTTAAGTTGTACAGTGATGAAGTTGTTCTGACTTAAGGTTATGTACAGTGAGGAAGTTGTTCTGACTTAAGGTTATATACAGTGAGGAAGTTGTTCTGACTTAAGGTTATGTACAGTGAGGAAGTTGTTCTGACTTAAGGTTATGTACAGTGAGGAAGTTGTTCTGACTTAAGGTTATGTACAGTGAGGAAGTTGTTCTGACTTAAGGTTATGTACAGTGAGGAAGTTGTTCTGACTTAAGGTTATATACAGTGAGGAAGTTGTTCTGACTTAAGGTTATGTACAGTGAGGAAGTTGTTCTGACTTAAGGTTATATACAGTGAGGAAGTTGTTCTGACTTAAGGTTATATACAGTGAGGAAGTTGTTCTGACTTAAGGTTATGTACAGTGAGGAAGTTGTTCTGACTTAAGGTTATGTACAGTGAGGAAGTTGTTCTTACTTAAGGTTATGTACAGTGAGGAAGTTGTTCTGACTTAAGGTTATGTACAGTGAGGAAGTTTTCTGACTTAAGGTTATGTACAGTGAGGAAGTTGTTCTGACTTAAGGTTATATACAGTGAGGAAGTTGTTCTGACTTAAGGTTATGTACAGTGAGGAAGTTGTTCTGACTTAAGGTTATGTACAGTGAGGAAGTTGTTCTGACTTAAGGTTATGTACAGTGAGGAAGTTGTTCTGACTTAAGGTTATGTACAGTGAGGAAGTTGTTCTGACTTAAGGTTATGTACAGTGAGGAAGTTGTTCTGACTTAAGGTTATGTACAGTGAGGAAGTTGTTCTGACTTAAGGTTATGTACAGTGAGGAAGTTGTTCTGACTTAAGGTTATGTACAGTGAGGAAGTTGTTCTGACATAAGGTTATGTACAGTGAGGAAGTTGTTCTGACTTAAGGTTATGTACAGTGAGGAAGTTGTTCTGACTTAAGGTTATGTACAGTGAGGAAGTTGTTCTGACTTAAGGTTATGTACAGTGAGGAAGTTGTTCTGACTTAAGGTTATGTACAGTGAGGAAGTTGTTCTGACTTAAGGTTATGTACAGTGAGGAAGTTGTTCTGACTTAAGGTTATGTACAGTGAGGAAGTTGTTCTGACTTAAGGTTATGTACAGTGAGGAAGTTGTTCTGACTTAAGGTTGTATACAGTGAGGAAGTTGTTCTGACTTAAGGTTATGTACAGTGAGGAAGTTGTTCTGACTTAAGGTTATGTACAGTGAGGAAGTTGTTCTGACTTAAGGTTATAAACAGTGAGGAAGTTGTTCTGACTTAAGGTTATGTACAGTGAGGAAGTTGTTCTGACTTAAGGTTATGTACAGTGAGGAAGTTGTTCTGACTTTAAGGTTATGTACAGTGAGGAATTTGTTCTGACTTAAGGTTATGTACAGTGAGGAAGTTGTTCTGACTTAAGGTTATGTACAGTGAGGAAGTTGTTCTGACTTAAGGTTATGTACAGTGAGGAAGTTGTTCTGACTTAAGGTTATGTACAGTGAGGAAGTTGTTCTGACTTAAGGTTATGTACAGTGAGGAAGTTGTTCTGACTTAAGGTTATGTACAGTGAGGAAGTTGTTCTGACTTAAGGTTATATACAGTGAGGAAGTTGTTCTGACTTAAGGTTATGTACAGTGAGGAAGTTGTTCTGACTTAAGGTTATGTACAGTGAGGAAGTTGTTCTGACTTAAGGTTATGTACAGTGAGGAAGTTGTTCTGACTTAAGGTTATATACAGTGAGGAAGTTGTTCTGACTTAAGGTTGTATACAGTGAGGAAGTTGTTCTGACTTAAGGTTATATACAGTGAGGAAGTTGTTCTGACTTAAGGTTATGTACAGTGAGGAAGTTGTTCTGACTTAAGGTTATATACAGTGAGGAAGTTGTTCTGACTTAAGGTTATGTACAGTGAGGAAGTTGTTCTGACTTAAGGTTATTAACAGTGAGGAAGTTGTTCTGACTTAAGGTTATATACAGTGAGGAAGTTGTTCTGACTTAAGGTTATAAGGTACAGTGAGGAAGTTTTCTGACTTAAGGTTATGTACAGTGAGGAAGTTGTTCTGACTTAAGGTTATATACAGTGAGGAAGTTGTTCTGACTTAAGGTTATTTACAGTGAGGAAGTTGTTCTGACTTAAGGTTATGTACAGTGAGGAAGTTGTTTTAACTTAAGGTTATAAACAGTGAGGAAGTTGTTCTGACTTAAGGTTATAACAGTGAGGAAGTTGTTCTGACTTAAGGTTATGTACAGTGAGGAAGTTGTTCTGACTTAAGGTTATATACAGTGAGGAAGTTGTTCTGACTTAAGGTTATGTACAGTGAGGAAGTTGTTCTGACTTAAGGTTATATACAGTGAGGAAGTTGTTCTGACTTAAGGTTATGTACAGTGAGGAAGTTGTTCTGATTAAAGGTTATGTACAATGAGGAAGTTCTTCTGACTTAAGGTTATGTACAGTGAGGAAGTTGTTCTGACTTAAGGTTATTTACAGTGAGGAAATTGTTTTAACTTAAGGTTATAAACAGTGAGGAAGTTGTTCTGACTTAAGGTTATGTACAGTGAGGAAGTTGTTCTGACTTAAGGTTATGTACAGTGAGGAAGTTGTTCTGACTTAAGGTTATGTACAGTGAGGAAGTTGTTCTGACTTAAGGTTATGTACAGTGAGGAAAGTTGTTCTGACTTAAGGTTATGTACAGTGAGGAAGTTGTTCTGTTTTAAGGTTATGTACAGTGAGGAAGTTGTTCTGACTTAAGGTTATGTACAGTGAGGAAGTTAAGGTTGAGGAAGTTGTTCTGACTTAAGGTTATGTACAGTGAGGAAGTTGTTCTGACTTAAGGTTATATACAGTGAGGAAGTTGTTCTGACTTAAGGTTATAAACAGTGAGGAAGTTTTTCTGACTTAAGGTTATGTACAGTGAGGAAGTTGTTCTGACTTAAGGTTGTATACAGTGAGGAAGTTTTTCTGACTTAAGGTTATTTACAGTGAGGAAGTTTTTCTCACTTAAGGTTATTTACAGTGAGGAAATTGTTCTGACTTAAGGTTATAAACAGTGAGGAAGTTGTTCTGACTTAAGGTTATGTACAGTGAGGAAGTTGTTCTGACTTAAGGTTATGTACAGTGAGGAAGTTGTTCTGACTTAAGGTTTGTTCTGACTTAAGGTACAGTGAGGAAGTTGTTCTGACTTAAGGTTATGTACAGTGAGGAAGTTGTTCTGACTTAAGGTTATGTACAGTGAGGAAGTTGTTCTGACTTAAGGTTGTATACAGTGAGGAAGTTGTTCTGACTTAAGGTTATGTACAGTGAGGAAGTTGTTCTGTCTTAACGTAATGTACAGTGAGGAAGTTCTTCTGACATAAGGTTATGTACAGTGAGGAAGTTATTCTGACTTAAGGTTATATACAGTGAGGAAGTTGTTCTGACTTAAGATTGTATACAGTGAGGAAGTTGTTCTGACTTAAGGTTATGTACAGTGAGGAAGTTGTTCTGACTTGAAATTATCTACAGTGAGGAAGTTGTTCTGACTTAAGGTTATATACAGTGAGGAAGTTGTTCTGACTTAAGGTTATATACAGTGAGGAAGTTTTTCTGACTTAAGATTGTATGCAGTGAGGAAGTTGTTCTGACTTAAGGTTTTAACAGTGAGGAAGTTGTTCTGACTTAAGGTTATATACAGTGAGGAAGTTATTCTGACCTCAGGTTATGTACAGTGAGGAAGTTGTTCTGTCATAACATAATGTACAGTGAGGAAGTTGTTCTGACTTAAGGTTATATACAGTGAGGAAGTTGTTCTGACTTAAGGTTTTATACAGTGAGGAAGTTTTTCTGACTTAAGGTTATTTACAGTGAGGACGTTTTTCTCAGTTAAGGTTATTACAGTGAGGAAGTTGTTCTGACTTAAGGTTATAAACAGTGAGGAAGTTGTTCTGACTTAAGGTTATGACAGTGAAAGTTGTTCTGACTTAAGGTTATAAACAGTGAGGAAGTTGTTCTGACTTAAGGTTATGTACAGTGAGGAAGTTGTTCTGACATAAGGTTATGTACAGTGAGGAAGTTGTTCTGACTTAAGGTTGTATGCAGTGAGGAAGTTGTTCTGACTTAAGGTTGTATACAGTGAGAAAGTTGTTCTGACTTAAGGTTATATACAGTGAGTAGTTATTCTCACTTAAGGTTATGTACAGTGAGGAAAGTTGATCTGTCTTAAGGTTATGTACAGTGAGGAAGTTGTTCTGACTTAAGGTTATGTACAGTGAGGAAGTTGTTCTGACTTAAGGTTATGTACAGTGAGGAAGTTACTTAAGGTTATGTACAGTGAGGAAGTTGTTTTAACTTAAGGTTATAAACAGTGAGGAAGTTGTTCTGACTTAAGGTTATGTACAGTGAGGAAGTTGTTCTGACTTAAGGTTATGTACAGTGAGGAAGTTCTTCTGACATAAGGTTATGTACAGTGAGGAAATTGTTCTTTCTTAACGTTATGTACAGTGAGGAAGTTGTTCTGACCTAAGGTTATGTACAGTGATGAATTTGTTCTGTTTTAAGGTTATAAACAGTGAGGAAGTTGTTCTGACTTAAGGTTATGTACAGTGAGGAAGTTGTTCTGACTTAAGGTTATATACAGTGAAAAAGTTGTTCTGATTTAAGGTTATAAACAGTGAGGAAGTTTTTCTGACTTAAGGTTATGTACAGTGAGGAAATTGTTCTGACTTAAGGTTGTATACAGTGAGGAAGTTTTTCTGACTTAAGGTTATTTACAGTGAGGAAGTTTTTCTCACTTAAGGTTATTTACAGTGAGGAAATTGTTTTAACTTAAGGTTATAAACAGTGAGGAAGTTGTTCTGACTTAAGGTTATGTACAGTGAGGAAGTTGTTCTTACTTAAGGTTATGTACAGTGAGGAAGTTGTTCTGACTTAAGGTTATGTACAGTGAGGAAGTTGTTCTGACTTAAGGTTATGTACAGTGAGGAAGTTGTTCTGACTTAAGGTTATGTACAGTGAGGAACTTGTTGTGACTTAAGGTTGTATGCAGTGAGGAAGTTGTTCTCACTTAAGGTTATGTACAGTGAGGAAGTTGTTCTGTCTTAACGCAATGTACAGTGAGGAAGTTCTTCTGACATAAGGTTATGTACAGTGAGGAAGTTTTTCTGACTTAAGGTTATATAGAGTGAGGAAGTTTTTCTGACTTAAGATTGTATGCAGTGAGGAAGTTGTTCTGATTTAAGGTTCTTAACAGTGAGGAAGTTGTTCTGACTTGAAATTATCTACAGTGAGGAAGTTGTTCTGACTTAAGGTTATATACAGTGAGGTAGTTGTTCTGACTTAAGGTTATATAGAGTGAGGAAGTTTTTCTGACTTAAGATTGTATGCAGTGAGGAAGTTGTTCTGACTTAAGGTTCTTAACAGTGAGGAAGTTGTTCTGACTTAAGGTTATATACAGTGAGTAGTTATTCTGACCTCAGGTTATGTACAGTGAGGAAGTTGTTCTGTCATAACGTAATGTACAGTGAAAAAGTTGTTCTGACTTAAGGTTATAAACAGTGAGGAAGTTTTTCTGACTTAAGGTTTTATACAGTGAGGAAGTTTTTCTGACTTAAGGTTATTTACAGTGAGGACGTTTTTCTCAGTTAAGGTTATTTACAGTGAGGAAATTGTTTTAACTTAAGGTTATAAACAGTGAGGAAGTTGTTCTGACTTAAGGTTATGTACAGTGAGGAAGTTGTTCTGACATAAGGTTATGTACAGTGAGGAAATTGTTGTGACTTAAGGTTGTATGCAGTGAGGAAGTTGTTCTGACTTAAGGTTGTCTACAGTTACAAAGTTGTTCTGACTTAAGGTTATATACAGTGAGTAGTTATTCTCACTTAAGGTTATGTACAGTGAGAAAGTTGATCTGTCTTAACGTAATGTACAGTGAGGAAGTTCTTCTGACATAAGGTTATGTACAGTGAGGACGTTTTTCTCAGTTAAGGTTATTTACAGTGAGGAAATTGTTTTAACTTAAGGTTATAAACAGTGAGGAAGTTGTTCTGACTTAAGGTTATGTACAGTGAGGAAGTTGTTCTTACTTAAGGTTATGTACAGTGAGGAAGTTCTTCTGACATAAGGTTATGTACAGTGAGGAAATTGTTCTTTCTTAACGTAATGTACAGTGAGAAAGTTGTTCTGACCTAAGGTTATGTACAGTGATGAATTTGTTCTGTTTTAAGGTTAGGTACAGTGAGGAATTTTGTTCTGACTTAAGGTTATGTACTTCGAGGAAGTTGTTCTGACTTAATGTTATATACAGTGAAAAAGTTGTTCTGATTTAAGGTTATAAACAGTGAGGAAGTTTTTCTGACTTAAGGTTATGTTCAGTGAGGAAATTGTTCTGACTTAAGGTTGTATACAGTGAGGAAGTTTTTCTGACTTAAGGTTATTTACAGTGAGGAAGTTTTTCTCACTTAAGGTTATTTACAGTGAGGAAATTGTTTTAACTTAAGGTTATAAACAGTGAGGAAGTTGTTCTGACTTAAGGTTATGTACAGAGAGAAGTTGTTCTTACTTAAGGTTATGTACAGTGAGGAAGTTGTTCTGACTTAAGGTTATGTACAGTGAGGAAGTTGTTCTTACTTAAGGTTATGTACAGTGAGGAAGTTGTTCTGACTTAAGGTTATGTACAGTGAGGAAGTTGTTCTGACTTAAGGTTGTATGCAGTGAGGAAGTTGTTCTGACTTAAGGTTATGTACAGTGAGGAAGTTGTTCTGTCTTAACGCAATGTACAGTGAGGAAGTTGTTCTGACATAAGGTTATGTACAGTGAGGAAGTTTTTCTGACTTAAGGTTATATAGAGTGAGGAAGTTTTTCTGACTTAAGATTGTATGCAGTGAGGAAGTTGTTCTGACTTAAGGTTCTTAACAGTGAGGAAGTTGTTCTGACTTAAGGTTATGTACAGTGAGGAAGTTGTTCTGACTTAAGGTTATGTACAGTGAGGTAGTTGTTCTGACTTAAGGTTATATACAGTGAGGAAGTTGTTCTGACTTAAGATTATATACAGTGAGGAAGTTGTTCTGACTTAAGGTTGTATGCAGTGAGGAAGTTGTTCTGACTTAAGGTTATATACAGTGAGTAAGTTGTTCTGACTTCAGGTTATGTACAGTGAGGAAGTTATTCTGACATAAGGTTATGTACAGTGAGGAAGTTGTTCTGACATTACAGGTTGATAAACAGTAAGGAAGTTTTTCTGACTTAAGGTTTTATACAGTGAGGAAGTTTTTCTGACTTAAGGTTATTTACAGTGAGGACGTTTTTCTCAGTTAAGGTTATTTACAGTGAGGAAATTGTTTTAACTTAAGGTTATAAACAGTGAGGAAGTTGTTCTGACTTAAGGTTATGTACAGTGAGGAAGTTGTTCTGACATAAGGTTATGTACAGTGAGGAAATTGTTGTGACTTAAGGTTGTATGCAGTGAGGAAGTTGTTCTGACTTAAGGTTGTCTACAGTTACAAAGTTGTTCTGACTTAAGGTTATATACAGTGAGTAGTTATTCTCACTTAAGGTTATGTACAGTGAGAAAGTTGATCTGTCTTAACGTAATGTACAGTGAGGAAGTTCTTCTGACATAAGGTTATGTACAGTGAGGACGTTTTTCTCAGTTAAGGTTATTTACAGTGAGGAAATTGTTTTAACTTAAGGTTATAAACAGTGAGGAAGTTGTTCTGACTTAAGGTTATGTACAGTGAGGAAGTTGTTCTTACTTAAGGTTATGTACAGTGAGGAAGTTCTTCTGACATAAGGTTATGTACAGTGAGGAAATTGTTCTTTCTTAACGTAATGTACAGTGAGAAAGTTGTTCTGACCTAAGGTTATGTACAGTGATGAATTTGTTCTGTTTTAAGGTTAGGTACAGTGAGGAATTTGTTCTGACTTAAGGTTATGTACTTCGAGGAAGTTGTTCTGACTTAATGTTATATACAGTGTAAAAGTTGTTCTGATTTAAGGTTATAAACAGTGAGGAAGTTTTTCTGACTTAAGGTTATGTTCAGTGAGGAAATTGTTCTGA
Source organism: Tachypleus tridentatus (assembly GCF_004210375.1). Taxonomy (NCBI): domain Eukaryota; kingdom Metazoa; phylum Arthropoda; class Merostomata; order Xiphosura; family Limulidae; genus Tachypleus; species Tachypleus tridentatus. Next base: position 105,193,982 of record NC_134825.1, on the reverse strand, counting down.
CTTAAGGTTGTATACAGTGAGGAAGTTGTTCTGACTTAAGGTTATTTACAGTGAGCAAGTTTTTCTCACTTAAGGTTATTTACAGTGAGGAAATTGTTTTAACTTAAGGTTATAAACAGTGAGGAAGTTGTTCTGACTTAAGGTTATGTACAGAGAGGAAGTTGTTCTTACTTAAGGTTATGTACAGTGAGGAAGTTGTTCTGACTTAAGGTTATGTACAGTGAGGAAGTTGTTCTTACTTAAGGTTATGTACAGTGAGGAAGTTGTTCTGACTTAAGGTTATGTACAGTGAGGAACTTGTTGTGACTTAAGGTTGTATGCAGTGAGGAAGTTGTTCTCACTTAAGGTTATGTACAGTGAGGAAGTTGTTCTGTCTTAACGCAATGTACAGTGAGGAAGTTTTTCTGACATAAGGTTATGTACAGTGAGGAAGTTTTTCTGACTTAAGGTTATATAGAGTGAGGAAGTTTTTCTCACTTAAGATTGTATGCAGTGAGGAAGTTGTTCTGATTTAAGGTTCTTAACAGTGAGGAAGTTGTTCTGACTTGAAATTATCTACAGTGAGGAAGTTGTTCTGACTTAAGGTTATGTACAGTGAGGTAGTTGTTCTGACTTCAGGTTATATAGAGTGAGGAAGTTTTGCTGACTTAAGATTGTATGCAGTGAGGAAGTTGTTCTGACTTAAGGTTTTTAACAGTGAGTAAGTTGTTCTGACTTAAGGTTATATACAGTGAGTAGTTATTCTGACCTCAGGTTATGTACAGTGAGGAAGTTTTCTGTCATAACATAATGTACAGTGAAAAGTTGTTCTGACTTAAGGTTATAAACAGTAAGGAAGTTTTCTGACTTAAGGTTGTATACAGTGAGGAAGTTTTTCTGACTTAAGGTTATTTACAGTGAGGACGTTTTTCTCAGTTAAGGTTATTTACAGTGAGGAAATTGTTTTAACTTAAGGTTATAAACAGTGAGGAAGTTGTTCTGACTTAAGGTTATGTACAGTGAGGAAGTTGTTCTGACATAAGGTTATGTACAGTGAGGAAATTGTTGTGACTTAAGGTTGTATGCAGTGAGGAAGTTGTTCTGACTTAAGGTTGTCTACAGTTAGAAAGTTGTTCTGACTTAAGGTTATATACAGTGAGTAGTTATTCTCACTTAAGGTTATGTACAGTGAGAAAGTTGATCTGTCTTAACGTAATGTACAGTGAGGAAGTTCTTCTGACATAAGGTTATGTACAGTGAGGACGTTTTTCTCAGTTAAGGTTATTTACAGTGAGGAAATTGTTTTAACTTAAGGTTATAAACAGTGAGGAAGTTGTTCTGACTTAAGGTTATGTACAGTGAGGAAGTTGTTCTTACTTAAGGTTATGTACAGTGAGGAAGTTCTTCTGACATAAGGTTATGTACAGTGAGGAAATTGTTCTTTCTTAACGTAATGTACAGTGAGAAAGTTGTTCTGACTTAAGGTTATATACAGTGATGAATTTGTTCTGTTTAAGGTTATGTACAGTGAGGAAGTTGTTCTGACTTAAGGTTATGTACAGTGAGGAAGTTGTTCTGTTTTAAGGTTAGGTACAGTGAGGAATTTGTTCTGACTTAAGGTTATGTACAGTGAGGAAGTTGTTCTGACTTAATGTTATATACAGTGAAAAAGTTGTTCTGATTTAAGGTTATAAACAGTGAGGAAGTTTTTCTGACTTAAGGTTATGTTCAGTGAGGAAATTGTTCTGACTTAAGGTTGTATACAGTGAGGAAGTTTTTCTGACTTAAGGTTATTTACAGTGAGGAAGTTTTTCTTACTTAAGGTTATTTACAGTGAGGAAAGGTTTAACTTGTTTTTATAAACAGTGAGGAAGTTGTTCTGACTTAAGGTTATGTACAGAGAGGAAGTTGTTCTTACTTAAGGTTATGTACAGTGAGGAAGTTGTTCTGACTTAAGGTTATGTACAGTGAGGAAGTTGTTCTGACTTAAGGTTATGTACAGTGAGGAAGTTGTTCTGACTTAAGGTTATGTACAGTGAGGAAGTTGTTCTGACTTAAGGTTGTACTTAAGGTTGTATGCAGTGAGGAAGTTGTTCTCACTTAAGGTTATGTACAGTGAGGAAGTTGTTCTGTCTTAACGCAATGTACAGTGAGGAAGTTTTCTGACATAAGGTTATGTACAGTGAGGAAGTTTTCTGACTTAAGGTTATATAGAGTGAGGAAGTTTTCTCACTTAAGATTGTATGCAGTGAGGAAGTTGTTCTGATTTAAGGTTCTTAACAGTGAGGAAGTTGTTCTGACTTGAAATTATCTACAGTGAGGAAGTTGTTCTGACTTAAGGTTATGTACAGTGAGGTAGTTGTTCTGACTTCAGGTTATATAGAGTGAGGAAGTTTTGCTGACTTAAGATTGTATGCAGTGAGGAAGTTGTTCTGACTTAAGGTTTTTAACAGTGAGTAAGTTGTTCTGACTTAAGGTTATATACAGTGAGTAGTTATTCTGACCTCAGGTTATGTACAGTGAGGAAGGTTTTCTGTCATAACATAATGTACAGTGAAAAAGTTGTTCTGACTTAAGGTTATAAACAGTAAGGAAGTTTTTCTGACTTAAGGTTTTATACAGTGAGGAAGTTTTTCTGACTTAAGGTTATTTACAGTGAGGACGTTTTTCTCAGTTAAGGTTATTTACAGTGAGGAAATTGTTTTAACTTAAGGTTATAAACAGTGAGGAAGTTGTTCTGACTTAAGGTTATGTACAGTGAGGAAGTTGTTCTGACATAAGGTTATGTACAGTGAGGAAATTGTTGTGACTTAAGGTTGTATGCAGTGAGGAAGTTGTTCTGACTTAAGGTTGTCTACAGTTACAAAGTTGTTCTGACTTAAGGTTATATACAGTGAGTAGTTATTCTCACTTAAGGTTATGTACAGTGAGAAAGTTGATCTGTCTTAACGTAATGTACAGTGAGGAAGTTCTTCTGACATAAGGTTATGTACAGTGAGGACGTTTTTCTCAGTTAAGGTTATTTACAGTGAGGAAATTGTTTTAACTTAAGGTTATAAACAGTGAGGAAGTTGTTCTGACTTAAGGTTATGTACAGTGAGGAAGTTGTTCTTACTTAAGGTTATGTACAGTGAGGAAGTTCTTCTGACATAAGGTTATGTACAGTGAGGAAATTGTTCTTTCTTAACGTAATGTACAGTGAGAAAGTTGTTCTGACCTAAGGTTATGTACAGTGATGAATTTGTTCTGTTTTAAGGTTAGGTACAGTGAGGAATTTGTTCTGACTTAAGGTTATGTACTTCGAGGAAGTTGTTTTGACTTAATGTTATATACAGTGTAAAAGTTGTTCTGATTTAAGGTTATAAACAGTGAGGAAGTTTTTCTGACTTAAGGTTATGTTCAGTGAGGAAATTGTTCTGACTTAAGGTTGTATACAGTGAGGAAGTTTTTCTGACTTAAGGTTATTTACAGTGAGCAAGTTTTTCTCACTTAAGGTTATTTACAGTGAGGAAATTGTTTTAACTTAAGGTTATAAACAGTGAGGAAGTTGTTCTGACTTAAGGTTATGTACAGTGAGGAAGTTGTTCTTACTTAAGGTTATGTACAGTGAGGAAGTTGTTCTGACTTAAGGTTATGTACAGTGAGGAAGTTGTTCTTACTTAAGGTTATGTACAGTGAGGAAGTTGTTCTGACTTAAGGTTATGTACAGTGAGGAACTTGTTGTGACTTAAGGTTGTATGCAGTGAGGAAGTTGTTCTCACTTAAGGTTATGTACAGTGAGGAAGTTGTTCTGTCTTAACGCAATGTACAGTGAGGAAGTTTTTCTGACATAAGGTTATGTACAGTGAGGAAGTTTTTCTGACTTAAGGTTATATAGAGTGAGGAAGTTTTTCTCACTTAAGATTGTATGCAGTGAGGAAGTTGTTCTGATTTAAGGTTCTTAACAGTGAGGAAGTTGTTCTGACTTGAAATTATCTACAGTGAGGAAGTTGTTCTGACTTAAGGTTATGTACAGTGAGGTAGTTGTTCTGACTTCAGGTTATATAGAGTGAGGAAGTTTTGCTGACTTAAGATTGTATGCAGTGAGGAAGTTGTTCTGACTTAAGGTTTTTAACAGTGAGTAAGTTGTTCTGACTTAAGGTTATATACAGTGAGTAGTTATTCTGACCTCAGGTTATGTACAGTGAGGAAGTTTTTCTGTCATAACATAATGTACAGTGAAAAAGTTGTTCTGACTTAAGGTTATAAACAGTAAGGAAGTTTTTCTGACTTAAGGTTTTATACAGTGAGGAAGTTTTTCTGACTTAAGGTTATTTACAGTGAGGACGTTTTTCTCAGTTAAGGTTATTTACAGTGAGGAAATTGTTTTAACTTAAGGTTATAAACAGTGAGGAAGTTGTTCTGACTTAAGGTTATGTACAGTGAGGAAGTTGTTCTGACATAAGGTTATGTACAGTGAGGAAATTGTTGTGACTTAAGGTTGTATGCAGTGAGGAAGTTGTTCTGACTTAAGGTTGTCTACAGTTACAAAGTTGTTCTGACTTAAGGTTATATACAGTGAGTAGTTATTCTCACTTAAGGTTATGTACAGTGAGAAAGTTGATCTGTCTTAACGTAATGTACAGTGAGGAAGTTCTTCTGACATAAGGTTATGTACAGTGAGGACGTTTTCTCAGTTAAGGTTATTTACAGTGAGGAAATTGTTTTAACTTAAGGTTATAAACAGTGAGGAAGTTGTTCTGACTTAAGGTTATGTACAGTGAGGAAGTTGTTCTTACTTAAGGTTATGTACAGTGAGGAAGTTCTTCTGACATAAGGTTATGTACAGTGAGGAAATTGTTGTGACTTAAGGTTGTATGCAGTGAGGAAGTTGTTCTGACTTAAGGTTGTCTACAGTTACAAAGTTGTTCTGACTTAAGGTTGTCTACAGTACAGTTGTTCTGACAAAGTTTATTCTGACTTAAGGTTATGTACAGTGAGGAAGTTGTTCTTTCTTAACGTAATGTACAGTGAGGAAGTTGTTCTGACTAAAGGTTATATACAGTAAGGAAGTTACTCTGACTTAAGGTTATGTACAGTGAGGAAGTTGTTCTGACTTAAGGTTGTATACAGTGAGAAAGTTGTTCTGACCTAAGGTTATGTACAGTGAGGAATTTGTTCTGATTTAAGGTTAGGTACAGTGAGGAATTTGTTCTGACTTAAGGTTATGTACAGTGAGGAAGTTGTTCTGTCTTAACGTTTTGTACAGTGAAAAAGTTGTTCTGACTTAAGGTTATAAACAGTGAGGAAGTTCTTCTGTCTTAACGCAATGTACAGTGAGGAAGTTCTTCTGACATAAGGTTATGTACAGTGAGAAAATTATTCTGACTTAAGGTTGTATGCAGTGAGAAAGTTGTTCTGACTTAAGGTTATATACAGTGAGTAGTTATTCTGACTTAAGGTTATGTACAGTGAGGAAGTTGATCTGTCTTAACGTAATGTACAGTGAGGAAGTTGATCTGTCTTAACGTAATGTACAGTGAGGAAGTTGTTCTGACTTAAGGTTATATACAGTGAGGAAGTTGTTCTGACTTAAGGTTATGTACAGTGAGGAAGTTGTTCTGACTTAAGGTTATGTACAGTGAGGAAGTTGTTCTGTTTTAATGCAATGTACAGTGAGGAAGTTCTTCTGACATAAAGTTATGTACAGTGAGGAAATTGTTCTGACTTAAGGTTGTATGCAGTGAGGAAGTTGTTCTGACTTAAGGTTGTATACAGAGAGGAAGTTGTTTTGACTTAAGGTTATGTACAGTGCTGAAGTTGTTCTGACTTAAGGTTATGTACAGTGAGGAAATTGTTCTGACTTAAAGTTATTTACAGTGAGGAGGTTGTTCTGACTTAAGGATATATACAGTGAGAAAGTTGTTCTGACTTAGGTTATGTACAGTGAGGAAGTTGTTCTGATTTGAAATTATCTACAGTGAGGAAGTTGTTCTGACTTAAAGTTGTATACAGTGAGGAAGTTGTTCTGTCTTAACGTAATGTACAGTGAAAAAGTTGTTCTGACTTAAGGTTATATAGAGTGAGGAAATTGTTGTGACTTAAGGTTGTATGCAGTGAGGAAGTTATTCTGACTTAAGGTTGTATACAGTGAGAAAGTTGTTCTGACTTAAGGTTATATACAGTGAGTAGTTATTCTCACTTATGGTTATGTACAGTGAGGAAGTTGTTCTGTCTTAACGCAATGTACAGTGAGGAAGTTCTTCTAACATAAGGTTATGTACAGTGAGGAAATTATTCTGACTTAAGGTTGTATGCAATGAGGAAGTTGTTCTAACTTAAGGTTGTATACAGTGAGAAAGTTGTTCTGACTTAAGGTTATATACAGTGAGTAGTTATTCGGACTTAAGGTTATGTACAGTGAGGAAGTTTTTCTGTCTTAACGTAATGTACAGTTAGGAAGTTGTTCTGACTTAAGGTTATATACAGTGAGGAAGTTGTTCTAACTTAAGGTTATGTACAGTGAGGAAATTGTTCTCACTTAAGGTTGTATACAGTGAGAAAGTTGTTCTGACCTAAGGTTATGTACAGTGAGGAATTTGTTCTGTTTTAAGGTTAGGTACAGTGAGGAATTTGTTCTGACTTAAGGTTATGTACTGTGAGGAAGTTGTTCTGACTTAATGTTATATACAGTGAAAAAGTTGTTCTGATTTAAGGTTATAAACAGTGAGGAAGTTGATCTGTCTTAACGTAATGTACAGTGAGGAAGTTGATCTGTCTTAACGTAATGTACAGTGAGGAAGTTGTTCTGACTTAAGGTTATATACAGTGAGGAAGTTGTTCTGACTTAAGGTTATGTACAGTGAGGAAGTTGTTCTGACTTAAGGTTATGTACAGTGAGGAAGTTGTTCTGTTTTAATGCAATGTACAGTGAGGAAGTTCTTCTGACATAAAGTTATGTACAGTGAGGAAATTGTTCTGACTTAAGGTTGTATGCAGTGAGGAAGTTGTTCTGACTTAAGGTTGTATACAGAGAGGAAGTTGTTCTGACTTAAGGTTATGTACAGTGCTGAAGTTGTTCTGACTTAAGGTTATGTACAGTGAGGAAATTGTTCTGACTTAAAGTTATTTACAGTGAGGAGGTTGTTCTGACTTAAGGATATATACAGTGAGAAAGTTGTTCTGACTTAAGGTTATGTACAGTGAGGAAGTTGTTCTGATTTGAAATTATCTACAGTGAGGAAGTTGTTCTGACTTAAAGTTGTATACAGTGAGGAAGTTGTTCTGTCTTAACGTAATGTACAGTGAAAAAGTTGTTCTGACTTAAGGTTATATAGAGTGAGGAAGTTGTTCTGACTTAAGGTTGTATGCAGTGAGGAAGTTGTTCTGACTTAAGGTTCTTTACAGTGAGGAAGTTGTTCTGACTTAAGGTTATATAAAGTGAGTAGTTATTCTGACTTAAGGTTATAAACAGTGAGGAAGTTTTTCTGACTTAAGGATATGTACAGTGAGGAAGTTGTTATGACTTAAGGTTGTATACAGTGAGGAAGATTTTCTGACTTAAGGTTATTTACATTGAGGAAGTTTTTCTGACTTAAGGTTATTTACAGTGAGGAAGTTGTTTTAACTTAAGGTTATAAACAGTGAGGAAGTTGTTCTGACTTAAGGTTGTATACAGTGAGGAAGTTGTTCTGACTTAAGGTTATGTACAGTGAGGAAGTTGTTCTGACTTAAGGTTATGTACAGTGAGGAAGTTCTTCTGACAACTTAGAGAAACATTCATCTTTACTAGTTAGTTTGAATTAGTGGTGGGGTTGTTCAAGTCGCCGCGAGTGCGAAGTTGTTCTGATAAGGGCGATATAAGGTTATGGTCACAGTGAGTACTAAATTATGTAGGGTTAACATAGATAACAAAGTTCTTCTATGGCGAAGCCTCTATGTAAGAGATCTTTCAAAATCAATATAGTGAAATATAATACTTGAAAAACGTATGTATATACGATATAAAATAAATATGTATATGAAATAATTACGGCAATCTCTTTCAAAATCAATATAGAAACTGTATTTGCTGTATCTCTCCTTTTTGCTGTATCTCTCCTTTTTTGTTATGTATATGTATGAGTTTTTTATTTCAAAATAAACCCAGTTTGTGCTGTCTTCTATTCGTGAAAAACGCATGAAAAAAATTATCCATATAACCGTATAAAAATGACATATGAAACTTTAACAAAACCGAGTCAGCCAATTTGCACATGTTACGGACAACTCTAATTAAATAACTTTGTATGTATCACATAGCTCTATAGATAAACTGTGTGTATTATCTTCCTTTGAAGAAACATTTCACATCCCGTACTTTAATTGGTTGATTGTAAAACATCATTACATGCACTTTATGAGGACTTTTGGGGTCGAGCGTGGTGTAGCTGTTAACGTGTCCGGACTGTATACCTAAAGTGTTCGCGGTTCGCGTCCCGTTGCTCCTTAACCATGTTCCATGCCTGAGGTCCACGAACGCGTTACTTGGCCGTACAGCTAAAGAATAGACAATGGGCTGTATTGACTAGGCACATCCTCTATATTCCATCAGTTCAAAATTATGAACAGTAACGAACATATAATGTAGCTTTATAAGAAAATTCTGAAAGAAACAAGTTGGCAGTTGTAGATGGTTTTATTATTATTTTTGACAGAAGAACATAAGTTTATAAAACCGAAAGAAACATAGCACTCATGGAGTTTTGGTTTTATAAAGAGAAATTACCTGCTTTTAACACATTAAAAATTTATTAAATGAGTTTTTTATCTATTCTAATGTTCTGTGCACAGAAAATAAGCACGATAGCAAAACGGTCACAATATTAAATAATTAATTTGTATTCTTGTGTGGTCCAAAGTCACATAATGTGATGCGTCTACAGAAGGGAATCGAACCTTGCTTTCTATGATTGCAATTCCTCAAATTTACTGATGAAATACGATAAAGCATTAATTACATACGTATGCATGTGCCCGATAAATTTAAATGTATTGTTCAATCGGGGACTGTATCCCGTGTGTACTTTATGTTGCCATGACGATTAACAAACTTAAACCTGATTTTATTAATAATATAAGAATAATACAGATTGAATGATATTTATAACGGGCGTGCTTGTGTACGTATAAAACTGTGTTATTACATGTAACAAGTAAGTTGTAGCCTGACAAGGCCAGGTGGTTAGGGCGTTCGACTAGCCGCCTGAGTAACCACGTATATTGTGTAAAACTTCGGTAATAAGAAATATGAATTAAATATGAACTTTTTATCGCTAGTTTCTTGTTGTTGTTTTTTTTAGTCTGCACATTATGCACATCTTAAGGTTATTTTATTTGGTTACTATAGTAACGTGACGTCAAGCCCGGGTCTTACTACACTTTCAAGGTCCCATGTTAGCCCCTAGGACACAAAATGGGATATCACATGCTAGGCCTCGTCTGTTCTATTGCTGTCATCTTAGCTGAAAGTAGAGGTTTAGACTGATCATTTATAAACATTATGCAGATTGTTTGTTGTTTTTTTATTTCGTGCAAAGCCACTAGAGGGCTATCTGTGCTAGCCGTCCCTAATTTCGCAGTGTAAGACTAGAGGGAAGGCGGCTAGTCATCACCACCCACCGCCAACTCTTGGGCTACTCTTTTACCAACGAATAGTGGGATTGACCGTAAAAATTATAACGCCCCCACGGCTGGGAGGGCGAGCATGTTTGGTGCGACCGGGATCGTGCGGTTTGTACACAAACGAATTAAAAATTATAATGGCAAGTTTTCACTTACTACCTAAAATTTACTTGTTTGTAACTTTTTTAACGTTGTTAATGTGGATAAAATTTTATGTTTGTGAATAGAGATATAATCGTAATTTAACACAAATTTGTTTTATTTCTCTCATTCTCTCTAGGTTTTGTTTGTTTTATAAAGCTAAGATATTACGTGCTGTGTTTTTTGTCACCGACAAACGTTAACTTAGAATAATGTGACTGTTTTTGTTACTCTCTTCAGTTTGTCGTGGTGTCACTGCGGTCGTTAAAGTTTTTGTGTTTTGTGCCATTCGCGCAACGTTGTCCGATGACGTAAATGCGCGCACCCTCTGAGGTATCTTTATCTCGCACACCCAAGAGTTTAATATACAGTGTGTTATCGTGTATGAGTTTGTTCCATCTGACTGTTGTCTAGAACTCGTTGTCTAGTGTCTGAAGCGGTTGAGATCTCAAAACAGTATTTCACAGTTTTCATACAAAGAGTTATTGTTGTTCAGACGAAAATATTCGACGTTGTTTAGTGTATCAAAATTAATACGTCGAAGAAGCAAACAAAGAGTATATTACTGTTTGTTTTGATGCATTACTAATTCACGTATATAGCCTACAAGTACATAATAATCTTAGTCCTTGAACTTGAAGTTTAGGTGTGACAATATGTGGAGGGCTTTTATTATTTTATAATCTACTAGATATAGCATATCGTCAAAAACCTCTCGGATAGAATATAGTTTATCACAAACTCGGTCCAGGAAATGAATACAGTTTCCTCTGATGGAAATCCGGAAGCAAAGATAAATGTTTGACATTTCCGTGTACAGAACTTTGTAAATCAGGTAGTTGTTCGTTTTAGAGTTTTATTTGAATTTTATTTAGAGTTTTATGTTGAATAACTGAAATATAAGCAAAGCAAATAAATAGTAACGTTAGATACTTGGGCTGTATGGTATCGATATAAAACTTTATAAAATAACTTCTGATGAAAGATAATTATACGCTTCTCATCAGTGTAGTATGCGTCTGCACTTACTTAATATTACAAGCATTTTATGAACTTGGTTGTAACTACACAGGCCTGAGGACGAGGCTACTGGAATGTGCATGATCAGAACTGGCGAAAACATGGCAGCGGACAGGACGAAGCTTGTGAGTGGGAACTCGGCTACTGGTTTGGTTCGTGTTGGATTTTACGAATTAGAGAAAACTATTGGTAAAGGAAACTTTGCTATTGTAAAATTGGCTTCACATGTCATTACTAAAACAAAGGTAAGTTTGGTTGAGAATGATGTAATATATTTAAAATATGAAGTCAAAACGCTTTGAAAATGGAACAGTCGAAGAGTATGAAATATTTACTATTACTGTTTTAGTAATATTTTTGCAAGCTTATCTTTGTGTTACTAATATTACTGCATAACTTAATCATATTGATTGGTCTAACATTATATCTATTCAGTAAGCTTTGTCTTTGTCACTGCAAAACTTGCTGATAACATAATCGAATTAATGAAAATTTAACCTTATCTGCATACTATAACATTAATAGTAATTCTAGCTTACACTTACTCGAGACTTGGTTGTAATATTGCGAAAACGATGCTGGTAGTTTAAAAGTGGACGCCTATTATTGAAATATTATTACTATTAATATTATAATTTTGTTTAGATTTTATACTTGCCTGTTAATTAAAGTTAAATAATATAGCCACCAGGTGCTCGTGAAGCTTGGAGGCTTTCTCACTAAGAATGTAAGATGTTTGCAGCATCTGTGGCCCTAAGCTATAGTCTGATTGAAAAACCAGATGAATGCATATTAACAAGGAAAACTACAATTGAATGCCATTTTTAAAGATAAAATGGTTTCGTTAATTTTTTATTTTAACTTTAAAATTGACCTTGAAAATAATAAGGTAACTTTAAGTTAGCTAAAATCACTGATTTTAAATAGTTCAATTTATATCAAATTGTTTTAGACTTAAAATTATTATCTCAGGACAAACAAAAACATGCTGTTCTGGCTACTTCTGTTTTAAAGTTATTCTTTCTACTATACTAAAACTGTAGATTTTTATGTCAACTGTTAATATCTGAAGCTACAGGGCTAATTATACCTCATTTTGTAATTTTCTTGTTTATTTTATTTGAAAAAGAAATATTCTTCCAGAAAACTATAAAATGATAAAAGTATACAGAACTGTATGTTTGGACATTTTAGTAGTTGTACTAGTGTAGTCTTTACTTGTGCATGTTTTAAAGTTGTGTTAATATTGGTGTTTCTTGGAAGCTGCTTATGTTTTTAGTAGTATTCATTGTCATCTCTGTGTCACTATAAACACTTGACTTGTCAAGCCCTACACCTTGTTCTAAATTGTAATATTCAGAATTGATATGAATATTTCACATATGGTCATTGTTAACCTAAATGTACTCGTAAAAAGAAAAATGTAAGTAAGTGTAATTGAAAAATTGGGTGCCTTCTTTTTGTTTACTTAACATTTGTATCTAACTTAGATATTTATCTAATCCTTCTGGTTAAACAAGTGAACTTTGTGTTATAAAACTCATCCTAAACTTATTTGTGAACCAGCTTCTGAGAACAACAGCTTAACAGGTCTTGCATAAACTGTTTTTTAATTTCAGTTTTAGTTTTGAATGTATTGCTACTTCAGTTCAGTTTTTTTACGTAGATTGTAATAACATGCATCCCACCCCTGAACTATTGTATATTCGTAACACACACACACACACACACACACACAACTATCCCTGCACACTAGCAAAAGGGTATTGTATATTCACAACACATGCACACAAGACTGTCTCTGCACACTAGCAAAAGGGTATTGTATATTCACAACACATGCACACAAGACTGTCTCTGCACACTAGCAAAAGGGTATTGTATATTTACAACACATGCACACAAGACTGTCTCTGCACACTAGCAAAAGGGTCTTGTATATTCACAACACATGCACACAAGACTGTCTCTGCACACTGACAAAAGGGTGTTGTATATTCACAACACATGCACACAAGACTGCCTCTGCTTATCCATCTCTGAGTTAAAGTAAAAATTTGGAAGCAACACTTTCTTTACTTTCCAGGAAGCTAGTAATTCCTCTCTTAAACTTCTGTAAATTTCAACTGTCAACATCAAGTCATTCCACTGGTCAAATGTTCTTGTATAAAACTATTTTATCTCAAGCAAGTCCTGATTTTTCCAAATCTTAAATTAGTGTTTTAACTATCACCTAACTATTAGTGTTTTGTATAGCATACAAAAACCCTAGATATCTTATAACTCCTCCTATATAATCTTGTAAGCTTCATTAAGATCTTCTGTTACTTTTCTATCCTGAAGAGAAAATAAGAGAGTTCATAATCTACCCCATAAGATAACCTTTTTATCCCTGGAATTATTCCAGTGGCTCTTGTCTGAACCCTTTCCAATAAATACACAAGTAAATGTCCTTACATAGATAAGAAAACAGAAACTGTATAGAAGGTTCCCTGATGATACGTACCGGCCTCAATATTGATAAACAGAAGAAAAAACTTCTAGTAGATTATTAAACTTGAGATATGGTGATTTCCTTTGTTAACATTGTTTGTGAATCAACTTGAAACTTTCTGTCACAAATTGATGTTGTATGCTCTGGAGTAATTTTCTAGGACTGAATATTTACATTTTTACTTGGTAATATTTCATAATCATAATGTAATCATCTTATCTTTGCTGCTTTTATCTATGATGGGGGGGGCAAATGAGTAATCAGTGTTTCTTTCACTGTTAACTTCTGTCTAGATTGAATTTTGGATGTGGTATCACTGAGTTACTTAAGTTCTAGATGGACATGCTAGCAGCCAATCAGAAACAACCTGATAGTGTATATTTATGTTGTGTTCTGCTGTTGGTCCCATTTTACTTTCACTGTAATATGTTTCCTAAAGTTTAACAATTACTTTATAACCTAGAATTTTGTCTCTCTGTTGTAGTTTGTGCTTGTCTTCTATCATATTTAAGTTTTAGTAAGTCATTTTGAGGCTTAATGAGTAATTGTGTTTTTGTATGCATGTGTGTGGAGGGGTATGTAATAATTTTAAAATTATGCGATTATTTTTAACTAACTAGCAGGTTCATAATTGTGAATAGATTAACATTTTTCCTAATGTATCCAAAATCTAGATTTTTATGTCTAGGTCTGTATTTATGAGTTGATGATGTTCATATGTCTGATATACAGATATTATTTGCAGGCCAATGACTCCAGTATCTCAGATTTCAGGTATTACAAAGTTCCAATTATGATTAGTTGACTGCCATATCTTAAAATTCTCAGACTTCCAGATCTTATGTTCAGACTTCCATTTATCTGTTAGATGAAATTTTATAGAACCATAATCAGTGAATAGTATAGAGAAAAATAAAATTTAGTTAAGTAACAATTGTTTGGCAAATTTTAAATATCATATTAGACAAAGTGTATAATAACGTTAGTAATATACAGTTGAAAACAATGTCTTTGTAGTCTCTTTAGACTAACTATATTCCATGTTTCTTTCAAGGAAAGTAGTGTAACTGTATCACCCTTGTTTAAAATGTTAATACATTTAGGTGCAATTTTGGAGTGAGTTTGGACTTAAACACGTTTGTATGGAGTGAGTTTGGACATTGTCTTTTTTTTCTCAACTTTTCCTTCCAAAGTCTTTATAAACGTTATGTAGTTAAAAACTGTTTTAAACTCAACCAAACAAGGTTGTTCTTACTTTTGCTGATAAAAGCCTTTTAAAAATGTTTGTGTGAATAAATACCCCTAAGAAAAGATCATGGTTTGTAACTGAGTGTTTGTAAGAAGTCAGAACATGGTTATTTCAAGCCTGTTGTTTGTGAAGTGTTTAGTCTCAGTGATCAGTCATTACTTTATACATTTATCAGTTGTTTCTGGGATGATGGTATTACCATATGGTGAGTTTTTTATGTAAGGTTTGAGAAATTCTATCAGCTTAATACATTTCTTTTTATATTATTGTCAGTTAACCCCAAACTTTCTGGGGCACATCTGTTATGGGTAGTTAACCATACCTCAGAACTTAAAGAATTTACTGACTAGGTCTGATACTTGTTACCACCAATGGAGCACCACACATGTTCAGTAACAATGTGTCTGTTACAATGTCTTATGTAAAGAACTAATCATTGAAGTTCTCTCATCTTTGAGAGTAAATGTTTAGAAACATCATAAGTAATAAATAAACAAACTGTTCAATCAACACTTTCATCAGCATGTTTTTAAAACTATTCCATTAGTTATCAGTAATCATGAACACAAGTTAACCAAAGAAAGATAAGCTGGACTTGCATCAAAAAATTGTGTACAACCAAATACTGGCTGACTACAAACCACGTTCTGAAACCCGCCGATCCAGTCGCCTTTGACAGTTTTCCTTGTAGAGAAGTGACAGGCTGTGTGATGGATGAGTGCATAGAGGGGTGGCACTGTTGGTTGATCATTGTGTGTCCACCCTGTCTTTGCCATTCAATACACCCTTGGAGGCCATAGCCATCCGTGTTTCCTTGGGTCATACCATCACTATTTGTTCTCTCTACCTTTCACCTGGAAAGACATGATCAATTAGACCTTGATGCTCTCATTGAACAGTTGTCGTCTCCCTTTTTAATCCTGGAGAACTTTAATGGACATCATCCCCTATGGGGAAGTGCTGATATTGATAGGAGGGGTTGCTCTATAGAGAGTATGTTCTCTGATCACAACCTTTCTCTTTTCAATACTGGTTCTTCCACTTATTTTCATGCACCTAGTCAGTCCTTTACTGCTACTGATCTCTCAGTTTGCTCCTCTTCACTATTCTCCCAATTTTCATGGAAGGTTGACAATAATCCACAATGCAGTGATCATTTTCCTATACTTTTGAGAGAGACTGGCCATGGTTGATGCCACCCAACCCACGTCCCCCAATGGAAGCTGGATCAGGCAGACTGGTCCACTTTCACTGCTCTTGCAGGACTTGATCCTGCCATCATCTGTCAGCCATCAATAGATGACTGTGTGGCAGCAGTAACTGACTGTATTATACAAGCAACTGTTCAATGTATTCCTAAAACCTCGACATGTTTTCTACTGTATCCTCATCCGTGGTGGAATCCTGCTTGCCACATGGCATGGAAGGCTCAAAAATGGGCCTGGGATACTTTCTGTAGATATCCCTCACTCTTGCACCACATCACTTTCCAGCAGGCCCGTGCACATGCTCGATGGATTAGACATCAAAGCCAAAAGGAATCTTGGATTAAGTTAACAACCAGCATATCTTCTACCACCAGTTCCAAAATCATATGGGACAAGATTCAAAAGGTCAGGGGGCATTATAATTCTGTCCCCCTCTCAATCTTGCTCTTTGATGAACAGGAAGTAGCTGACACCCGGAACATCGCCGATACTCTAGGTGAAAACTTTTGCTGGGTATCTAGAACTTCTGCTTGTTCCTCCATCTATTTAGCCATCAAGACTCGGACAGAGTGATTACTTCTTTCCTTTCGAACTGATTGTCTCCATGACTATAATTGACCCTTTACACTGGTGGAACTCAAACTGGCCCTTTATCAGTCTAGCAGTACCTCAGTTGGACCTGATGGTATACACTATAAGATGCTGTGCCATCTATCTCCTGCTTCTCTTGCTATTCTTCTGCTTGTTTTTAATCGAATCTTGCAGGAGAATGTTTTTCCTGATGCCTGGTGCCAGGCTACTGCCCTGCCTTTCTGTAAGCCTGGGAAAGATCCCAAGATTCCTTAAAACTACCATCCAATTGCTTTGATGAGCTGTCTCTGTAAGACCTCAGAGAGGATGGTTAATGCTCGTCTTGTTTTGATTCCTCGAATCAAACAACCTCCTCTCATCCACCCAGTGTGAGTTCTGATGACAGCGCTTCAGCATGGACCACCTGATTCGACTTGAAACATCAATCAGAGAAGCCTTTCTCAAACTACAACATCTTATATCAGTATTACCCTATTCTCAGTTCAGAGCTTATACACAGGGCCTCATGAACCTTCTTTGCATCTCTGCCGTTTGCAACTGTCTTTGCTACATGCTTCAAAACTTCGTTCCTTACCAAGTTGTGTTTTCCTTCCTCGGTGGGCCATACGTTTTCAGAACAATCTGCCATTGCTCCTTTGGCCTTCATATCCAGACACAGTTGGATGAATTGGGTCTGTCCTTGGATAATTGCTGTTTCCACTGGTCAGCATATCCCACCATGGCATTTTACAGTCCCCAAATGTGACATATCTTTAAGTCATCTGAGAAAAGCAGACACTCCTGATTTGGAAATACTGTCTGTTATTTGCTGAACATCTTTCGAACCATCCTTCCATTCCTATTTATACAGATAATTCAAAATCAGGTGACTGTGTGGGCTCTGCCATGGTTTGTTGTGGTTCAGTGGTTACACACAGAATCCTCTCTACAGCGTCTGTGTTCACTGCTGAACTTTATGCCATATCTCTTGCCCTGGATCACATAGAAGCTAAGCAGTACACAAATTGCAGTATTTATACTGACCAGCTTAGTTCTCTACTGGCCCTGGAATCGCTTCACGTTAGTTCACACCCTGTTCTCGCCGATATTCAAAACCTACTGGCCCATTTCTTATTTAACATCTACTTCTATCCAGTTTTCCTGGATTCCAGGCTACTTTGGCATTCGCGGGAACAAGCTTGCCGACACCACAGCTAAATGTATCTGCTCTGACACTATCACTACTGTGCCTGTTCCATATATGGACTATGGTCCTGTATTCAAGGCTTGGCTGTGTGCCAGCTGGCAGTCGACTTGGAGTGAGCAACGTGAAAACAAGCTTTTCCAAATAAAACCCTATATTGGACTTTGGCTGTCTTGCTTCCATAAGGATCTGAAAGAGGAAGTTGTTCTAACTAGAATACACATTGGTCAGTTTTTTAACTCATCGTTTTATTTTATCTCTATCTGATGCACCAGTGTGTAGTTTGTGTAACACTCACAATAAGCTACATTTTACTTTCTTGTCATCGTTACGAATATCAACGACGGCACCATTTAAAACACGTTCTGTCCCAAGGTTTGTCTGTAACATTGGACAGTGTTATTGGTGATGGTGACACTGTCCATCTTGGTAATGTTTTTAGTTTTTAAACCTTTTCTTAATGTGATTTCCTTTTAAGAATCAAAGTACATGTAGTTCGATTTGAAATTGGAAAATGGCCGTAACATCAAGTAACTCGGAATCAGAACTGGAAAGGCCAACTTCAGGTGACTAACACTGCTGTTTGAACTACCCGTTAGTCATCCTGGTGAGTTATTATTAAAATTTTTCTTCAAGTCTTTTAAAACTTTTATTACTTTACTTTTGGAAAATTACCATAACGTCAAATAACTCGGAACCAGAACTGGAAAGGCCAACTTCAGGTGACTGATGGCGGTTTTTGTACTTACCTGTTAGTCTTTCTGGTGAGTTATGATAATTACAATTATGCAACAGAAAGTCCTTTACGACTTGTGTTACTGTTGTTTTTCTTTTACTGCTGTAGACTAGATGTAAACATTGGTTTTATGCTATTTATGTTGTTTTTTACTTTGTTTTGTTTTACAATAATTTTCTTTTATGGATTTTACTAATTTTACTTTAATTTTAACTTTTTACCGGATGTTTAGCGTAGGTAGCCTAGTTGCTTTGTGCCATAAAACACCAAACCAACCAACCATGGCTTAGGGTGAATTTTAAAGTAGTATGTTCATTGGGAAAATAGTAGGTGTTATAATCGTATGACATGAATTAGGGTGAATTTTAAAGTAGTGTGTTCATTGGGAAAATAGTGAATGTTATAGTTGTTTAACATGGATAGAGAAAGTGTGTGTCACGTCTTGGATATAACACTTTCCCTGTTTATTGCATGTACTACACTTAAACTACCAAAACGTTTCTTTTCTGCACTGTCATTGTGTCGTATTTTGCTTCTGAAAATTAAACTGGGTTATTCACCTTAATCATCATTGCCTGTAACTTTGTAAAGATTATGCTGGTGTGGCGCTCGTTAATTGGTTTGGTAACAGCCATTTAAAATGTAAATAACACAGGACTCCAATGGTTTTGTTGTTTTGAAATACTAACATGTTGTATAGCGTACGTTGAATCCGAGAAAGATGTCTATTTTTATCCATTACGTATGGATCTTCCACCAAACGTCATGTGTACTTTTAACAAAGTGAATAATTTTCTTTGAAATAAGGTCTTACTTTATGTTTAAAATGCTGACAACCACTGGTTATAAATTTATTTCGATCAGTTGTGATGTGCGAGTTTTAACGAGCATTCTATAACCCGTGAGAAACTCACCACTAGTATATAAACTGTTAACAGGTCGCATAACGTATCATTTCTGGATAGTATTTGTTTGTTCGTGCACTTTGACATTATTTTTTTTAAATATATTTATGTGTTGCTATAGCAACAAGTGTTTATGTAAATGACACACATTTCATGTTATACTTGTGGTAATTTTATTGTAAATTTGATACAAGTAAAAGTATTTCTTCCCAATGTGTAAAAAAATTCCTTATGCAATATGAGAAGTGAATCGTATTTTCTAAGTCTGCGTGACTGAATTACATAAAATGCGTTATGAAAACAACTTTAAGAAGTTTAATTTCGCAGGCCTGTATAAGTAACACCTGACTTCAGGTTTAGGTGTTTTTATATGCCTTGATCAGGCTTTACCTTTTCTGTGCATTATGGTTAGACATCTAAATTGAAACTATGAAATATTCGTCTTCGTGTGCTAGCACTAAATGTATATTCCAGTATTAAACTATTTTGAGGTTGAGAATTCGCCGTAAACCCAACACACAGACACTAAACGTTTCGTCTGTGTATGCACGGCACGAGGTGTGTTTTGTGTAGTTGATCAGATACTGCAAAGAAAGCACGTGGATCATCTCATTGAAAGTAAAATATACTTTTGTTCATTAGCAACTGAATCTAAACTATATTAACACGTGGAGTTAAGATTTGAGCTACATTTATATTTGAAAGTCTTTTGTTCAAGTATAAGCTAGTTACATACATTTTACACATTGTGTTATAAGCTATCAAACCATGGTTATATTATGGGCTACGGAGTTAACTTGATCGGTCATAAACTGAATGAATATCTTATACGTTTGTGCGTGTTGGGGTGCGTGGGAAAAATTTAACCTGTTCAGTGCCGTAGACGAGATAACTCGTCCAAGCTGATCGGTAACACAGTTCCACGGCCGAGTTTATTCGTTCCCAACTTCAACGCTAGATTTCAGCACTATACATGCATTTGACCTACTTACAAATTGTTTCACTTTCGATCCAAAATGGCGTCACGAAAACAGTTACAAAATGAAGAAGCATTAGAGTTGTATTTTGAACTTGGTTCGGAGTTGCCGTAGCAGCTGAAATACTTGGCAGTCAACAGGTTAAGTTTGTCCCAAGATCACCCACCGTTAGACTAGCAATGAAGAAATATCAAACACATAAATATAGAATGAAATTTAACGAACTAATGTGACTGGCGGAAGGTTATAACGGAACTAATGTGTTTGAGAAAATGAAGTTTAGGGTTACGTGATATGTTCATTTGTTGCCATTTTAAGTCTAATATGTGTAATTTGTAAATAATTTGTATTTCTGTTATGAGATGTAGAGTTTAGAATGATTTTGTAAATTAACAAAAACAAGTTCTAAGTGTGAAAATACAACAATGTTTAAATAATTGTATAATTTCCAATGGAAAAATATATGTTTAGAAAGTTGTACATTTTCTAGTTGTGTTCTTTATATTTAAAACCTTGCTTGTACAAGAAAGCGTTGCATTAGATGCTAGATTCAAACCCGTTATTTTATGGACTGTTCAACACAACTTGTTATGCACACACCTCAATGTTTAAACTGTATAAAAACAAACTAAATCGATTGTCATATGTTTAACTCTTTGAAATCTTTAGTTGGAAAGACTTACTTAATCACCCGGTTACTAGTCGAATTTCCCAAGGTTACCTGGGAAAGAAATTCTCTTTGAACAAAAATGCCCAGACAGCTATACTATCCAGTTTCGACAATAAACGTTATTTTCTCACCAATATAGTTAAACAGATTGAAGGTACAACACAACACGATCATACAGACTATGTGTAAACAACGTAGTTTGAACAGTACTGAAGGCACAACACAACACGGTCATACAGACGATGTGTAAACAATATAGTTAGAACAGTACTGAAGGTACAACACAACACGATCATACAGACGATGTGTAAACAATATAGTTAGAACAGTACTGAAGGTACAACACAACACGATCGTACAGACGATGTGTAAAATGTATAGTTAGAACAGTACTGAAGGTACAACACAACACGATCGTACAGACGATGTGTAAACTGTATAGTTAGAACAGTGCTGAAGGTACAACACTACACGATCGTACAGACGATGTGTAAACTGTATAGTTAGAACAGTATTGAAGGTACAACACAACGCGATCATACAGACGATGTGTAAACTGTATAGTTAGAACAGTATTGAAGGTACAACACAACGCGATCATACAGACGATGCGTAAACCGTATAGTTAGAACAGTACTGACGGTACAACACAACGCGATCATACAGACGATGCGTAAACCGTATAGTTAGAACAGTACTGAAGGTACAACACAACACGATCATACAGACGATGCGTAAACCGTATAGTTAGAACAGTACTGAAGGTACAACACAACACGATCATACAGACGATGCGTAAACCGTATAGTTAGAACAGTACTGAAGGTACAACACAACACGATCATACAGACGATGCGTAAACCGTATAGTTAGAACAGTACTGAAGGTACAACACAACACGATCATACAGACGATGCGTAAACCGTATAGTTAGAACAGTACTGAAGGTACAACACAACACGATCATACAGACGATGCGTAAACCGTATAGTTAGAACAGTACTGAAGGTACAACACAACACGATCATACAGACGATGCGTAAACCGTATAGTTAGAACAGTACTGAAGGTACAACACAACACGATCATACAGACGATGCGTAAACCGTATAGTTAGAACAGTACTGAAGGTACAACACAACACGATCATACAGACGATGCGTAAACCGTATAGTTAGAACAGTACTGAAGGTACAACACAACACGATCATACAGACGATGTGTAAACAGTATTGTAAGAACACTACTGAAGGTACAACACAACACGATCAGTTTTCACACACTACCTTAAACTAATAAAATTGTATCTTGCAATACGTCTTGTGAATGTGGATTCCGAAATAAAAATTCCACAGAAACCTGGAGTGTTTGGACTAGATAAGACCGTACTCTAAGTTTAGAAAACAGTTTGTGAATCACATCAGAGAATACACAGTTGAAGTGGTCGTATGGTGTATTAATCATAGCAACGGAACACACATCGAAACTCGGATTTTCCAAGGTGATCGCGCAAATTGAATTTGAACGATCGTGTTTCGTGTCGCTGTTTTAGTGAATCAGTTACTTAGCAAAATATGTTGTGTTGCAATGTTAATTACGAATTTGAGTTTCTTAGTGAAAGCAAAAAAGGAATAGTGATATCTGTTGTATCCAGGGGGCAGGACCGTCGAGACTGGAATACGACATAGTGGTCGAAATGTGATTGGCAAGTGCTATCAGCGTGTGAATTGGCTTGAGTTGTTGGAATGTAATTACCCATCAATCTGATTTACTTTATAACGGATGAGATTTATTTAACACTGTGTTATGTATTTACTGAGTGTTATAACTTTCTTCTAATAGTTTGGTGAATAAACTTCTAATCTATTTGTTGTAAAAACTCCAGTCTTAGATTCGTTACTTTACTAAGACGTTGGAAAGCTATGTCACGTGTCATTAACGTATTGATATTGTGGGTGTATAATAGATAAAGAATAGTTACCATCTTTCCAAAACAGAAATAGAGGACGCCCTGCACCTACACCTAGGTGGTCTGGGTGTTCCCCTTGTCTTAAAATATTCTGAAGAATTGCTTACATCATACTCCGATGTTAAAATGAGTATGTTAGGTATGTACTTAGTTTGTAGGTATGGTCGATAGAGGGCCTGTATATGGATCGATATTAGAATGATAAATAATGAAGTTATTGGTTAACTTTAGTAGCGCCCCCCGCTAGTACAGCGGTAAGTCTACGTATTTACAACGCTGAAATCAGGAGTTCGATTTCCCTCGATGGGTTCAGCCGATGTGGCTTTACTACAAGAAAACACCCAAACTTTCGTCGCACTGTAACGATACATCGGAGGAAGGAAAGCAACATTAGACATGGTCCAAACTTTACTGTTTTATCTTTTTAATTTTTTTTTTTTAATATACGAATAGCTAATATAGATCTCGACAGACTTTCTACGCATGCATACGCACTACGATTAGGTTTTAGTTTGTGTTCCTGTTGCATAAACATGTTTAGTTTTCCAATACTTTCAATATTTGTATTAAAGACAGCCTACTGTATTATGTCCGTTAACAAGACGTTGCTTTTAATCATACAAAGTCTGACGTCTGTCACAGCAAAGTTCGTGCGCCATGTTGAACAGAAAATATAAACTTATTTAACGTCCGTCGTATGAAGTGTCGGTACACTTTAACCTTTGGAGATTTACATAAATTTGACAAATAACGAAACCGTATTACTATAGTGTTTCATTAAATTATATGGATGGTTAAAGCTGCATTACACGGAGAAGTGTTTTGTTGTATACTCTGTTGAGCGTATCTTGAAGACAGCACCAAGTAACTAGAAAAACCATTTAGTGCACGAAAATATACAAGCATGGAAGTTTTTTTAACAATACTGAGGAAAGAAATAAACAGTAAGACTTAAAGCCATAACTGTACAAACACAACTGTTTTTTTTTTGTCCCTAAAGAAAATTTATTTAAACATCGCGGAAGATGGGGATTTAAACATTATCCAAACATTGTTTATAGCTTATAGAATTACTTGAGGTACAGAACCCCTTTGCTGGGTAATGAAAGAGATATAAAAATTGTTCGTTTGTAGATGGTATCCACCGTGAACTATTTGTGCCCAGTACAGCTTACTGTGGATGTATACATCAACATGAGTGTAAGTTTTAGTGGTATACAGAAACTAAATCCTGCTTAGTCAGACTAATCTTCCCTTCTAAAACATGTTTACAGTATGAAATATAAAACATCTGTATGTACATCATAAGGAGTTTTACTCTTTACTAACCAGAAAAGCTTTAGTTATTGTACATACTTTGTTATTAATTGTTTAAGGTGATGAACTCTTGTGTCTTACAAATATAACATTCCACATTTTAAAGAATTGCCAGACTTGAATCTAATTTGCAATAATTGGTTCTTTCACTGGTCTTTTAATCACTAGCTGTTTTCCTTGCATGAAGTATGGTGAACTTTGTCTCCAGATAGGTTGATTTTTAATATCACTAGCACTTCTATAATAATTTAACAATTAACTGTTTTATTTTTTACTGTTATTTAGGCTTAATGATTCATTATATTGAGATGTGATAAGAACAAACAATTTGTTATTACTCATTTTGATTTGAAAAAAAACAAACTAGGCCTTGTTCAGTGTAATCTATTCCAAGGACAGTCACATAACCTTGTATGTAAACAAATACTCTTTATCCACAAAGACTGAAGTGTTTCAGTTTCTCAGAATTTTATCAGATGCTGACAAATGAATTGAATGCTAAGGGTATGTGTAGGTAATTGTCCAGGTTTTTATATTTAAAAGAAACCAAGGCTCAAAATGATACATACTTAGTTTTTAAATAGGTTTAGAGAACAAGTGATGGAGTTCTTTAACACATTTAGCTGGAATTTATTTATTTGGCATCATTTGATTCTTTGTGCTGTGTGTATCCCAGATGAAATGACAACGGTACCTTTGGGTAAGAATAACATGTTTTGTTTAAGGGGTTTATATGTATATGTTTGAAACATAATGTGAGCTTTAGATCAGTGGAATGCTAAGGAGCTGAAGGCTACTGTATTGAAACTTAGGACTTTCTGTCAAAGCAAATAATATCTGATTTTACAAGAAGTATAGAAATAATTGATGTTGGTAATCTACATTAAGATCTCTTATTGAAATAACTTTGTGTTAACCATCTTATTTGTACATTCAAGAACTATTTTTTGTACACAACAGAGAAAATTAACCTTATTGACCTCAAGTTGGAGTAAAAAAATTGATTTTTTTTAATGTATTTTAATGAGATGTTACTCAAATTGTGAGTCTGGTCCTGATTTGTGTTACTGTTTTTGTTTGTCTACATTTGATGTTTAGAACTCTGACACTGGTTTGTACGTCATATTTACTATGTCACCACTTTACTACATAGAACTCTGACACTGGTTTGTACGTCATATTTACTATGTCACCACTTTACTACATAGAACTCTGACACTGGTTTGTACGTCATATTTACTATGTCACCACTTTACTACATAGAACTCTGACACTGGTTTGTACGTCATATTTACTATGTCGCCACTTGACTACATAAAACTCTGACACTGGTTTGTACGTCATATTTACTATGTCGCCACTTGACTACATAAAACTCTGACACTGGTTTGTACGTCATATTTACTATGTCACCACTTTACTACATAGAACTCTGATACTGGTTTGTACGTCGTATTTACGATGTCTCCACTTGACTACATAGAACTCTGACACTGGTTTGTACGTTGTATTTACTATGTCGCCACTTGACTACATAGAACTCTGACACTGGTTTGTACGTCATATTTACTATGTCGCCACTTGACTACATAGAACTCTGACACTGGTTTGTACGTCATATTTACTATGTCGCCACTTAACTACATAGAACTCTGACACTGGTTTGTACGTCATATTTATTATGTCGCCACTTGACTACATAGAACTCTGACACTGGTTTGTTCGTCATATTTACTATGTCGCCACTTAACTACAGAGAACTCTGACACTGGTTTGTATGTCGTATTTACTATGTCGCCACTTGACTACATAAAACTCTGACACTGGTTTGTACGTCATATTTACTATGTCACCACTTTACTACATAGAACTCTGACACTGGTTTGTACGTCATATTTACTATGTCACAACTTTACTACATAGAACTCTGACACTGGTTTGTACGTCTTATTTACTATGTCACCACTTGACTACATAGAACTCTGATACTGGTTTGTACGTCGTATTTACGAGGTCTTCACTTGACTACATAGAACTCTGACACTGGTTTGTGCGTCATTATTTACTATGTCGCCACTTGACTACATAGAACTCTGACACTGGTTTGTACGTCGTATTTACTATGTCGCCACTTGACTACATAGAACTCTGACACTGGTTTGTACGTCATATTTACTATGTCGCCACTTGACTACATAGAACTCTGACACTGGTTTGTACATCATATTTACTATGTCGCCACTTGACTACATAGAACTCTGACACTGGTTTGTTCGTCATATTTACTATGTCGCCACTTAACTACATAGAACTCTGACACTGGTTTGTACGTCATATTT
This sequence comes from Tachypleus tridentatus, assembly GCF_004210375.1. NCBI lineage: Eukaryota > Metazoa > Arthropoda > Merostomata > Xiphosura > Limulidae > Tachypleus > Tachypleus tridentatus. The sequence continues at coordinate 105,167,562 of NC_134825.1, read as the reverse complement.
ATTATGTCGCCACTTGACTACATAGAACTCTGACACTGGTTTGTTCGTCATATTTACTATGTCGCCACTTAACTACATAGAACTCTGACACTGGTTTGTACGTCGTATTTACTATGTCACCACTTGACTACAGTGTAATATTGTACCTTTCAATCACTCTTTGTCTTGGTAGAATTTGTACTGAATTTAGCTATTCTAATTTCTTAGGTAGCAATAAAAATTATAGACAAATCTCAGTTAGATGAAGACAATTTAAAGAAGATATTTCGTGAAATCCAGATCATGAAATTGCTCGACCATCCTCACATAGTTCGTCTGTATCAGGTTGGTTTGAATGTTTATAGCTATAACATTAAATGTCTGTAATTGTAATGTGATACAGACTGTTAGTAACGTTATACATTTAAACATCACAAAATAACACCACAACCTGTAGAACATACCAGTTGATATCTTTCAAGGCTAATAAAGATGTACGTGTTCAAGATGTGTTTGTTTAGAGTTGTTAAATTGGATGTTTGTAGATGAACAGAATAATTAAATTTAACTACTGGTCACTTGGAAGTGTCTTTTAACAGAAGACAGTCTTAATTTTGTACATTATGGAAATTAGAATATAACACTAAATCATTTGTGTTTATGTTTATACAGAATTCTTTTTTCATCTATTCTGAATTTTTAAACTTTTGTTTTCAGGTGATGGAGACAAAGAAGATGATATACCTAGTAACGGAGTATGCCAGTCAAGGTGAAATATTTGGTAGGTACATGTGTTGAACACATAAAATAAATCATGTGTTTTTGTTTATTAATTAAACATTTACATTTTAAAAATACTACAAGGTGTTTGGAAAGTCACTGTGCAGTTTTGTAATCATATTTTATTCAGTCTATTTTAAGCCAACAACTGATAGCAGTGTTTAGAAACAAAATAAGAAGGATCCAAGCCTGTATTGATGTCAACAGAGGTCACTTTCAACGTTGTTTATAATTATCATTCATATTTACCTCGTATTCTATATTGAAACATGTCTGTTAATAAATATACAAGTGCACAGTGACTTTCCAAACACCCTGCATAATTGTTAATGGTCTTAATTTTCATAATTATTATAGAGGTTCAACTGAGCTCATAAGAAATTATTATGCAAGTGAAATTAGATGTATTTTGTTAAAGAAATTCATTAAACCTTTAGTGACTTACATATAATCTATATTGTGATAATTTCTCACATAATGCTATTCAGTTAATAAACTTGTTTTTTTTGTATATATCTATCCAAGAAGAAATATTTCAGTGCAGAATGTCTTGTTAACAGAATCCAAACTTTCCTTAATGATACTGGTATGCCTGATGGATCAAATAAATATTCTGTTTTGAGTATCTGCATGTCATGAATGAGAAAGTAGGTGACTTTTAGGTAGAGACAAGAGTTTTCTTTCAGTTGGCACTGCCAAGTTGAGGGACAGAACCATACATTATAGGTATATTGGCCTTTTAATTGTAAAAATGGAATTGAATGAATTTCTTTTATGTGGTCATGACTTTTGTAATCAAGTTATTAGGGCTAACATACAGGTGACGTTTGAAACATTGTATACTGATTTCAACTATTCATCAGGGGCTGGTCACTGCTGAGGTTGTTTGTTCTAGCAGTAGAGAATAATGAGGGTATGTGAAGGGTGGAGGTTTTGAAACTTATAAACAACTCTGAAAAAGATATAAACAAATTACAGAACAACAGTGGAAGGAAGTAGGCTTTTGGTGACTGTTATTAGTGATATCCTGTGAAATAATTCATACAAGTTTCTTCACTATTATCTTATATACACTTGGATGTGACTCTGGTTAATTCTTGTAAGAAAGGAATTTGTTATTGTGAATGTCTTGTAAGAGTATCCTCTTAATATTTTAAGTACAAGAATGTTTCCTAGGTAACTGTAACTATCATTGTTTAACTCGCTCAGGCCAGTAAGATTTGGGCTACAGTTTGATTTATTTATTTTGGTTTATTTGTGCTCAAAACGATCATAAACCATAAGTTGTGCATGGTGGACAAATTAAGCCACTATTACATACAGAAGGTGAATTTTGTAGCTCTGGTTACAGGGTGGGTGAATGGTGTAGCTGTTGTACATTAAGGTATTGATGTCTTTCTTAGAAAGGAACTTAACAAGTATTTAATTATAAATAAAATTATTTAGTTTCATGTAATTGTTCTTTCATACTAACTAAAGTTAATATGTTCCTGAATAATTGACTTAGTCTATCTGAGTCTCAACAGTGTCTGTTTATCAATGTGATGTCGCTACATTAGTAGCACGTGTGTGTCTGATGATATGTAAATATCGGGTGTCATAAGGATGCAGTGAAATATAATATACAAACTTGTATGCTAGTTTTCCGTAATACATCCATTTAGATAGATGTAATGTTGTTGAAATCCAGCAATTGTAAACTCATTATTTCTGTCAGTCACAAAGTAAGAATGTAATGACAGCACAAAAAGGGGTTTATGTTTCAGTACGTGTAGGTTGAAGATTACTGGTGGTTGTAATAGCTATATTCATTTTGTATGTTTTCCAACATTATGAGCTGGTATTTTGTTAAGATTCTTTAAAGTTACCACACTTTCACATTGTAACATTCTTGTTTGGTTCAATACTTGATTTTAGTCTGGGGAATTTAAATTGGAATATTTTAATATTTCTAATGTTTCTCATCTGTAGAGAGTCAAGTTACTTAACTGTGATTTTTATTAACCACTCCAGTACTGTTCTTATCACTACAACTGTTGTCCACACATGGACCTTCTTTAAGTGTTTCTTTCTGTTTAACATAAAAAAATAACTTTTCCAACAGTTGGATGAAGTTAATCAGTTTCTTTGAGAAATATGTAGATGGCCCCTGTAATAATTATTAGTAGTGAATGTGTTCAGAATTTTGTAACAAACCAGTTCATTGACACACATGCAACTTTCTACATAAGTAATTTAGAAAAATGTTTTGGAAAAGCTAGTGAACATCTATGGATATTGAAAATTAAAATGCTTACAGTTTTACATGTGTGGATTTGTTCCCCATAATTTTTAAATTATGAGTAATCTTGCATGTTGTTGTCTACTCATCAAACAATATAAACAGTTCATGTTGAGTTGTTGTTTTATTTTCAAAGCTACTACAATTATGATTGTCTTTCTTTCTAATTTGCCAATAAAAAACAGTATATGTACATGATATTTTTGGGTGAGGCTAGATAACCTAGTGGCCAATGGACGAATGAATGAAAATGAAGCAAGGAAGAAATTCCAACAAATACTTGGTGCTGTTAACTATTGTCATCAGAAACACGTGGTTCACAGAGACCTCAAGGCAGAGAATCTCTTACTTGATGCAGACATGAACATCAAAATAGCAGGTATGGAGAAAGAGGCTTCTTACAAATTTATTGAATCTTAATAAACCATTAAGATTAGGCCTGGCACAGCTAGGTGATTAGGACGCCCGAATCGTAATCTGATGGTTGCAGGTTCAAATCCTTGTCACACCAAACAAGCTTGCACGTTCAGCCATAGGGCCATTATAATGTGACAGTCAATCCTGCTATTAATTTGCAAAAGTGTAGTCCCAAGGATGTATGGTGATGACTAGCTGCCTTCCCTCTGGTCTTCCACTGCTAAATTAAGGATGGCTAGCACAGATAGTCCTCGTGTTCTTTTGTGTGAAATTCAAAAACAAACAAACCAATAAAATTACTAGTTTCTATCTAATGAAACAGAACATACTGAGAATGGGTTTGAACAGGTGTAGAAATGTTATTAAAGACTTACTTTTGTTCATAACAATATTATAGTTTCTTTTCACCTTGCACTATCTCTGTAGTGAAGGGGCCTTGCAGGGGCTGAATGTATGGATGAAGGAATATGGGCCTATTTCAGTGTATTTGAAAAAACAAAATAATTTGGTATAATCTTGAAGAGAAAAGCTTATGATATAAGTTATCCTTAAAGTAAAGACATATTTTAAACAAACAATTTTCTAAAGCAAAATTCTCAAAGATGGAATGTTATATAATGTACCCAAATATGCCTAATAAAAACACAACTTTTAATAGTTGTTGTGATCAGAACACATTCACAGTGTTATAAAAAGTAGATTCTAACAGTTCTGTAGAATTACTAGTAACATTGTTGTAAAGCAACTAAATAGTAAGTTCTAAGTTTAGAAATATTTGTATTTGTCATGTAAAGACAAGGAGATAGTTATGATAAATAGATGTATGAAACAATATATGGAATAGGGGCTGGAAAAAAATAATTTTATATTTCAGGACATGTGCATAGTAAAGTTTCAGTGATAAATAAAGTTTGAATCTAGACATTTTCACGATGTAATAATGCTCTCGCAGATTTTGGCTTCAGTAACTACTTTGAACCTGGTAAACGTCTTTCAACGTGGTGTGGAAGTCCTCCGTATGCTGCCCCAGAACTGTTTGAAGGGAAGCAATATGATGGACCAAAAGCTGATATTTGGGTAAGACAGAATTTTAAGATAATGTAGTTGATACAAAGTCTTAATGTGCAAGGTTTACAGATGCCACTCACTTTATGTAAAAATCTGTTAATTTAGTCTCTCTTTGATCTTGCAACAGAAATTTTTGTCATCGTGATATATTTGAGTGTTGTGTTTATGCGTGTGCATGTGTTAAAAACTTAATAGTTTTGTTTTGGCAGAGTTTGGGTGTGGTTCTTTATGTTCTGGTTTGTGGAGCTCTTCCTTTTGATGGTAACACACTTCAAAGTTTACGAACTCGGGTTCTTGCTGGAAAAATTCGTATACCTTTCTTCATGTCTTCAGGTATGTGTTTGTCTAAAAATTATCTGATTATTAAGAGTATTATAACTATAATTAATTTGAAGAAACACAAGTAAGCTTAATTGAAATTAAGTTTCAATAATTCCTGAACCATTTTGAAACTGTATGACTAACAGATCCAAGATTAACCTTCACAGCCGTCAAATCACCATTAATAACAAGTTTCATTGTCTGGCTTGATACTTATGAGTTAAGGCAGTTTTGTTTGTTTGTTTTTAAACTAGTAAGAGCAGAGTCAGGTAATAGTGATCAGATCTAGAACTGCACGATCAGTAAACTTCAGTAAGTGGTTAGTTGTTGGAGTTATTAATCAGTTATTTTTAAACAAGTGAATATTTCCACATGAGACTTGGATAGTTAGAAACCTGAATTTTTACGTGTAACTCATTCACTAACTTGAAGAACCTAGAGTTAATAACAAAATAACAATAACAAAACTGTAGTATCCATACTTGGATAGTTGTAATAGTTGAAAACATGAAAGTAGTTGGTTATTTTTTTTAAGTGTTAGTAGATCATCTCATGACTCTAAGGAAGTTTTATGTTTTAATAACTCTAGAAATTGTAAAACAACAGTAAATTAACTTGTTTTTTTATTATTGTTAAGCATAAATTATTCATTTATATATTTTGATAGTTTTCTATAGATACTGTCATAGCTCGTATAATCAAGTGCTTAACTGAAGGATAATAAAGCTGTTTTATTGGTTATATTACAACACGTGTGGCCTTCTGACAGATTATTCTAGAGTTTGATGAATAGACAGTTGAGTAGTAATATTTGTATACTGCAAAGAAAAGAATTATTGTACCTACAGCAACAAATGGTGAAAAATTCACTGTTTTTGTCAGTTTTATATAGTTAATAGTGAAATTAGAGTATAGTATTTCTTGTTTCTGTAGAATGTGAGCATCTGATACGGCACATGTTAATAGTGGATCCCGAAAAAAGGTTCACAATACAGCAAATTGTCCAGCACAAATGGATGCAACAGGGAGGTCCTTGTCCCGAGCTGGAAACGTTAATAGGGCAGCGGAAGATGGAAGCTTTGGATGAAAATGAACCAATCAATGAATTAATCATTCAACATATGCTTCAACTTCCTGGAATATCCAGCGAACAAATTGCCAAGGTAATAATCTCCAGAACTATACCATTGATGAAGTTGAAAATATTTTGGTGCCATCTCTAGGTGTAATCACCTTCAAATTCAAGGAATGAAGCAAGTACAACTTGCATTTTAGAAGAATATTGGTCAATGACATGTTTTCTCTTAATCTACTCTTGTCCTCAGATCCTTTTGTAATCTCAGAGTTGTGTAGTGTCCTACAGAAGCAGTGGTTTCCAAACATTTCTAACTGATGACACTCTGATCCTCTTATCTTAGTTCATATGTTTCTAATTACTCTTTGTCAGATGAAACTATTTCAACACACACAAGTTTTTTTATCCACTATATGCTTTGAAAAATCATTGTCTAACTATATTTAAGTATTTGAATTTTGCCTGAAATTGATTGTAGATCTACTTTAAGATGGCATGAAAAAATAATGACATCTTATGTTTATCAATAATAATTGCTGAACTTGGTTATACCTAGGTTAAATTAGCTTCATTTGATGGTAGATTAATTGTATTTCTGAATTTAAATAAGGACCTGTAAGATAAGGAATTTCATTATTTTGGGGGAAAGAAGACAGACTAATGTATGTACCCCCCCCCAAGTAAATGACTTCATTATGTTTATAGTTTGCCAGTTTACTATTTGTGATATTATAGTGTAATCACTCTGAAATATTTGTGGCTGTGACACAAGTTGTTATTTTGTTTGAGAATGCAAGGTATTTTGTGTTATAATAGGCATGTTTGAAAACTACAGAATTTAATAACATGTTGTAATGAAAACTTAACAAAACTTTCTTGGCAGACCCATTAAATATTATGGGCAAAAGCCATTGGTAGAACCCTTGGATATGTTTTAATGTACCTGTACAGAATTTCAAGTGAGCAAATGATATTATTGTCATAAAATAAAACAAATATTTCTGAGAAGGAAGTGTGGTTTGTGTGAAATACCGTGTTGGACTTTCTGCTATATTCAACATCTACGCAAATTAAAAAACTAACCTTTGGAAAAATCCTTCTGGCTGTGTTGCCCAGTTGATGAACTTGTTCATTTTACTGGTTTTATCATTGTCAATAGCTGTGCTTACTGCCACCATACTAAAATGTTGTTATATCTCTGTATACAATAATGATATCTTCATACACAAGTCATGCATCATTGTATTGTCTGTAAATTTCTAAGTATTTCAACTTGATATGGAATAGGTGTATGAGTTAATTGTTTTTACTTCTTATTGTAGACTGCTGATCATGTGTAAGCACTGTTTTAACGACTTAACATTTTGGCAAGTGCTTGAAGAGATGATGTACATGAATGTTTTGGTGTCAAACAGTAATGTAGCATTTCAATTTATTAACATAAATCTATGAGAATATATATAAAGTAATTCTATTAATAGAAGTATTAGATCATTTGGGCTTATCTAATACACACATGTACATTACTCAGGATGTGTGGTCCTGATGGTGACATAGGTTGTTGCTACATTCTTCTAAGATGTTTCTAATGAATGTTTCAACAGTTCTTGTCAATGTTCATTTGGCCAGATAATCTATTTTGTTTTTTTAGTTTAGATAAAGGAGTCTGTAATGTGTTGTGTACTGAACTTTGTGAACAGAATATTATCAGAGACATGTTTGTACTGAAGGAAATATTTCTGAATGATTTAATTATATAAAGAACAAACATACATACTCTTTCATCTTAAGACTTTCTAACAGAAATGTGTGAATTCATGTTTCAAATCCATCAGGTAGCTTAAAGAAGTTTATAAATGTTTGAGAATTGACAACAACTTGCTTTTCATGTTTCAGTCTGTACGTGAAAAGAGGTTTGATGATTATAGTGCAATTTATCACCTCCTACTGGATAAATTGAAGAGTCACCAGAGGGCAGCATTGTTGTCCCAGAATTTGCCAGTAACAGCCCAGCCACAAAGAAAGTCAAGTATTACAACTGGTGTTGGTATGTAATCATTGTTGTACCTTGTTTAAACTATTATAGCTGGGCTTGGTATGTAATCATTGTTGTACCTTGTTTAAACTATTACAGCTGGGCTTGGTATGTAATCATTGTTGTACCTTGTTTAAACTATTACAGCTGGGCTTGGTATGTAATCATTGTTGTACCTTGTTTAAACTATTACAACTGGGGTTGGTATGTAATCATTGTTGTACCTAGTTTAAACTATTACAGCTGGGCTTGGTATGTAATCATTGTTGTACCTAGTTTAAACTATTACAACTAGGATTAATATGCAACTACTGCTGGTATGTAGTTTTATTGTCTGTAGTTTTTTGTGCTACTAAATGAAATCCACAAATTTAAATTTGTATTTATTTGAGTGGAAAATCAGAGTTAGCTTCTACTGTATCTAATATGAAATGCTGCTATTGAAAAGCCTTGTAAATTACAATTTGAATAAACTTACTTTTAAATAAACTTAATTACTGTTGTCTACGAACTAGAAGCTTGTTCTACATATATCAAGAGTGACTTTCATTTAAAGTCTCTCTTCTGTGATTTTAAATAATACCTAGACAGTTTGAAGATATGATTTGATATAGGGGCAATATTTTATCATGTTATAATTCACTATGAAGAATAGAATGAAAGTGTTATGGACGTGGTTTTTGTTGTCATTAAAATTGTACTAGTTCAAAAGTTTAGTATTAGTTCAGGTGTAACATAAATGAATAACACATGTTTTCGTGTTACCAGTAGAAATAACTTATTGATTTCCTTTAGTTGAAAGAAGTTCACCTGCTATGGAGTTTGTTGACACTGACAACCGAGTATCATCTAACCCTACTTTGACCATTAGCCCTACACCCATGTTGCAGATGTTTGCTGAAAATCAAAGCCTTGAAAAGGTGAGACGTTAGAGTTTTGTATAATATTGATACCAGATATTTGTCTGCTGCTTGGATTGTTTAGCTTATATTGTTTGTTTTGATCTGCAGGTATGTAGTTTTGTGTATATTGTTTGTGTTCTGTATAGGTTGTATTGTTTTTGTTTATCATGATGTTTGTGTGGTATGTTACTGCCAAATGTTAAAAAACTTATTTCAGTTTTTAGGTTTATTTGTTACTCAAATGTCAAGTAGTTGTTAAAACAGTTACATAGAAGATAGGTTGTTTTTGTTAATTAAAGAACTATTATTTGTGGTGTGATACATTTATGTTCACTTTATCTGATTACAGTTAATTGAGTAAAAAATATCTTCAAGAACTTCTTGATTTCACCCATTAAGTATTCCTTCTGTTATTACACCCATTGAGCATTCCTTCTGTTATTTCACCCATTGAGCATTCCTTCTGTTTTCATGTCATTTAGTTTGTTTAGCCTTACTTTTGTTGAATAACGTACCAAAACTTTTGCTAATGGTACTTTTGAATATCACAGGCATAATTATTTTAACAGTGTCTTGTTTATCAGTATCGGGCTTTGGAAATGTGTATTTGTTAGATGAAAATTTAAGTAATCAGTTTGGAGGACAGCTTTCATTCCTTGAACACTAGTGGTAAATGCTTCCAATAAAATAATTTAACTTTCAAATATTCAAGAACATATGATTTTAAAATTTTGTTATCATGAGTGATGTAACATGATTGCGACAAGCAATGTGATTGAAATAATATCATTCCTTAAGTTTGGCGAGATAGATTTGGAATCTGACGGAGAGGATCCCATGCCAGAAACTGTGTCTCGTTACCAGGTAATTCGTCGACACACAGTTGGTCCTAGCGACTCGCGGCACAAACAGGTTTTGAGATCTCCTGCCGTAGAAGAATACAAGCTGAGTCAAAACTTTAAGCCAATCGTAATGCTCCATCTTCCGACAGCATTACCTCTCAGTGCTTTGCCAAATACGAACCTTCCTCAAAACCTACCTCTTGTACAAAACCTTCCCCCCCAGAACTTTTCTGTGAAGGACCAACATCTGTTGAAGCCACCAACAATCCTAGGAGCAGGTAAATTTGCACAACGTTACTTATTGATGTTAACACGTTTTAATTATCCAAACTTCATTTAAGTCTTATAATATTAGACCCCTTTCAAACATAGAAACTTGTATATGTAATGTTCATAAGTTTAAGCTTTTAAAATGGACTGAAGAAACAATAATAAATATCTGTGTTTGGCCAGCAGTTTCATTTGATTTATTTGAGGAACTTTTTTTCCTCTCTTGTTGACATAGTTGGGGGTTTGGGTCGTCGAGCGTCGGACGGTGGAGCCAACATACAAACATTCTTCCAACAATATGTGTTACAAGGACAGTTAAGTCATCCGTCAAGTAAGGAAAGGATTGTGTCGGTAAGTATACGATATGTTTACAGGTTTTAGAATTATGAGGAATATTTAGTTGTACCATCTAATAATGATACATTTTGACTTCAAATAATATTCTTTATTTAGGTACTAAAATTGTATTACGTTGCTTACCTTGTAGTCCTATAGTTAACACTGCCTTGGTGGTATTATTACCTTGTAGTCCTATAGTTAACACTGCCGTGGTGGTATTATTACCTTGTAGTCCTATAGTTAACACTGTCGTGGTGGTATTATTACCTTGTAGTCCTATAGTTAACACTGCCGTGGTGGATTATTACCTTGTAGTCCTATAGTTAACACTGCTGTAGCAATATTATTACCTTGTAGTCCTATAGTTAACACTGCTGTAGCAATATTATTACCTTGTAGTCCTATAGTTAACACTGCTGTAGCAATATTATTACCTTGTAGTCCTATAGTTAACACCGCCGTGGTGGTATTATTACCTAGTAGTCCTATAGTTAACACTGTCGTGGTGGTATTATTACCTTGTAGTCCTATAGTTAACACTGCCGTGGTGGTATTATTACCTTGTAGTCCTATAGTTAACACTGCTGTAGCGGTATTATTACCTTGTAGTCCTATAGTTAACACTGCCGTGGTGGTATTATTACCTTGTAGTCGTATAGTTAACACTGCCGTGGTGGTATTATTACCTTGTAGTCGTATAGTTAACACTGCCGTGGTGGTATTATTACCTAGTAGTCCTATAGTTAACACTGCCGTGGTGGTATTATTACCTAGTAGTCCTATAGTTAACACTGCCGTGGTGGTATTATTACCTAGTAGTCCTATAGTTAACACTGCCGTGGTGGTATTATTACCTTGTAGTCCTATAGTTAACACTGCCGTGGTGGTATTATTACCTTGTAGTCCTGTAGTTAACACTGCCGTGGTGGTATTATTACCTTGTAGTCCTGTAGTTAACACTGCCGTGGTGGTATTACCTTTTGGTCCTATAGTTAACACTGGTCGTGGTTTTTTTCACCTTTTTACAGATGTCTCCGAGTAACCAACTGACCTTACCCAGACTACCAACTGTAACCCTACCAGGAACTGAAGCTGGTGACATTGATGACAGACATTGTATTGGTACACTACCAAGGTAACGTAAAACCCATGTTGTGAAAGTTCTTCAGGTCACACACCAATGTTTATCACAACATTAATGATGTAGTTTTCTTAGTTTCTTTAAAGAAATAATTTACTTTCATTTAAGTTAAAGCTGTTTAATATATCATAACTCTTCCCCCCCAAAAAAAAAATAAAAAAAATTGTGGTTCAGCATAGTCAGTTGGTCAGGGTGCTCAACTTATAATCTAATGATTGAGTGTTAAAATCCATGTCACACCAAACACCTTTTCAGTGTAGGAGTAATATAATTGTGGCAGTCACTTCCACTATTCATTGGTGAAAAGAGTAGCCCAGGATTTGATGGTAGTAAATGTCTGCCTTCCCTCTAGTCTTTCATTGCTAAACTAGGGATGGGTAGCATAGATAGCACTGGTGTAGCTTTTGTTAAAAATTCAAAAACATATTTCATCTCCATAAAAGACATTTTATTTTAATCTTTCCAGTCTTTCTTAATATTTTGTTGTATGTAATGAATTCGTAACACAATATACTCTAATATTTGTAATACCATGTTTTCTTTGGATCAAATGCTTCTCACAGTTGTCCATTTCTTATTCAGATACACTCAGTCACGAGGTCGTGTCAAGCGACACGTTCTTCCTGGTGGCAGTGCAGAAGACAGCCGAGAGTGGAGAGGCGAGCCTGCAATTAGACAGAGGCGGTCTGGGCTTCTAACTGTCACGGAGAAACAACCAGGTCTGTATTAGTGTTAATCTCTATTAAAAAACAGTGTTAAAATTTGCTTATTTTGAACGATTTTGTTTATAAATGAACTGTTCTCATGACATAGTTTTTAAACTGCAGTCACTCGGCGAGCAAGTGATGGATGTCCGGTGGTCAGTCCTCATCGCTTTCAATTGGAGCGACTTTATAATCAGTTTGGGGTTAGTAGCCAATCATCAAGTGAAGGTTTTTCCACGGTGAAAGCATTACAACAGGAATGTCACCAGCTACAGGTACGTTCACTGTATAAAACTTTTATAATCAGTTTGGGGTTAGTAGCCAATCATCAAGTGAAGGGTTTCCCACAATGAAAGCATTACAACAGGAATGTCACCAGCTACAGGCACATTCACCGTATAAAACTTTTTCAAATAAAATGTTCTTCTGCCAATTCTCTTTATTTATAAAGATGCTGATTTTAAGAAATATATTGTTGTTATTCGTATTTAAATATGACTTTAAGATGTCATGCTTTTGTAATCATCCTAACAATGAATATAAATTAAAATAATTAACTTGTAACTATTGTTACCTTTGGTGATGATAGCCTCACTGATTGGATACTGACCACAACCCTCACTGGGGACGGTAATGATAGCCAAGGATACGGACTAGTACAGATTCATTAATCATGATTTTACATAACTTCTATTTATAGTGATTTCTCAGTTGTTGGTTTTTCAGAGTTTTAATTTTCTGGTTCTGTGTTCACTTGTTGGGTGGAGCCATTTTTGTTCAGTTTCAAACTTGGTCACAGCAGCATCACTTAGTTGTCATGTTATCTTAAGATTTGTTGTGCCATAACTAGACTTGTTCTAAAGGTAAAGTTCATTACTTGGGTTCTTTTAATTATCCTGGTGTTTGTTTTTTTATCATGGTTTCTTGAGAATTTTTACTATAAAGTAAATTATTTTGTAACTAAAGGAATATATTATAAAATGATGAGTAACAAGACAACAGCAACAACAATGAACATTTCACAATATATGTATTCTATCTTCATCAAGCTATATTGAACATGGTAAATTATTAGGTGCAGTCATATTATAAAGTCTGAACCTAATAATTTACCAAGAATTAAAGTTTTGTTACTGAACGTACCCACGTCAAATGTTTGTTGTTGCCATCATCCGGAAATGATTGTCAATAAGCCTTGTTTTTTACCCCTTTCAGAAAAATACCGGACCAACAGATAGCCAGCTACAAGCTGAGATGCAAAGGAGACATTCGCTTCACATTCAACAGATGTCCTACCTCCACCCTCTTTTAGCCACCACTTCTACTTCTTCACCTCCTTCAATTGCAGGTTCCCCCATTCATCAGACATTGAGTAGTGGCTCCAGTTCAACAGCTTCTCTGTCCCAGCATCTTCAACGACTTCATCTTCAGCGTCGTGGTAGTCCCGTAGGATTTGGAGGTCCCCATTGTACTAGTCCATCACCCCCACCATCTGTCGGAAACAGTGTGGAAACAGGTACAGAAAGGATGTCTCCCCCGTACTCTAGGGTTTGTGGTATCTCTTCACCTCAGCAACAGACTGCATCTCCTCCTAGTCCTTATCCAGACTCTCCTACTCACCTCTCAGCCATCTACCCTCGACTCCAAACACTAGTTGGTCAGAATCCTCGAAATAATTCTCCTCCTACTTTCCAGAATCTGGACATGATTCAGGAGGACTCCACAGAGCATGCTCATGCAGGAGTCTTGACCTTAAATACCTCAAATGTCAAACCATTTCAGTCCAGTTCAGCTCTCTCAGTCTGTACTCAGATATTTCCCAAAATCAGTATTACAGATGAAACGGGAGAAGTACACCTTTCTCCTACAAGTACAGATACTTTTAATATTGCCACAGCCCAACTTCTGTCTGTTAAACCAACTAGTCCTCAGACTAGATCTCTCCCAACAACACCACCACTTATCAAGTTTGAAGAAAAAGATGACAATAGCATGGATTATTGTAGCTCTGTTGCACTGGGTGAATTTCACTCATCCTTTTCTGAAACTGAACTGAATTCTGGGAATTGGCTACCTGAAATTGCAAGAAATCAGGGTGAACAAGTAGATTGTAATTTGTTGAAATCTTTACCAATGTGGTCAACAATTAAACCCACCAGAGAATCTTTTATCAGTACTGAACATTTAAGACAGAATTTCCCACCTGTTGATTGTACCAAATCCAGACTTCACTCTGACAGAAATAGATTGGTTGCTTTTTCCACTGGTGTCACGACAAGTTTTCCACCTTGTGAAGCTGGTGCTTCAGAGCTTCAGAAAACTGCAAGTGGTAACATCTGTGTGACAATTGGGTCTGAAGATAATACTGTGTGCTGTAGAGAACTCCTGGAACAGGTCCAGCAGAGACTGGGCTCAAAGGGTTTATCTTTAATGTTCCAACCATCTGAACGAGGTTTTGCCTTGGAACATCCAGATGGGGTACAAATAGAACTTGAAATTTATAATGGGTCGAGGCCATCAGAGAGAGGAGTGAAAATGCGACGGATATCGGGAGACAGCTTGCAGTATAACCAAATATGTAACGAATTAATTGCTTGCATGAACATGTGATGTGTGTGGTTCTTAATATTTACCAGCTTGCCTTAATTGAACTGCATATACTTACTAGAAGCCCCTGGTGATAACATTACATCTCCTCAAAGTTACTTCAGCTAGTCAAAATAATTATTGTGTGTGTGTGTGTGTGTGTGTGCATTTCAGCCAAAAACTAGGAACTTTATTAAAACTAAGTGTGAGTGTGTTTGTTGTTCACACATCTGATTTGAATCATATATTTTGACTCTCTTACAGATCATGACATTTGCTCAAGATATGTTGTTTAATATATACATAAGGAATATATAAAGATCTCCATTAGAATCTCCTGCAGAAGTGTGGTGAGTACTGTGGCTCCATTTAAGTCAATGGTAAACTTAATGTTTAAATACTGCTCAGGAAAATGACACATGCCTCTTTGTTCAGAAGCTATTTCAATGCCGAATTGCACGTGTTCTGATGTATTGGACCAGATAGCTAATTGACTTGTAATATTAGTACTTTGAATCAACTGAAATGGTATGGTTAGTATGTTATTTGCTTAATACATGTGAGTACTTTACCACAAGTTATGTTTTGTATAGTTTATTTCTAAGATTAAGCAGTTATTGTTTGTCTTGTTCTATTCCAGCCAGTTGTATTTGTTTACCACTACAGTGAGACCTGTTATTTAGTAGACATTGTTAAGAAATGCGAGTTTGTAATGACGTAATCGATCGAGTGTTTATACAGTCTTGCACATTTTATTTAAACAGAATCCAGTGTACGTGACAATAATATGTTTAAGTATTCTAAAATTAAAAGCATGAAGTTGCAGGTGGACATCTTATTTCAATTGATAAAAATCAAAAAAGTTGTAGCTACCCTTGAAATATGTAATTATATTGTTCTCTACAAAGCCTACATGAGTTCCACATCTATATATATATTTAAGTTGAAAATATTTAAATTTGTGTATATGAAATGTTTAATTCTTTGTACTGTTTTGTAAAAATTATTTTTACTAATACATACAGGTCATATTTCTAGTTCTTTGGAGGTACAGTTTTAAGAAGATTCTTGTTACAAGAAAGATAATAAACACCGTGTCTACTCTGAAAGCTATTTTTTTTTTTTTTCTACATTAACCTGTCTATAAATATCCAGGTGCTGTTCTTGGAAATTACTTACTTGACACCTCTACGATTTCTTGTAGATCCAGCAGGTTTAGATGTATACCTGTTTCTAAAACAAATCATTTATTATTCAAGATGTGGAAAAATAAATTTAATATACAGTTGACTGTATTCATACCGATTATTTACATGTTACTATTGATGCGTTTCCAAACAGCCATAACTGCTGGACAACACCAGAGGTTGTATGTGACTGGAGTTGTACAGCAAGACTAAACTGCTAAACTACAACAATAATTTGCATTTGTAATGATTCAAGCCACAGAAATGAACTGTCACATGACTGAAAAGTTTCCAAGTGCTGTTACAGTTTGGTAAAATGTTCTGATAATGAAACTGTTTTGAACATTCTCAAACAAATTAAGTTTGACAGCAGCTTATTACTGGATTGTCATAAAAACCAACACCACCTTTTGTTTGTGTACTCTGCTTTAATTACTTTTGAAACTAACTGTACTTCATGAGAGAAACTTGGTTATGTACTTATATTAGACAGGGTTTTTAAAATAAGTTCTGTGGCCCAGAAAGAAGTTTTTTCAATCTGAGCTTAATTTAAATCAAAATAATGTTACATTTAACTTTTCAAACTCCAGAATCTCCTTCCATAAAAGTCAATTTTAAGCAGAAGTAACAGAACATCTTTATCCAAGTTTCAGCTTTTGCATATGTGTGAAAAGAATGTCTTTGTATAGACTCAGTTTGGTTTACTTTGAATTCCGTGCAAAGCTACGTGAGGGCTATCCGTGCTAGCCGTCCATAATTTAGCAGTACAAGACTAGAGGAAAGGCAGCTAGTCATCACCACCCACCACCAACTCTTGGGCTACTCATTTACCAACGAATAGTGGGATTGACTATCACATTATAACGCCCCCACGGCTGATAGAGCGAGCATGTTTGGTGTGACGAGAATTCGAACCCGCGACCCTCGGCTTGGGAGTCACACGCCTTATCACGCTTGGCCAGGCTGGGCCCTATATGCTCTGTAGAATGTCTTTGTCAGTGTTATGGGTGTATTTTAAAATGTTCCACTTTGAACACTTCCCATTATTTAGCTAAAGGAAAAAATAAAATGCACTTTAAAATATGAAAAAGAAAATTCTTTAATATTTCTATACATACAATTGTAACAAGGTTATGTAATTTTTCTAGCAGTATATACAGAAACATCATGTAAAATAACTCCACTGGTTGGAGAGTTCTACGTACTACTTAATATCACATTAAAAAATTTTGTAGCCTCTAAGGAAGAGTTGTCAGTGTCTTTAATAAGACATTCAAAATATACATGTGTTTAGTATAAATATACACAATACTTGTTACTATAAGTTACTGGAAAACATAACAAATGATTAACTGTATACAAGACAATGTTAGTGTTAACAACGTACATAGTAACTTGTTTGATTCACTTTGAACTGTTGCAACTCAGACTTGGGTTATTGCTACAGTGAGAACTTGCAGGTGAAACATTTTGCTTGCTGCTTTGATTAAATGATCTGAACATTGATGACCCACCCTTAGAGTTGTTTATATCTTCAGATAATTCTGTAATTCTAGTAATTAAAAGTTACATTTCAATATAGCTGTGCTAGAACCTGCCTTACCAACTCAGCAGATAGTCCAAAGTGGCTTTGCTATAAGAAAACACTTGCACCTGTCTTACCACTATTAAAACTTTTACAGGGACAAATGTATTTCTAAAATCAAGTGGCTAGTAATTGTACTATAAATGGTTTTATATACATAATTACACACAAAACAGTAATAATAATTACACCTTCCTTGTAAACTACCAACTTGTGAGCTACAAAACCACCAACGTTGAAATGCTTGGAATGACTGGATACATGTTTACAACAGCCTAAAATAATGAATTACAATAAATTGACAGGGTAATGTTTCACATACATTTTTCTACTGGAACTTGCAATTGATTTCTCATACAAATCATTTGTTGTTTTTTTTACAATAAGTTGCTACAAGTCTAAACTGATTTTATTACACTGAAGTTTCTGGTCTCAAAGTGCAGTAATCGTTTGTGTGCTTGAGCACAAGAGTTTCATTAGGCACACAATTTTGATACAAGGTGGTGTCTTGACCACAGTCACTATTTACTTGTGAAGATAATCTTGAAACAATGTCTGAGCTGTGGTTAATTTCATCAGATAACTGAGTAAGCCTGGATGTGTTATGTTCCTGTCTTCCTTTGCAGATGGTTCCTCCTTTACCTTTAGTCTGATAGGTTGGTCTCTCCATACGTTTGTACTTGCTGCCATCGTCATATCTTTCCTTCATGTTCTCACCTAGTGAGAAATTATTTAAGATTCCTGAACTGCGACTTTGTTCCTTTCTATTTTTGACGGACTCGTAATCTTTTAAACTAGTGACTGTTCTTGAAAGTGGAACACTTGACCTCCATCGTGTTCCCACGTGTTTCTTGTCTGGTGTTTCCTTTTTAAAACTTTCAGATTTCCACCTTTCCCTGAGTTGTGCCCTTCGTTCTTCTTTGTAACGGTCAATTCTTTCCCTCCTCTCATTCTCTTCAAAAGAAATTAAACTATTTACTGAAGCCATGTTCGGAGACTTAACACTTTGTTTGTGGTGTTCAGCTGGAAGTGTTGTTGGTGTGCTTGTCATGGGAAGAGTTCCTATGTTTTCCTCTTCTTTGGATATAGAACCATCCATGCTTAGCTGTCGTATAAATTGATCTTTGTGGCCACAAGTTGTTTTAATGTTAATTTCTTCAGTTTTAGAAACATCTGACAGTTGTAGTTGTTGTTCACCTTTAGACAGTGAATGTGTGGGACATGAGGAAAAAATTTGCTTTTCCCAAATGTCTTGTGGATCCACCACACTATCTAATATTGGGTCTGACCACGGGTCATAGAAAATTGATTCTTTGGACATTTCTGGTGAATGGAAGGCTTGTAGTTTCAGTACTTTAAGTTGTGTAAATAAACTAGGTTGTGAAGACTTGCACATAGAACTTGTGCTGCAATCTAATGGAGTTTTCTTATTGTTTTCTTCAGTGACGTCTAGAAAAGTTTTTCCATTTACTTTATCACAAACTCTATGAAATTTGGGGTACTCAAGACTTGCAGGTACTAGTGCAGCATCTTTACCATTGTGGGACTCTGGCAGTGTGCATAATTTTAAACCCGCATCAGAAATTCCACCTTTTTCAAAGGTACTGTAAAGTCTTCCATTCTCTGTTATTACAGATTTATTAAGCTTTTCATTGAACTGTTTCTGTTCAGATGAAATTGGATCACAGAATTTCTCCTTTAGTTCTTTGTTATTACAAGTAATGTTTAGAAGTACGTCTCGAGAACCTTGGTTAAAATCATCCTCTATACTAAACCCTCTATATTTCTTTGATGAATCATTCAATTCATTTCCACGTTTATCGTCACAAATTTCGTTCTCTGCATCCTCAATGAGGAAACCTTCAGTTATACAACGGAGAGTCGAGTGCTGCCCAGCTAGGCTTGACTCTGAGAATTCTCGAGATGTATCTTGTTGCTTAGAGAATGGAGCATGCTGAGGTAAGAATTTCATTTTTGATTGTTGCTTGATAGCACAAAATGCATCATTTTTTACAGATGTCATTACGTCAGATTGGCTCAAACTCTTTCGTGTATTTATAGTTTCCTCCATGTGTACCTTACTATCATCATCACACTGAGAAATGTTTATAGTATCCTCATCACACTGAGAAAGGTTTAATTTCTGTGCTTCACTACCAAATGAACAGACTTTATTTACAGAAAACATCTTTGTACCAGAGTGATTATGGCTTTCATCTCTTGTTGTAGTCAAACAATTAGTAGATATCTCAGGTTGTGTACCAAGAATCTTTATCTTTTGGTCACTGGAGGATGAAACACAGTTAGGTGGTTTTTCAGCAGGAACACTGTCTACATCTGGTCCAGCTCCACAGGTTTCTTCTTCAATTTTTTTAGCTACTGCTTGTAACATTTCATCAACGACCTTAACACAGTCATCTTCTGTCTTGATGTCACCATCATGAAACCATAAATCATAGGTGTGTATATCTAAGTTTTTGGCTGCTTGTGGTATGGTATCACCACCATGGTTAGTGTTTAATGTATCGCTAGAGTGTGTTGTGGCACAGAGTCGGAGGTCAGATAATGATCTCACTTGTCTGCTGGGTAAGTTTGACTCCAAGAGAACTCGTGGAAGCGATAGAGTAGGTTGATAGAGATAAAGCACGATAGCTGATTGAGATTTATCGTTCGTCAAATGAACTTCTTTATCGTCTGACAAAGAAAACAGTTTCTTTTGTACAGAATCGGGTGACAAAACGTGAAGAATTTTGTCCTTTGTTCGACGGAAACTCCCTTGCAACGCGTCTTGATCTTTTTCATCGATGAACGAAGCCCATTCCGAATGTTTGTATGTTTCATTACGAGAACTAAACGAAGGTGAGCTAAAGGCTTGACGAAAGTGTCTCAAACTTAGTTTCTGGACTTTAGGACTTGACACGTCACTGTCAGAACTTCTTAGTTTCTGTTTACGCGTCACTTTATTACAGTTAGATAAGTATTCAGATGATAGATTTTTTGTTTCGTCTTGAGAAAAGTTCATCCATGAACTACTGAAAGAAGCAAGAGTATCGCTATCCACAAAATTATCAAATGCGTGTTCAAATGAAGTGAACGATTCATGACTGTCAGGTGACTTTTTAACGGACTGGGGACTGCCTTGAACTAAACTTTGATCATCCATAGCAGCATCTCCTGGAGGGCTTTCTTGTTTGGAACTTGGGTCAAAATAAGAATCGTGAGAAGAAGAACGAACATGTTTTTGGAGACTTTGAGAACTGGAAGAAAGAAGTTCTCTGTTGAGGAGGTTAGACTGGCTGGCTTCTGAAACTTAGTAAAATAATAATGGATAATTAGTAAAAACAACAATAGGATTTTTTAAAATAATTTTCACAGCTCTACTTTTAAATTAATTAAGTTTCATGCTCCAGACCTTTGTAATGTAGTTCAAATATATCTTAGAACCTTAATCTCTAATAACCATGATGGCCTTTTATCTTTACTTGCTAATGTTTTGAATACTATATACTGAAGCTTTCTAGAGGTCAGAGTTCTAACAAACTTAACTGACCACAACATACACAAATTCCTTTCCATTTCAAAGGTGAGGAAACAACAGTAGGAATTTATTGTTTTATAAATAATTTAACTTACAAAAACAAGTATTTATTATAGGTTAACGTTTCACAGCAATGGCAGGTTCAAAAATATTTAACCAAATTTAGAGGATGAATGAATATTGTACCAGTTGGGCCCGTGGGTTCAAACACAGAAGAGCTGCGACATGAACTGTCACCTGGTGTACAAGAAAACAGCGACTCTGCACTCTTTACAGTTCTCAACTTTTTCCAGCGAGTGTTAATTAAATCTGCTTCTGTGATGACTTTTTCCTGTTTTGAAAATGAAAAAATGAAATACACTTTCAGTATATCCAAGAACTCCAGTTGTTGTATAACATTATATTCATTTGTAAAATAAGTGGAAAATTATCTCATTTAACTGGCTCTCTGGGTTCTACTGGTTGACGTTATTACCTGAATGCTGTTATGAGAGATACGTGTGTGTCCTCTTTCTTCTGGTCAGGTAGCTCTGTCACGATGTCTGGTTGACAACAGGAAATGGATCAGAACTTTTCCATAACCAAGTTGTGTTAATCAACCACACAAATCAATGTGCAAGTTTTTAGAAAAGTTGCCTTAATACTATATTCAGCTTTCAAAGTGATAACGTTATTTTCCCACCAACCCAGAAATGTGGGCTATACATCAGAACACAGCTGACAGTTGGGATCTTACTTCACAGCTGTGTTGACCAGTAATTAGTGTTTTAATGTTTACAGACTGTTACAGGACAGTTTTTTAAAGTGTAAACGAACTATGAAATTTTCTTTCCAGAAATTAAACGATGTTGGATCACAAGATTAAAACATTTTGCCAAATTTTTAATTCTAAATAGTAATATAGTTTTTAAGTTGAAGCAGCTGAACAAACTATAACGAACCTGCAGTGGAAACTGAGCATGCTGAAGCGAACCAGTACTTCCTTTGCGCAGTTTCAGAGACCCTCTTCGACCACAGTTGTCTTTTTCTCGTGTACTACTGGACTGCCAGCCTCGAGAAAAGAATGACTTCCACCCTGAAGGAGATTTTTTCAACTTGGTGCCACTGCGCCTGCTGGATCAATATGAGTACAGGTATATTTAGCACATAAGAATAGTTAGTTTTCTGCTATAAATATGTAGTAGTTTAGTAAACGTTTTTAAACTTGAAGTTAAACTTTGGTGTTTTCTTAAGATTTGTTTTATTAATCCTGAAATTTTGCCAATCTGATTACATGGACTCAGTTTTTACATTTACCAAAATACAGGTTTCAAGCTGGATAATTAATTTTGTACAAAATATCCTGGACTTAGGGTTATAGGTTCTTACGACACCTCGTCAACCTAAGTTCACATGAATTTCCAGCAGGTGGTTGACTCAACCCACAATTCACAGGAAGTTGTGATTTTATTACCATTGGAACTAATTTGTTTTTTATCAAAACAAGATGAATTAGGACTAACCTGCCAGTTGCTAGCACAGTTGTAAAGGTAACAAAGTATCTTTTTTCAGTATCTACTTTTTAAAAAACTATTAATATTTTCAAATACTTTTACTACAAAAGTTTTTGTTACTATTCTTGAAACACAAATTTGTGGTAGAGAGTCAAAATGCAATGCATACTTAAAGCAGTATACTGTGTGCATTGCTTACATCAGCAGGTGTGTTATCTCCCTAACAGCTGACGATGTTGCAAGCACCCTCTCTTTTACCCGAAGCTTCTCGTGTGCAGGATGCCTGATGTTAGATCTCAAGGTAATGGCAGCCCTTGGCAACATGATCTTGAGTTTAAATATATTGTGAATAATTCTGAGCCCCTGTAATTATTCTGTTTTGTTTCTAGGCCTCAAGAGAACAACAAATTAATATACTTGTTACTTTCTTATGTTAACTTAATCGATGGATATTTTCAATTGAACTTCAGTAATATGTTTTAGTACTGAAGTAGTTAACAGCTAGGATTAACCTAAAGCTTTGAAGCAACTTATGATTTATAAAATCACAGTTTTTTAAAACAAATTTGTGGAGCTGATCAGAAGTTTAAAAAACTAAACTGTTTCACTTGTTTAGTGTTGTGTTTAATTTTATGGACAGACATATTCGAGGTACATCAGGCCCAGCAAGCCTGCTAGTAATAACACTAGTTCTAAGTGACCCAAGGAGAAGTTTTACATACTTTGAAGGTAACTCAATCACTGTGTGATATTTTGCAGGCAACTTCTTGGGTCCTCCTCCAACGTCGATGTACTTCTGTCCTGCTCCAGGGAGATTGGCTGCCAGAGCTCTTGTACGAGCCTCTTCCAAAGATAGAAGCTTGGTTGGAGAAGAAATAGCCAACGATTTTGGGCGTGGTCGTTGTGGTGCTTTTGAAAAATAAGAATGTTAATCTCGGACAAAAACTTCCACATATTACTTTTAATGGAAGATGAAAATTTGGTTAAACTATTGTTTTAACACACTTTTTAAAAACAATGAAACCAATATTGTGATAACAGCTTTTCTCTAAATTAATTAGAAGAAAAAGTTGTGGAAAAGCAACACAAGTTATAAAATCTTAATTTTCTGATAAACAATCCTGGGTGTCTTATCTTAATAAATCACACACACGCAACATAATTGTGTAACGTGTTATATATTCACACCCAAAGCTACAAACCTCCTGCTTGTTCTTGGAAAGACTGAAGTTTTCCACTGAAAATAATTTCGACGTATCTGATGAGATATTCTGTTAGAACTGCTTGAACACCTACAACGTGAAGGGCACACCCTCCTTCCATTTCTTTTGACCTAGAATTACCATTGAGAAAATAACTGGTCATGGCCTCATAAGTAAAAATTAGTGCTCACCTAATTAACAAAAAGAAACTAGAATACACGAGACCAGTGATCCATGTGCAGTGATAGAAAGACATAAACAACAACACTATTCATCAAACATCTAAACCGAAATAGTTTTATATGCTATGGATAACAGAGGCCAACGATGGTTTTATTGCCTTGAAATATTTATATGTTCTACAGTAATTACCGTATGCTGTATCCAAAAGTATCCAGTTTTCTCCATCACATACAGAATTTTCACAAAACGTCATATGTACTTTTACATTTCGTTATATTTAAAATGGCGACAACCACTGGCTATAGATTTCTCTAGACCAATCACGGCGTGAACATCTTATCGATCATTCTAAAACCCACCACTAGAATATAAACGGTTAAAAGACTGCTTAATGTGTCATTTCTGTATAGTATTTGTTTGAATGTGCACTTTAACGTTATTATTTTCTTAAATATTATTTATTTGTTTATATACCAACAAGAGTTTGTATAAATGACACAAACCTTTTCTGTTATATCAAGTTTACAAAACAAATTATCACAAATATAAGCAAGAGGGGTTTTTCTTTCGAATTTGTAAAAAAAATCTTACCTTATTAAAAACAAAATATATGATTTTCAAAATCTATGTTGCACAATTATGGGAAGTCCATTATTAAAACTAAACCAACTTTTATAATAAAGTTTAAACTTGCATATCTGTGTCATTATTATCAACAAGAACAACTCTTGCTAGGGAAATCAAAACGTTCCAACTACACATTACATAATCACTGACATACCTAAGCAAGTTGGGTGCCCACACAATTGCAACGTTTTTGGGGGTCATCCCTGTCTGATTTCCCCAAGAAGCAATCTTGGCTAGATGTCTCATCAGATATTCCAACGTCCGATAATGAGGCGGTGGAAGCTGTTGTACGACGTCACGAATATGGATCAGTTTTGTTTCCTCTTCCACCTGTACAGCATTCTGTTGGAACAAAACAGACACAGTAGTTATTACATGTAACACTGATGTTGTGTGATAAGTACAGTATACACCACCGCATGTATTTCTCTGTGTACCCAAAAATGTGCCAATGAAAAGGTTTATGATTTTAACAAATGGTTACCAAGTGTCCAAGTGTTCACCTTACCATAACTTCACCACTGCTAGTAATGTCTAAAGTGTCTCCAACCCTCACTTTACTACAGTTTCACCACCGTTAGTAACCTTTACTGTGTGTCCAAGTGTTAGTAATGTCTAAAGTGTCTCCTACTCTCACTTTACTACAGTTTCATCACTGTGATTAATGTTTAAGACTTCACTTACCACAAACTGTTCATAGAGTTGATACGTTAAAAGTGGGTTCGGCAGCTCTCTGAAGTACATTTTCAAGAGTGAAGCAACACAGTGGATATCACGCAAAATGGCTTCATCATTCAAGTTTGCTGCCCTGTCTTCATCAAATGCTAACCTAGAATCATTTAAGTGAGTTAAGTTTCTCAGAAGTAACTTGTCCCTAACTTCTTTAGTACAGTCTACATGGATTGATCTACACTATTCATGGGTCGCCACTTGGTCTCTAATAACAATGAAACTGACCATCAGTACTGGAATCACTTTCACTAATTATAGATGAGGTTCCCACCTATCCTAATTACAAAAAAAACATCTACTGCTTATGGTCAGTACTTTATGCTGAATTTAAAAAGAAACAAAATCAATATGATGCAACATGGGAGCTTAGTATACAGTGAATGTTATAAACTGATGTTTCAAGATCTGTAACACAAAATATAAAACTGTTACCATGATCATTAATACTTAATAAAAATCACACAGACGTTCACTGTAGAGAATACAAGGGTCACACAGACATTCACTGTAGAGACCACTAGAGAATACAATCAACTTGACCATTGAACTAATTACATAATCATGATATTAAAGTAAGAAAGTTAAAAAACAATTTAAATTTCAACCTACACTTATTTTTTGAATGATTGTTAGAATAAGTTAGATATATAGCTATTCTGTTACTATAAATATAAAAGAAACTACATGCGTAAAAACTTTGGGTATATTAGTGATAAAATATATAACTTCTTTAGTATCTTCTCACATCCATATCAAAACGTTAGACTTCCAGAAGCAGAAACAAAATGGAAAACACAAACTGACCAAAACGAATAATTTAGGGCATTCTCCTGGAAGAAGGAGTTTTCCAAAATCTGGGGCATTTTTGTACCTTTCCTTCTTTAGTATCTTTTTATTTTAGCCAACCTGTATTGTTTGTCCTGGATACATTAATACACTGGTGATATTTGTCAACTCCATTAAGTCTCACAGTGTACATAATTTGATGTTATTATGTGACGTTGTAAAGAATTCAACCTTCTTAACTGGACATTCAAAGTATAATGAATACCTGAGTTTCTGTATGTTGGAATTAATGCCAGAGAGCCTGTAGATCCCGTGGACAATCCCATGTTCCTCGATGAATTCAGCACAGCATTTCAAAATTAAGGGAACTATGGGTCAGAAATAGGAAGTTGAAAATTAACTTCAGTCTTAACAAAAGGTTTTATGTATGTATTGAATATATATTCTGCGAGAGCTTACCAGTAAATAACACAGTATAATTACAAGTTTTATTCCAAACCCACACAAGGTTACAAAATATGAAGATATGTTTAGTAAGGCCCTAAAGCTGTAATGATGTGTAGTTACTGATTTAAACACACTTGTATTAGTTTTAACTTTCTGTTCAATTACTCAGTAGGAAACCTATTTTATACCTGTACTGACTGTCACAACAATACAAACACTAATCTCCATGTAAACACTTGAATTACACCATGAGTAGTTACCATATAATACTTTGATAAACAACTGTCCACAAATTATCAAGTTCCATATTTACCACAGAGCTACAGGTGAACATACACGTTCAATATGTAGGTCGTGAAACAGTTTATACAACTGAATCAATAACTGGACTAAAATTTATATTTCACTTCAATTTCTTATCATTGATATCTGTAACAAACATGTTTTACATTTATAATTACAGTTTACTATCACACAATACATATAAACTTCTACATTTACAGACTACAGCTTACTATCACACAATACTTATAAACTTCTACATTTACAGACCACAGCTTACTATCACACAATACTTATAAACTTCTACATTTACAGACCACAGCTTACTATCACCCGATCTATATAAACTTCTGCAATAACACCAATACTTCAAATGTTTCCAATTTCACAGGTTTGAAAATGAATATTAAATTAGAAAACTAAGAAGGAAACCCCTCACTATCTCTGGAAGTGTTCAGCAAGTGTTCACCCAGATCACATCCAAACACCCGTTCCTTTAATATTCCACTCTGCTTCAGTTTACCTCGAGAAGGTCGTGACAGCAAGAATTGTCGGAAAAAAGCTATGAGCTTTCCTTGTTTCCTGAATACTGAAGGAGGAACAAGTGTTAGACAAAATCAACTAGTACAATAAACGTTTAACTAATGTTCTGTAACTGTACAACAAAATGTAAAGTTTTCTCTTGTACGGTAAACGTTTAACTGGCGACGTTTAATATCTGTAACTGTACATCAAATGTAAGGTTTTCTCTGGTACAATAAACGTTTAACTAATGTTCTGTAACTGTACAACAAAATGTAAGGTTTTCTCTTGTACAATAAATGTTTAACAAATGTACTGATGGCCTAGCGTGGCCAAGCGTGTTAAGGCTTGCGACTCGTAATCTGAGGGTCGCGGATTCGCATCCCGGTAGCGCCAAACATACTCGCCCTCCCAGCCGTGGGGGCGTTATAATGTTACGGTCAATCCCACTATTTGTTAGTAAATGAGTAGCCCAAGAGTTGGCGGTGGGTGGTGATGACTAGCTGCCTTCCCTCTAGTCTTACACTGCTAAATTAGGGACGGCTAGCATTGATAACCCTCGAATAGCTTTGTGCGAAATTCCAAAACATACAAACAAACTAATGTACTGTACCGTACAACACATTGTGAGGTTTTCTCTTGTACATTAAACGTTTAACTAATGTTCTATAACTGTACAACAAAATGTAAGGTTTTTTCTTGTACAATAAACGTTTAACTAATGTTCTGTAACTGTACATCAAAATATAAAGTTTTCTCTTGTACAGTAAACGTTTAACTAATGTTCTGTAACTGTACAACAAAATGTAAGGTTTTCTCTTGTACAGTAAACGTTTAACTAATATTCTGTTATTGTACAACAAAATGTAAAGTTTTCTCTTTTACAATAAACGTTTAACTAATGTTCTATAACTGTACAACAAAATGTAAAGTTTTCTTTTCTACAGTAAACGTTTAACTAATGTTCTGTAACTGTACAACAATATAGAAAGTTTTCTCTTGTACAATAAACGTTTAACTAATGTTCTATAACTGTACAACAAAATGTAAGGTTTTCTCTTGTACAGTAAACGTTTAACTAATGTTCTGTAACTGTACAACAAAATCTAAATTTTCTCTTGTACAATAAACGTTTAACTAATGTTCTATAACTGTACATCAAAATATAGTTTTCTCTTGTACAATAAACGTTTAACTAATGTTCTGTAACTATAGAAAAAATGTAAGGTTTTCTCTTGTACAATAAACGTTTAACTAATGTTCTGTAACTGTACAACAAAATGTAAGGTTTTCTCTTGTACAATAAACGTTTAACTAATGTTCTGTAACTGTACATCAAAATGTAAAGTTTTCTTTTGTACAATAAACGTTTAACTAATGTTCTGTAAGTGTACAACAAAATGTAAGGTTTTCTCTTGTAGAATAAACGTTTAACTAACGTTCAGTAACTGTACAACAAAATGTAAAGTTTTCTATTTTACAATAAACGTTTAACTAATGTTCTATAACAGTACAACAAAATGTAAAGTTTTCTATTTTACAATAAACGTTTAACTAATGTTCTATAACAGTACAACAAAATAAAAAGTTTTCTTTTGTAGAGTAAACGCTTAACTAATGTTCTGTAACTGTACAAGAAAATGTAAGGTTTTCTCTTGTACATTAAACGTTTAACTATGTTCTGTAACTGTACAGCAAAATGTAAGGTTTTCTCTTGTACAGTAAACGCTTAACTAAAGTTCTGTAACTGTACATCAAAATATAGTTTTCTCTTGTACAATAAACGTTTAACTAATATTCTATAACTGTACAACAAAAAGTAAGGTTTTTTCTTGTACAATAAAGGTTTTACTAATGTTCTATAACTGTACAACAAAATATAAAGTTTTCTCTTGTACAATAAACGTTTAACTAATGTTCTGTAACTGTACATCAAAATGTAAGGTTTTCTCTTGTACAGTAAACGTTTAACTAATGTTCTGCAACTGTAGAAAAAAATGTAAGGTTTTCTCTTCTACATTAAACGTTTAACTATGTTCTATAACTGTACAACAAAATGTGAAGTTTTCTTTTGTACAGTAAACGTTTAACTAATGTTCTGTAACTGTACAACAAAATGTAAGGTTTTCTCTTGTACAGTAAACGTTTAACTAATGTTCTATAACTGTACATCAAAATATAGTTTTCTCTTGTACAATAAACGTTTAACTAATGTTCTGTAACTGTAGAAAAAAATGTAAGGTCTTCTCTTGTACAATAAACGTTTAACTAATGTTCTGTAACTGTACATCAAAATGTAAGGTTTTCTCTTGTACAGTAAACGCTTAACTAAAGTTCTGTAACTGTACATCAAAATATAGTTTTCTCTTGTACAATAAACGTTTAACTAATATTCTATAACTGTACAACAAAATGTAAAGTTTTCTTTTGTACAATAAACGTTTAACTAATGTTCTGTAAGTGAACAACAAAATGTAAGGTTTTTCTTGTACAATAAACGTTTAAATAATGTTCTGTTATTGTACAACAAAATGTAAAGTTTTCTATTTTACAATAAACGTTTAACTAATGTTCTATAACAGTACAACAAAATGTAAAGTTTTCTTTTGTACAGTAAACGTTTAACTAATGTTCTGTAACTGTACAAGAAAATGTAAGGTTTTCTCTTGTACATTAAACGTTTAACTAATGTTCTGTAACTGTACAGCAAAATGTAAGGTTTTCTCTTGTACAGTAAACGCTTAACTAAAGTTCTGTAACTGTACATCAAAATATAGTTTTCTCTTGTACAATAAACGTTTAACTGATGTTCTATACCTGTACAACAAAATGTAAGGTTTTTTTCTTGTACAATAAACGTTTTACTAATGTTCTATAGCTGTACAACAAAATATAAAGTTTTCTCTTGTACAATAAACGTTTAACTAATGTTCTGTAACTGTACATCAAAATGTAAGGTTTTCTCTTATACAGTAAACGTTCAACAAATGCTCTGTAACTGAACATCAAAATATAAAGTTTTCTCTTGTACAGTAAACGTTTAACTAATGTTCTGTAACTGCACATCAAAATGTAAGGTTTTCTCTTGTACAGTAAACGTTTAACTAAAGTTCTGTAACTGTACAACAAAATGTAAGGTTTTCTCTGGTACAATAAACGTTTAACTAATGTTCTGTAACTGTACAAGAAATATAAGGTTTTCTCTTGTACATTAAACGTTTAACTAATGTTCTGTAACTGTACATCAAAATGTAAGGTTTTCTCTTGTACAATAAACGTTTAACTAATGTACTGACAGCCTGGCGTAGCCAAGCGTGTTAAGGCTTGCGACTCGTAATCTGAGGGTCGCGGATTCGCATCCCGGTAGCGCCAAACATGCTCGCCCTCCCAGCCGTGGGGGCGTTATAATGTACGGTCAATCCCACTATTCGTTAGTAAATGAGAAGCCCAAGAGTTGGCGGTGGGAGGTGATGACTAGCTGCCTTCCCTCTAGTCTTACACTGCTAAATTAGGGACGGCTAGCACTGATAACCCTCGAGAAGCTTTGTGTGAAATTCCAAAACAAACAAACAAACTAATGTACTATACCGTACAACAAAATGTGAGGTTTTCTCTTGTACAGTAAACGTTTAACTAATGTTCTGTAACTGTACATCAAAATATAAAGTTTACTCTTGTACAGCAAACGTTTAACTAATGTTCTGTAACTGTACATCAAAATGTAAGGTTTTCTCTTGAACAGTAAACGTTTAATTAATGTTCTGTAACTGTACAACAAAATGTAAAGTTTTCTCTTGTACAATAAACGTTTAACTAATGTTCTGTAATTGTACAACAAAACGTAAAGTTTTCTCTTGTACAATAAACGTTTAACTGATGTTTTGTAACTGTACAATAAAATATAAGGTTTTCTCTTGTACAGTAAACGTTTGACTAATGTTCTGTAACTGTACATCAAAATATAAAGTTTTCTCTTGTACAGTAAACGTTTACTAATGTTTTGTAACTGTACAACAAAATCTAAATTTTCTCTTGTACAATAAACGTTTAACTAATGTTCTATAACTGTACATCAAAATATAGTTTTCTCTTGTACAATAAACGTTTAACTAATGTTCTGTAACTGTAGAAAAAAATGTAAGGTTTTCTCTTGTACATTAAACGTTTAACTAATGTTCTGTAACTGTACATCAAAATATAAAGGTTTCTCTTGTACAGTAAACGTTTAACTAATGTTCTGTAACTGTACAAGAAAATGTAAGGTTTTCTCTTGTACAGTAAACGTTTAACTAATGTTCTGTAACTGTACATCAAAATATAAAGTTTCTCTTGTACAATAAACGTTTAACTAATGTTCTGTAACTGTACAACAAAATGTAAGGTTTTTTCTTGTAAAATAAACGTTTAACTAATGTTCTCTAACTGTACATCAAAATATAAAATTTTCTCTTACAGAGTAAACGTTTAACTAATGTTCTGTAACTGTACAACAAAATGTAAGGTTTCCTCTTGTACATTAAAGGTTTAACTAATGTTCTGTAACTGTACATCAAAATGTAAAGTTTTCTTTTGTACAATAAACGTTTAACTAATGTTCTGTAACTGTACAACAAAATGTAAGGTTTTCTCTTGTACAATAAACGTTCAACTAATGTTCTATAACTGTACAACAAAATGTAAAGTTTTCTTTTGTAAAGTAAACGTTTAACTAATGTTCTGTAACTGTACAACAAAATGTAAGGTTTTCTCTTGTACAATAAACGTTTAACTAATGTTCTGTAACTGTACATCATAATTTAAAGTTTTCTCTTGTACATTAAACGATTAACTAACTTTCAGTAACTGTACATAAAAATATAGTTTTCTCTTGTACAATAAACGTTTAACTAATGTTCTATAACTGTACAACAAAGTGTAAAGTTTTCTCTTGTACAATAAACGTTTAACTAATGTTCTGTAACTGTACAACAAAATGTAAGGTTTTCTCTTGTACAGTAAACGTTTAATTAATATTCTATAACTGTACAACAAAATGTAAGGTTTTCTCTTGTACATTAAACGTTTAACTAATGTTCT
Organism: Tachypleus tridentatus; assembly: GCF_004210375.1. NCBI lineage: Eukaryota > Metazoa > Arthropoda > Merostomata > Xiphosura > Limulidae > Tachypleus > Tachypleus tridentatus. The sequence continues at coordinate 105,135,162 of NC_134825.1, read as the reverse complement.
GTAACTGTACATCAAAATGTAAGGTTTTCTCTTGTACAGTAAACGTTTAAATAATGTTCTGTAACTGTACATCAAAATATAAAGTTCTCTCTTGTACAGTAAACGTTTAACTAATGTTCTATAACTGTACAACAAAATGTAAGGTTTTTTCTTCTACAATAAACGTTTAACTAATGTTCTGTTATTGTACCACAAAATGTAAAGTTTTCTCTTTTACAATAAACGTTTAACTAATGTTCTATAACTGTACAACAAAATGTAAAGTTTTCTTTTGTACAGTAAACGTTTAACTAATGTTCTGTAACTGTACAACAAAATGTAAGATTTTCTCTTGTACAGTAAACGTTTAACTAATGTTCTGTAACTGTACATCAAAATGTAAGGTTTTCTCTTGTACAGTAAACGTTTAAATAATGTTCTGTAACTGTACATCAAAATATAAAGTTCTCTCTTGTACAGTAAACGTTTAACTAATGTTCTATAACTGTACAACAAAATGTAAGGTTTTTTCTTCTACAATAAACGTTTAACTAATGTTCTGTTATTGTACCACAAAATGTAAAGTTTTCTCTTTTACAATAAACGTTTAACTAATGTTCTATAACTGTACAACAAAATGTAAAGTTTTCTTTTGTACAGTAAACGTTTAACTAATGTTCTGTAACTGTACAACAAAATGTAAGATTTTCTCTTGTACAGTAAACGTTTAACTAATGTTCTGTAACTGTACATCAAAATGTAAGGTTTTCTCTTGTACATTAAACGTTTAACTAATGTTCTGTAACTGTACAGCAAAATGTAAGGTTTTCTCTTGTACAGTAAACGCTTAACTAATGTTCTGTAACTGTACATCAAAATATAGTTTTCTCTTGTACAATAAACGTTTAAATAATGTTCTATAACTGTACAACAAAATGTAAGGTTTTTTCTTGTACAATAAACGTTTTACTAATGTTCTATAACTGTACAACAAAATATAAAGTTTTCTCTTGTACAATAAACGTTTAACTAATGTTCTGTAACTGTACATCAAAATGTAAGGTTTTCTCTTGTACAGTAAACGTTTAACTAATGTTCTGCAACTGTAGAAAAAAATGTAAAGGTTTTCTCTTGTACAATCAACGTTTAACTAATGTTCTGTAACTGTACAACAAAATGTAAGGTTTTTTCTTGTACAATAAACGTTTTACTAATGTTCTATAACTGTACAACAAAATTTCAAGTTTTCTCTTGTACAATAAACGTTTAACTAATGTTCTGTAACTGTACAACAAAATGTAATTTTTTTCTTGTAAAATAAACGTTTAACTAATGTTCTGTAACTGTACATCAAAATATAAAGTTTTCTCTTACACAGTAAACGTTTAACTAATGTTCTGTAACTGTACAACAAAATGTAAGGTTTCCTCTTGTACAATAAACGTTTAACTAATGTTCTGTAACTGTACATCAAAATGTAAAGTTTTCTTTTGTACAATAAACGTTTAACTAATGTTCTGTAACTGTACAACAAAATGTAAGGTTTTCTCTTGTACAATAAACGTTTAACTAATGTTCTATAACTGTACAACAAAATGTAAAGTTTTCTTTTGTACAGTAAACGTTTAACTAATGTTCTGTAACTGTACAACAAAATGTAAGGTTTTCTCTTGTACAATAAACGTTTAACTAATGTTCTGTAACTGTACATTAAAATGTAAAATTTTCTCTTGTACATTAAACGTTTAACTAATGTTCTGTAACTGTACATAAAAATATAGTTTTCTCTTGTACAATAAACGTTTAACAATGTTCTATAACTGTACAACAAAATGTAAAGTTTTCTCTTGTATAATAAACGTTTAACTAATGTACTGATGGCCTGGCGTGGCCAAGCGTGTAAAGGCTTGCGAGTCGTAATTTGAGGGTGGCGGATTCGCATCCCGGTAGCGCCAAACATGCTCGCATTCCCAGTCGTGGGGGCGTAATAATGGTACAGTCAATCTCACTATACGTTAGTAAATGAGTAGCCCAAGACTGGTGGGTGGTGATGACTAGCTGCCTTCCCTGTAGTCTTACACTGCTAAATTAGGGACGGCTAGAACTGATAACCCTCGAGTAGCTTTGTGCGAAATTCCAAAACAAACAAATAAACTAATGTTCTGTAACTGTACAACAAAATGTAAGGTTTTCTCTTGTACAATAAACGTTTAACTAATGTTCTGTAACTGTACATCAAAATGTAATATTTTCTCTTGTACATTAAACGTTTAACTAACTTTCAGTAACTGTACATAAGAATATAGTTTTCTCTTGTACAATAAACGTTTAACAATGTTCTATAACTGTACAACAAAATGTAAAGTTTTCTCTTGTACAATAAACGTTTAACTAATGTTCTGTAACTGTACATCAAAATGTAAGGTTTTCTCTTGTACAGTAAACGTTTAACTAATGTTCTGTAACTGTACATCAAAATGTAAAGTTTTCTCTTGTACAGTAAACGTTTAACTAATGTTCTGCAACTGTAGAAAAAAATGTAAGGTTTTTTCTTGTACAATCAACGTTTAACTAATGTTCTGTAACTGTACAACAAAATGTAAGGTTTTCTCTTGTATAATAAACGTTTAACTAATGTACTGATGGCCTGGCGTGGCCAAGCGTGTAAAGGCTTGCGAGTCGTAATTTGAGGGTGGCGGATTCGCATCCCGGTAGCGCCAAACATGCTCGAATTCCCAGCCGTGGGGGCGTAATAATGGTACAGTCAATCTCACTATACGTTAGTAAATGAGTAGCCCAAGAGTGGTGGGTGGTGATAACTAGCTGCCTTCCCTGTAGTCTTACACTGCTAAATTAGGAACGGCTAGAACTGATAACCCTCAAGTAGCTTTGTGCGAAATTCCAAAACAAACAAATAAACTAATGTACTGTACTGTACAACAAAATGTGAGGTTTTCTCTTGTACAGTAAACGTTTAACTAATGCTCTGTAACTGTACATCAAAATATAAAGTTTTTTCTTCTACAGTAAACGTTTAACTAATGTTCTGTGACTGTACATCAAAATGTAAGGTTTTTTCTTGTACAGTAAACGTTTAACTAATGTTCTGTAACTGTACAACAAAATGTAAAGTTTTCTCTTGTACAATAAACGTTTAACTAATGTTCTATAACTGTACAACAAAATGTAAGGTTTTCTCTTGTACAATAAACGTTTAACTAATGTTCTATAACTGTACAACAAAATGTAAGGTTTTTTCTTGTACAATAAACGTTTAACTAATGTTCTGTAACTGTACATCAAAATATAAAGTTTTCTCTTGTACAGTAAACGTTTAACTAATGTTCTGTAACTGTACAACAAAATGTAAGGTTTTCTCTTGTACAGTAAACGTTTAATTAATATTCTATAACTGTACAACAAAATGTAAGAATTTCTCTTGTACATTAAACGTTTAACTAATGTTCTGTAAATGTACAGCAAAATGTAAGGTTTTCTCTTGTACAGTAAACGCTTAACTAATGTTCTGTAACTGTACATCAAAATATAGTTTTCTCTTGTACAATAAACGTTTAAATAATGTTCTATAACTGTACAACAAAATGTAAGGTTTTTTCTTGTACATTAAACGTTTGACTAATGTTCTATAACTGTACAACAAAATATAAAGTTTTCTCTTGTACAATAAACGTTTAACTAATGTTCTGTAACTCTACATCAAAATGTAAGGTTTTGTCTTGTACAGTAAACGTTTAACTAATGTTCTGCAACTGTAGAAAAAAATGTAAGGTTTTGTCTTGTACAGTAAACGTTTAACTAATGTTCTGCAACTGTAGAAAAAAATGTAAAGGTTTTCTCTTGTACAATCAACGTTTAACTAATGTTCTGTAACTGTACAACAAAATGTAAGGTTTTTTCTTGTACAAAAAACGTTTTACTAATGTTCTATAACTGTACAACAAAATATAAAGTTTTCTCTTGTACAATAAACGTTTAACTAATGTTCTGTAACTGTACATCAAAATATAGTTTTCTCTTGTACAATAAACGTTTAAATAATGTTCTATAACTGTACAACAAAATGTAAGGTTTTTTCTTGTACAATAAACGTTTTACTAATGTTCTATAACTGTACAACAAAATATAAAGTTTTCTCTTGTACAATAAACGTTTAACTAATGTTCTGTAACTGTACATCAAAATGTAAGGTTTTCTCTTGTACAGTAAACGTTTAACTAATGTTCTGTAACTGTACAAAAAAAATGTAAAGGTTTTCTCTTGTACAATCAACGTTTAACTAATGTTCTGTAACTGTACAACAAAATGTAAGGTTTTTTGTTGTACAATAAACGTTTTACTAATGTTCTATAACTGTACAACAAAATTTCAAGTTTTCTCTTGTACAATAAACGTTTAACTAATGTTCTGTAACTGTACAACAAAATGTAATTTTTTTCTTGTAAAATAAACGTTTAACTAATGTTCTGTAACTGTACATCAAAATATAAAGTTTTCTCTTACACAGTAAACGTTTAACTAATGTTCTGTAACTGTACAACAAAATGTAAGGTTTCCTCTTGTACAATAAACGTTTAACTAATGTTCTGTAACTGTACATCAAAATGTAAAGTTTTCTTTTGTACAATAAACGTTTAACTAATGTTCTGTAACTGTACAACAAAATGTAAGGTTTTCTCTTGTACAATAAACGTTTAACTAATGTTCTATAACTGTACAACAAAATGTAAAGTTTTCTTTTGTACAGTAAACGTTTAACTAATGTTCTGTAACTGTACAACAAAATGTAAGGTTTTCTCTTGTACAATAAACGTTTAACTAATGTTCTGTAACTGTACATTAAAATGTAAAATTTTCTCTTGTACATTAAACGTTTAACTAACTTTCAGTAACTGTACATAAAAATATAGTTTTCTCTTGTACAATAAACGTTTAACAATGTTCTATAACTGTACAACAAAATGTAAAGTTTTCTCTTGTACAATAAACGTTTAACTAATGTTCTGTAACTGTACATCAAAATGTAAGGTTTTCTCTTGTACAGTAAACGTTTAACTAATGTTCTGTAACTGTACATCAAAATGTAAAGTTTTCTCTTGTACAGTAAACGTTTAACTAATGTTCTGCAACTGTAGAAAAAAATGTAAGGTTTTCTCTTGTACAATCAACGTTTAACTAATGTTCTGTAACTGTACAACAAAATGTAAGGTTTTCTCTTGTATAATAAACGTTTAACTAATGTACTGATGGCCTGGCGTGGCCAAGCGTGTAAAGGCTTGCGAGTCGTAATTTGAGGGTGGCGGATTCGCATCCCGGTAGCGCCAAACATGCTCGCATTCCCAGTCGTGGGGGCGTAATAATGGTACAGTCAATCTCACTATACGTTAGTAAATGAGTAGCCCAAGACTGGTGGGTGGTGATGACTAGCTGCCTTCCCTGTAGTCTTACACTGCTAAATTAGGGACGGCTAGAACTGATAACCCTCGAGTAGCTTTGTGCGAAATTCCAAAACAAACAAATAAACTAATGTACTGTACTGTACAACAAAATGTGAGGTTTTCTCTTGTACAGTAAACGTTTAACTAATGTTCTGTAACTGTACATCAAAATATAAAGTTTTTTCTTGTACAGTAAACGTTTAACTAATGTTCTGTAACTGTACATCAAAATGTAAGGTTTTTTCTTGTACAGTAAACGTTTAACTAATGTTCTGTAACTGTACAACAAAATGTAAAGTTTTCTCTTGTACAGTAAACGTTTAACTAATGTTCTGTAACTGTACAACAAAATGTAAGGTTTTCTCTTGTACAGTAAACGTTTAACTAATGTTCTATAACTGTACAACAAAATGTAAGATTTTCTCTTGTACAATAAACGTTTAACTAATGTTCTGTAACTGTACAACAAAATGTAAGGTTTTCTCTTGTACAGTAAACGTTTAACTAATGTTCTGTAACTGTACATCAAAATATAGTTTTCTCTTGTACAATAAACGTTTAACTAATGTTCTATAACTGTACAACAAAATGTAAGGTTTTTCTTGTACAATAAACGTTTAACTAATGTTCTATAACTGTACAACAAAATATAAAGTTTTCTCTTGTACAATAAACGTTTAACTAATGTTCTGTAACTGTACATCAAAATGTAAGGTTTTCTCTTGTACAGTAAACGTTTAACTAATGTTCTGTAACTGTACAACAAAATGTAAGGTTTTCTCTTGTACAGTAAACGTTTAACTAATGTTCTGTAACTGTACAAAAAAATGTAAAGGTTTTCTCTTGTACAATAAACGTTTAACTAATGTTCTGTAACTGTACAACAAAATGTAAGGTTTTTTCTTGTACAAAAAACGTTTAACTAATGTTCTATAACTGTACAACAAAATATAGTTTTCCCTTGTACAATAAACGTTTAACTAATGTTCTGTAACTGTACATCAAAATATAGTTTTCTTTTGTACAATAAACGTTTAACTAATGTTCTATAACTGTACAACAAAATGTAAGGTTTTTTCTTGTACAATAAACGTTTAACTAATGTTCTATAACTGTACAACAAAATATAAAGTTTTCTCTTGTACAATAAACGTTTAACTAATGTTCTGTAACTGTACATCAAAATGTAAGGTTTTCTCTTGTACAGTAAACGTTTAACTAATGTTCTGTAACTGTACAAAAAAATGTAAAGGTTTTCTCTTGTACAATCAACGTTTAACTAATGTTCTGTAACTGTACAACAAAATGTAAGGTTTTTTTGTTTGTACAATAAACGTTTAACTAATGTTCTATAACTGTACAACAAAATATAAAGTTTTCTCTTGTACAATAAACGTTTAACTAATGTTCTGTAACTGTACAACAAAATGTAATTTTTTTCTTGTAAAATAAACGTTTAACTAATGTTCTGTAACTGTACATCAAAATATAAAGTTTTCTCTTACACAGTAAACGTTTAACTAATGTTCTGTAACTGTACAACAAAATGTAAGGTTTCCTCTTGTACAATAAACGTTTAACTAATGTTCTGTAACTGTACATCAAAATGTAAGGTTTTCTTTTACAATAAACGTTTAACTAATGTTCTGTAACTGTACAACAAAATGTAAGGTTTTCTCTTGTACAATAAACGTTTAACTAATGTTCTGATAACTGTACAACAAAATGTAAAGTTTTCTTTTGTACAGTAAACGTTTAACTAATGTTCTGTAACTGTACAACAAAATGTAAGGTTTTCTCTTGTACAATAAACGTTTAACTAATGTTCTGTAACTGTACATCAAAATGTAAAGTTTTCTCTTGTACATTAAACGTTTAACTAACTTTCAGTAACTGTACATAAAAATATAGTTTTCTCTTGTACAATAAACGTTTAACAATGTTCTATAACTGTACAACAAAATGTAAAGTTTTCTCTTGTACAATAAACGTTTAACTAATGTTCTGTAACTGTACATCAAAATGTAAGGTTTTCTCTTGTACAGTAAACGTTTAACTAATGTTCTGTAACTGTACATCAAAATGTAAAGTTTTCTCTTGTACAGTAAACGTTTAACTAATGTTCTGCAACTGTAGAAAAAAATGTAAGGTTTTCTCTTGTACAATCAACGTTTAACTAATGTTCTGTAACTGTACAACAAAATGTAAGGTTTTCTCTTGTATAATAAACGTTTAACTAATGTACTGATGGCCTGGCGTGGCCAAGCGTGTAAAGGCTTGCAAGTCGTAATTTGAGGGTGGCGGATTCGCATCCCGGTAGCGCCAAACATGCTCGCATTCCCAGTCGTGGGGGCGTAATAATGGTACAGTCAATCTCACTATACGTTAGTAAATGAGTAGCCCAAGACTGGTGGGTGGTGATGACTAGCTGCCTTCCCTGTAGTCTTACACTGCTAAATTAGGGACGGCTAGAACTGATAACCCTCGAGTAGCTTTGTGCGAAATTCCAAAACAAACAAATAAACTAATGTACTGTACTGTACAACAAAATGTGAGGTTTTCTCTTGTACAGTAAACGTTTAACTAATGCTCTGTAACTGTACATCAAAATATAAAGTTTTTTCTTGTACAGTAAACGTTTAACTAATGTTCTGTAACTGTACATCAAAATGTAAGGTTTTTTCTTGTACAGTAAACGTTTAACTAATGTTCTGTAACTGTACAACAAAATGTAAAGTTTTCTCTTGTACAATAAACGTTTAACTAATGTTCTATAACTGTACAACAAAATGTAAGGTTTTCTCTTGTACAATAAACGTTTAACTAATGTTCTATAACTGTACAACAAAATGTAAGGTTTTTTCTTGTACAATAAACGTTTAACTAATGTTCTGTAACTGTACATCAAAATATAAAGTTTTCTCTTGTACAGTAAACGTTTAACTAATGTTCTGTAACTGTACAACAAAATGTAAGGTTTTCTCTTGTACAGTAAACGTTTAATTAATGTTCTATAACTGTACAACAAAATGTAAGATTTTCTCTTGTACATTAAACGTTTAACTAATGTTCTGTAACTGTACAGCAAAATGTAAGGTTTTCTCTTGTACAGTAAACGCTTAACTAATGTTCTGTAACTGTACATCAAAATATAGTTTTCTCTTGTACAATAAACGTTTAAATAATGTTCTATAACTGTACAACAAAATGTAAGGTTTTTTCTTGTACATTAAACGTTTGACTAATGTTCTATAACTGTACAACAAAATATAAAGTTTTCTCTTGTACAATAAACGTTTAACTAATGTTCTGTAACTGTACATCAAAATGTAAGGTTTTCTCTTGTACAGTAAACGTTTAACTAATGTTCTGTAACTGTACATCAAAATGTAAGGTTTTGTCTTGTACAGTAAACGTTTAACTAATGTTCTGTAACTGTACAAAAAAATGTAAAGGTTTTCTCTTGTACAGTAAACGTTTAACTAATGTTCTGTAACTGTACAACAAAATGTAAGGTTTTTCTTGTACAATAAACGTTTTACTAATGTTCTATAACTGTACAACAAAATATAAAGTTTTCTCTTGTACAATAAACGTTTAACTAATGTTCTGTAACTGTACATCAAAATATAGTTTTCTCTTGTACAATAAACGTTTAAATAATGTTCTATAACTGTACAACAAAATGTAAGGTTTTTTCTTGTACAATAAACGTTTAACTAATGTTCTATAACTGTACAACAAAATATAAAGTTTTCTCTTGTACAATAAACGTTTAACTAATGTTCTGTAACTGTACATCAAAATGTAAGGTTTTCTCTTGTACAGTAAACGTTTAACTAATGTTCTGTAACTGTACAAAAAAATGTAAAGGTTTTCTCTTGTACAATAAACGTTTAACTAATGTTCTGTAACTGTACAACAAAATGTAAGGTTTTTTCTTGTACAATAAACGTTTTACTAATGTTCTATAACTGTACAACAAAATATAAAGTTTTCTCTTGTACAATAAACGTTTAACTAATGTTCTGTAACTGTACAACAAAATGTAATTTTTTCTTGTACAATAAACGTTTAACTAATGTTCTGTAACTGTACATCAAAATATAAAGTTTTCTCTTACACAGTAAACGTTTAACTAATGTTCTGTAACTGTACAACAAAATGTAAGGTTTCCTCTTGTACAATAAACGTTTAACTAATGTTCTGTAACTGTACATCAAAATGTAAAGTTTTCTTTTGTACAATAAACGTTTAACTAATGTTCTGTAACTGTACAACAAAATGTAAGGTTTTCTCTTGTACAATAAACGTTTAACTAATGTTCTGATAACTGTACAACAAAATGTAAAGTTTTCTTTTGTACAGTAAACGTTTAACTAATGTTCTGTAACTGTACAACAAAATGTAAGGTTTTCTCTTGTACAATAAACGTTTAACTAATGTTCTGTAACTGTACATCAAAATGTAAAGTTTTCTCTTGTACATTAAACGTTTAACTAACTTTCAGTAACTGTACATAAAATATAGTTTTCTCTTGTACAATAAACGTTTAACAATGTTCTATAACTGTACAACAAAATGTAAAGTTTTCTCTTGTACAATAAACGTTTAACTAATGTTCTGTAACTGTACATCAAAATGTAAGGTTTTCTCTTGTACAGTAAACGTTTAACTAATGTTCTGTAACTGTACATCAAAATGTAAAGTTTTCTCTTGTACAGTAAACGTTTAACTAATGTTCTGCAACTGTAGAAAAAAATGTAAGGTTTTCTCTTGTACAATCAACGTTTAACTAATGTTCTGTAACTGTACAACAAAATGTAAGGTTTTCTCTTGTATAATAAACGTTTAACTAATGTACTGATGGCCTGGCGTGGCCAAGCGTGTAAAGGCTTGCGAGTCGTAATTTGAGGGTGGCGGATTCGCATCCCGGTAGCGCCAAACATGCTCGCATTCCCAGCCGTGGGGGCGTAATAATGGTACAGTCAATCTCACTATACGTTAGTAAATGAGTAGCCCAAGAGTGGTGGGTGGTGATGACTAGCTGCCTTCCCTGTAGTCTTACACTGCTAAATTAGGGACGGCTAGAACTGATAACCCTCGAGTAGCTTTGTGCGAAATTCCAAAACAAACAAATAAACTAATGTACTGTACTGTACAACAAAATGTGAGGTTTTCTCTTGTACAGTAAACGTTTAACTAATGTTCTGTAACTGTACATCAAAATATAAAGTTTTTCTTGTACAGTAAACGTTTAACTAATGTTCTGTAACTGTACATCAAAATGTAAGGTTTTTCTTGTACAGTAAACGTTTAACTAATGTTCTGTAACTGTACAACAAAATGTAAAGTTTTCTCTTGTACAATAAACGTTTAACTAATGTTCTGTAACTGTACAACAAAATGTAAGGTTTTCTCTTGTACAGTAAACGTTTAACTAATGTTCTATAACTGTACAACAAAATGTAAGGTTTTCTCTTGTACATTAAACGTTTAACTAATGTTCTGTAACTGTACAACAAAATGTAAGGTTTTCTCTTGTACAGTAAACGTTTAACTAATGTTCTGTAACTGTACATCAAAATATAGTTTTCTCTTGTACAATAAACGTTTAACTAATGTTCTATAACTGTACAACAAAATGTAAGGTTTTTTCTTGTACATTAAACGTTTAACTAATGTTCTATAACTGTACAACAAAATATAAAGTTTTCTCTTGTACAATAAACGTTTAACTAATGTTCTGTAACTGTACATCAAAATGTAAGGTTTTCTCTTGTACAGTAAACGTTTAACTAATGTTCTGTAACTGTACAAAAAATGTAAGGTTTTCTCTTGTACAGTAAACGTTTAACTAATGTTCTGTAACTGTACAAAAAAATGTAAAGGTTTTCTCTTGTACAATAAACGTTTAACTAATGTTCTGTAACTGTACAACAAAATGTAAGGTTTTTTCTTGTACAATAAACGTTTAACTAATGTTCTATAACTGTACAACAAAATATAAAGTTTTCTCTTGTACAATAAACGTTTAACTAATGTTCTGTAACTGTACATCAAAATATAAAGTTTTCTCTTGTACAATAAACGTTTAACTAATGTTCTATAACTGTACAACAAAATGTAAGGTTTTTTCTTGTACAATAAACGTTTAACTAATGTTCTATAACTGTACAACAAAATATAAAGTTTTCTCTTGTACAATAAACGTTTAACTAATGTTCTGTAACTGTACATCAAAATGTAAGGTTTTCTCTTGTACAGTAAACGTTTAACTAATGTTCTGTAACTGTACAAAAAAATGTAAGGTTTTCTCTTGTACAATAAACGTTTAACTAATGTTCTGTAACTGTACAACAAAATGTAAGGTTTTCTTTGTACAATAAACGTTTAACTAATGTTCTATAACTGTACAACAAAATGTAAGTTTTCTCTTGTACAATAAACGTTTAACTAATGTTCTGTAACTGTACAACAAAATGTAATTTTTCTCTTGTACAATAAACGTTTAACTAATGTTCTGTAACTGTACATCAAAATATAAAGTTTTCTCTTGTACAGTAAACGTTTAACTAATGTTCTGTAACTGTACAACAAAATGTAAGGTTTTCTCTTGTACAATAAACGTTTAACTAATGTTCTGTAACTGTACATCAAAATGTAAAGTTTTCTCTTGTACAATAAACGTTTAACTAATGTTCTGTAACTGTACAACAAAATGTAAGGTTTTCTCTTGTACAATAAACGTTTAACTAATGTTCTGTAACTGTACAACAAAATGTAAAGTTTTCTCTTGTACAATAAACGTTTAACTAATGTTCTGTAACTGTACAACAAAATGTAAGGTTTTCTCTTGTACAATAAACGTTTAACTAATGTTCTGTAACTGTACATCAAAATGTAAAATTTTCTCTTGTACAATAAACGTTTAACTAATGTTCTGTAACTGTACATAAAATATAAGTTTTCTCTTGTACAATAAACGTTTAACTAATGTTCTATAACTGTACAACAAAATGTAAAGTTTTCTCTTGTACAATAAACGTTTAACTAATGTTCTGTAACTGTACATCAAAATGTAAGGTTTTCTCTTGTACAGTAAACGTTTAACTAATGTTCTGTAACTGTACATCAAAATGTAAAGTTTTCTCTTGTACAGTAAACGTTTAACTAATGTTCTGTAACTGTACAACAAAATGTAAGGTTTTCTCTTGTATAATAAACGTTTAACTAATGTACTGATGGCCTGGCGTGGCCAAGCGTGTAAAGGCTTGCAAGTCGTAATTTGAGGGTGGCGGATTCGCATACCGGTAGCGCCAAACATGCTCGCATTCCCAGTCGTGGGGCGTAATAATGGTACAGTCAATCTCACTATACGTTAGTAAATGAGTAGCCCAAGACTGGTGGGTGGTGATGACTAGCTGCCTTCCCTGTAGTCTTACACTGCTAAATTAGGGACGGCTAGAACTGATAACCCTCGAGTAGCTTTGTGCGAAATTCCAAAACAAACAAATAAACTAATGTACTGTACTGTACAACAAAATGTGAGGTTTTCTCTTGTACAGTAAACGTTTAACTAATGCTCTGTAACTGTACATCAAAATATAAAGTTTTTTCTTGTACAGTAAACGTTTAACTAATGTTCTGTGACTGTACATCAAAATGTAAGGTTTTTTCTTGTACAGTAAACGTTTAACTAATGTTCTGTAACTGTACAACAAAATGTAAAGTTTTCTCTTGTACAATAAACGTTTAACTAATGTTCTATAACTGTACAACAAAATGTAAGGTTTTCTCTTGTACAATAAACGTTTAACTAATGTTCTATAACTGTACAACAAAATGTAAGGTTTTTCTTGTACAATAAACGTTTAACTAATGTTCTGTAACTGTACATCAAAATATAAAGTTTTCTCTTGTACAGTAAACGTTTAACTAATGTTCTGTAACTGTACAACAAAATGTAAGGTTTTCTCTTGTACAGTAAACGTTTAACTAATGTTCTATAACTGTACAACAAAATGTAAGGTTTCTCTTGTACATTAAACGTTTAACTAATGTTCTGTAACTGTACAGCAAAATGTAAGGTTTTCTCTTGTACAGTAAACGCTTAACTAATGTTCTGTAACTGTACATCAAAATATAGTTTTCTCTTGTACAATAAACGTTTAACTAATGTTCTATAACTGTACAACAAAATGTAAGGTTTTTTCTTGTACATTAAACGTTTGACTAATGTTCTATAACTGTACAACAAAATATAAAGTTTTCTCTTGTACAATAAACGTTTAACTAATGTTCTGTAACTGTACATCAAAATGTAAGGTTTTGTCTTGTACAGTAAACGTTTAACTAATGTTCTGTAACTGTACAACAAAATGTAAGGTTTTCTCTTGTACAGTAAACGTTTAACTAATGTTCTGTAACTGTACAAAAAAATGTAAAGGTTTTCTCTTGTACAATAAACGTTTAACTAATGTTCTGTAACTGTACAACAAAATGTAAGGTTTTTTCTTGTACAAAAAACGTTTTACTAATGTTCTATAACTGTACAACAAAATATAAAGTTTTCTCTTGTACAATAAACGTTTAACTAATGTTCTGTAACTGTACAACAAAATGTAAGGTTTTCTCTTGTACAGTAAACGTTTAACTAATGTTCTGTAACTGTACAACAAAATGTAAGGTTTTCTCTTGTACAGTAAACGTTTAACTAATGTTCTGTAACTGTACATCAAAATGTAAGGTTTTCTCTTGTACATTAAACGTTTAACTAATGTTCTGTAACTGTACAACAAAATGTAAGGTTTTCTCTTGTACAGTAAACGTTTAACTAATGTTCTGTAACTGTACATCAAAATATAGTTTTCTCTTGTACAATAAACGTTTAACTAATGTTCTATAACTGTACAACAAAATGTAAGGTTTTTTCTTGTACAATAAACGTTTAACTAATGTTCTGTAACTGTACAACAAAATATAAAGTTTTCTCTTGTACAATAAACGTTTAACTAATGTTCTGTAACTGTACATCAAAATGTAAGGTTTTCTCTTGTACAATAAACGTTTAACTAATGTTCTGTAACTGTACAACAAAATGTAAGGTTTTTTCTTGTACAATAAACGTTTTACTAATGTTCTATAACTGTACAACAAAATGTAAAGTTTTCTCTTGTACAATAAACGTTTAACTAATGTTCTGTAACTGTACAACAAAATGTAAGTTTTTTTCTTGTACAATAAACGTTTAACTAATGTTCTGTAACTGTACATCAAAATATAAAGTTTTCTCTTACACAGTAAACGTTTAACTAATGTTCTGTAACTGTACAACAAAATGTAAGGTTTTCTCTTGTACAATAAACGTTTAACTAATGTTCTGTAACTGTACATCAAAATGTAAAGTTTTCTTTTGTACAATAAACGTTTAACTAATGTTCTGTAACTGTACAACAAAATGTAAGGTTTTCTCTTGTACAATAAACGTTTAACTAATGTTCTGTAACTGTACAACAAAATGTAAAGTTTTCTTTTGTACAGTAAACGTTTAACTAATGTTCTGTAACTGTACAACAAAATGTAAGGTTTTCTCTTGTACAATAAACGTTTAACTAATGTTCTGTAACTGTACATTAAAATGTAAAATTTTCTCTTGTACATTAAACGTTTAACTAATGTTCTGTAACTGTACATAAAAATGTAAGTTTTCTCTTGTACAATAAACGTTTAACAATGTTCTATAACTGTACAACAAAATGTAAAGTTTTCTCTTGTACAATAAACGTTTAACTAATGTTCTGTAACTGTACATCAAAATGTAAGGTTTTCTCTTGTACAGTAAACGTTTAACTAATGTTCTGTAACTGTACATCAAAATGTAAAGTTTTCTCTTGTACAGTAAACGTTTAACTAATGTTCTGCAACTGTAGAAAAAAATGTAAGGTTTTCTCTTGTACAATAAACGTTTAACTAATGTTCTGTAACTGTACAACAAAATGTAAGGTTTTCTCTTGTATAATAAACGTTTAACTAATGTACTGATGGCCTGGCGTGGCCAAGGGTGTAAAGGCTTGCAAGTCGTAATTTGAGGGTGGCGGATTCGCATCCCGGTAGCGCCAAACATGCTCGCATTCCCAGTCGTGGGGGCGTAATAATGGTACAGTCAATCTCACTATACGTTAGTAAATGAGTAGCCCAAGACTGGTGGGTGGTGATGACTAGCTGCCTTCCCTGTAGTCTTACACTGCTAAATTAGGGACGGCTAGAACTGATAACCCTCGAGTAGCTTTGTGCGAAATTCCAAAACAAACAAATAAACTAATGTTCTGTAACTGTACAACAAAATGTAAAGTTTTCTCTTGTACAATAAACGTTTAACTAATGTTCTGTAACTGTACATCAAAATGTAAAGTTTTCTCTTGTACATTAAACGTTTAACTAATGTTCAGTAACTGTACATCAAAATATAGTTTTCTCTTGTACAATAAACGTTTAACTAATGTTCTATAACTGTACAACAAAATGTAAAGTTTTCTCTTGTACAATAAACGTTTAACTAATGTTCTGTAACTGTACATCAAAATGTAAGGTTTTCTCTTGTACAGTAAACGTTTAACTAATGTTCTGTAACTGTACATCAAAATGTAAAGTTTTCTCTTGTACAGTAAACGTTTAACTAATGTTCTGTAACTGTACATAAAAATATAGTTTTCTCTTGTACAATAAACGTTTAACTAATGTTCTATAACTGTACAACAAAATGTAAAGTTTTCTCTTGTACAATAAACGTTTAACTAATGTTCTGTAACTGTACAACAAAATGTAAGGTTTTCTCTTGTACAGTAAACGTTTAACTAATGTTCTGTAACTGTACAACAAAATGTAAGGTTTTCTCTTGTACAGTAAACGTTTAACTAATGTTCTGTAACTGTACATCAAAATGTAAGGTTTTCTCTTGTACAATAAACGTTTAACTAATGTTCTGTAACTGTACAACAAAATGTAAGGTTTTTTCTTGTACATTAAACGTTTAACTAATGTTCTGTAACTGTACAACAAAATGTAAAGTTTTCTCTTGTACAATAAACGTTTAACTAATGTTCTGTAACTGTACATCAAAATGTAAGGTTTTCTCTTGTACAGTAAACGTTTAACTAATGTTCTGTAACTGTACAACAAAATGTAAGGTTTTCTCTTGTACAGTAAACGTTTAACTAATGTTCTGTAACTGTACAACAAAATGTAAGGTTTTCTCTTGTACAATAAACGTTTAACTAATGTTCTGTAACTGTACAACAAAATGTAAGGTTTTTTCTTGTACAATAAACGTTTAACTAATGTTCTATAACTGTACAACAAAATGTAAAGTTTTCTCTTGTACAATAAACGTTTAACTAATGTTCTGTAACTGTACAACAAAATGTAAGGTTTTCTCTTGTACAGTAAACGTTTAACTAATGTTCTGTAACTGTACAACAAAATGTAAGGTTTTCTCTTGTACAATAAACGTTTAACTAATGTTCTGTAACTGTACATCAAAATGTAAGGTTTTCTCTTGTACAATAAACGTTTAACTAATGTTCTATAACTGTACAACAAAATGTAAAGTTTTTCTCTTGTACAATAAACGTTTAACTAATGTTCTGTAACTGTACAACAAAATGTAAGGTTTTCTCTTGTACAGTAAACGTTTAACTAATGTTCTGTAACTGTACATCAAAATGTAAGGTTTTCTCTTGTACAATAAACGTTTAACTAATGTTCTGCAACTGTACAACAAAATGTAAAGGTTTTCTCTTGTACAATAAACGTTTAACTAATGTTCTGTAACTGTACAACAAAATGTAAGGTTTTCTCTTGTACAATAAACGTTTAACTAATGTTCTGTAACTGTACAACAAAATGTAAAGTTTTCTCTTGTACAATAAACGTTTAACTAATGTTCTGTAACTGTACAACAAAATGTAAGGTTTTTTCTTGTACAATAAACGTTTAACTAATGTTCTGTAACTGTACATCAAAATATAAAGTTTTCTCTTGTACAATAAACGTTTAACTAATGTTCTGTAACTGTACAACAAAATGTAAGGTTTTCTCTTGTACAATAAACGTTTAACTAATGTTCTGTAACTGTACAACAAAATGTAAAGTTTTCTCTTGTACAATAAACGTTTAACTAATGTTCTGTAACTGTACATCAAAATGTAAAGTTTTCTCTTGTACAGTAAACGTTTAACTAATGTTCTGTAACTGTACAACAAAATGTAAAGTTTTCTCTTGTACAATAAACGTTTAACTAATGTTCTGTAACTGTACAACAAAATTTTCTCTTGTACAATAAACGTTTAACTAATGTAACTGTTTTCTCTTGTATAATAAACGTTTAACTAATGTACTGATGGTCTGGCGTGGCCAAGCGTGTAAAGGCTTGCGAAGTCGTAATTTGAGGGTGGCGGATTCGCATCCCGGTAGCGCCAAACATGCTCGCATTCCCAGCCGTGGGGGCGTAATAATGGTACAGTCAATCTCACTATACGTTAGTAAATGAGTAGCCCAAGAGTGGTGGGTGGTGATGACTAGCTGCCTTCCCTGTAGTCTTACACTGCTAAATTAGGGACGGCTAGAACTGATAACCCTCGAGTAGCTTTGTGCGAAATTCCAAAACAAACAAATAAACTAATGTTCTGTAACTGTACAACAAAATGTAAGGTTTTCTCTTGTACAGTAAACGTTTAGCTAATGTTCTGGAACTGTACATCAAAATATAAAGTTCTCTCTTGTACAGTAAACGTTTAACTAATGTTCTGTAACTGTACATCAAAATGTAAAGGTTTTCTCTTGTAAGGTTTTTGTTCTTGTACAGTAAACGTTTAACTAATGTTCTGTAACTGTACAACAAAATGTAAAGTTTTCTCTTGTACAATAAACGTTTAACTAATGTTCTATAACTGTACAACAAAATGTAAGGTTTTCTCTTGTACAATAAACGTTTAACTAATGTTCTATAACTGTACAACAAAATGTAAGGTTTTTTCTTGTACAATAAACGTTTAACTAATGTTCTGTAACTGTACATCAAAATGTAAAGTTTTCTCTTGTACAGTAAACGTTTAACTAATGTTCTGTAACTGTACAACAAAATGTAAGGTTTTCTCTTGTACAGTAAACGTTTAACTAATGTTCTATAACTGTACAACAAAATGTAAGGTTTTCTCTTGTACATTAAACGTTTAACTAATGTTCTGTAACTGTACAACAAAATGTAAGGTTTTCTCTTGTACAGTAAACGTTTAACTAATGTTCTGTAACTGTACATCAAAATATAGTTTTCTCTTGTACAATAAACGTTTAACTAATGTTCTATAACTGTACAACAAAATGTAAGGTTTTTTCTTGTACACAACAAAATTAAACGTTTAACTAATGTTCTGTAACTGTACAACAAAATGTAAGGTTTTCTCTTGTACAATAAACGTTTAACTAATGTTCTGTAACTGTACATCAAAATGTAAGGTTTTCTCTTGTACAGTAAACGTTTAACTAATGTTCTGTAACTGTACAAAAAATGTAAGGTTTTCTCTTGTACAGTAAACGTTTAACTAATGTTCTGTAACTGTACAAAAAATGTAAAGGTTTTCTCTTGTACAATAAACGTTTAACTAATGTTCTGTAACTGTACAACAAAATGTAAGGTTTTTTCTTGTACAATAAACGTTTAACTAATGTTCTATAACTGTACAACAAAATGTAAAGTTTTCTCTTGTACAATAAACGTTTAACTAATGTTCTGTAACTGTACAACAAAATGTAAGGTTTTCTCTTGTACAGTAAACGTTTAACTAATGTTCTGTAACTGTACAACAAAATGTAAGGTTTTCTCTTGTACAGTAAACGTTTAACTAATGTTCTGTAACTGTACATCAAAATGTAAGGTTTTCTCTTGTACATTAAACGTTTAACTAATGTTCTGTAACTGTACAACAAAATGTAAGGTTTTCTCTTGTACAGTAAACGTTTAACTAATGTTCTGTAACTGTACATCAAAATATAGTTTTCTCTTGTACAATAAACGTTTAACTAATGTTCTGTAACTGTACAACAAAATGTAAGGTTTTTTCTTGTACAATAAACGTTTAACTAATGTTCTATAACTGTACAACAAAATGTAAAGTTTTCTCTTGTACAATAAACGTTTAACTAATGTTCTGTAACTGTACATCAAAATGTAAGGTTTTCTCTTGTACAATAAACGTTTAACTAATGTTCTGTAACTGTACAACAAAATGTAAGGTTTTCTCTTGTACAATAAACGTTTAACTAATGTTCTGTAACTGTACAACAAAATGTAAGGTTTTCTCTTGTACAATAAACGTTTAACTAATGTTCTGTTCTTGTACAATAAACGTTTAACTAATGTTCTGTAACTGTACAACAAAATGTAAGGTTTTTTCTTGTACAATAAACGTTTAACTAATGTTCTGTAACTGTACATCAAAATATAAAGTTTTCTCTTGTACAGTAAACGTTTAACTAATGTTCTGTAACTGTACAACAAAATGTAAGGTTTTCTCTTGTACAATAAACGTTTAACTAATGTTCTGTAACTGTACATCAAAATGTAAAGTTTTCTTTTGTACAATAAACGTTTAACTAATGTTCTGTAACTGTACAACAAAATGTAAGGTTTTCTCTTGTACAATAAACGTTTAACTAATGTTCTGTAACTGTACAACAAAATGTAAGTTTTTCTTTGTACAGTAAACGTTTAACTAATGTTCTGTAACTGTACAACAAAATGTAAGGTTTTCTCTTGTACAATAAACGTTTAACTAATGTTCTGTAACTGTACATCAAAATGTAAAGTTTTCTCTTGTACATTAAACGTTTAACTAATGTTCTGTAACTGTACATAAAATGTATAGTTTTCTCTTGTACAATAAACGTTTAACAATGTTCTATAACTGTACAACAAAATGTAAAGTTTTCTCTTGTACAATAAACGTTTAACTAATGTTCTGTAACTGTACATCAAAATGTAAGGTTTTCTCTTGTACAGTAAACGTTTAACTAATGTTCTGTAACTGTACATCAAAATGTAAAGTTTTCTCTTGTACAGTAAACGTTTAACTAATGTTCTGTAACTGTACAAAAAAATGTAAGGTTTTCTCTTGTACAATAAACGTTTAACTAATGTTCTGTAACTGTACAACAAAATGTAAGGTTTTCTCTTGTATAATAAACGTTTAACTAATGTACTGATGGCCTGGCGTGGCCAAGCGTGTAAAGGCTTGCGAGTCGTAATTTGAGGGTCGCGGATTCGCATCCCGGTAGCGCCAAACATGCTCGCATTCCCAGTCGTGGGGGCGTAATAATGGTACAGTCAATCTCACTATACGTTAGTAAATGAGTAGCCCAAGACTGGTGGGTGGTGATGACTAGCTGCCTTCCCTGTAGTCTTACACTGCTAAATTAGGGACGGCTAGAACTGATAACCCTCGAGTAGCTTTGTGCGAAATTCCAAAACAAACAAATAAACTAATGTTCTGTAACTGTACAACAAAATGTAAGGTTTTCTCTTGTACAGTAAACGTTTAACTAATGTTCTGTAACTGTACATCAAAATGTAAAGTTTTCTCTTGTACAGTAAACATTTAACAAATGTTCTGTAACTGTACATCAAAATGTAAGGTTTTCTCTTGTACATTAAACGTTTAACTAACGTTCTGTAACTGTACAACAAAATGTAAAGTTTTCTCTTGTACAATAAACGTTTAACTAATGTTCTGTAACTGTACAACAAAATGTAAGGTTTTCTCTTGTACAGTAAACGTTTAACTAATGTTCTGTAACTGTACAACAAAATGTAAAGTTTTCTCTTGTACAATAAACGTTTAACTAATGTTCTGTAACTGTACATCAAAATGTAAGGTTTTCTCTTGTACAATAAACGTTTAACTAATGTTCTGTAACTGTACAACAAAATGTAAAGTTTTCTCTTGTACAATAAACGTTTAACTAATGTTCTGTAACTGTACATCAAAATGTAAGGTTTTCTCTTGTACAGTAAACGTTTAACTAATGTTCTGTAACTGTACAACAAAATGTAAGGTTTTCTCTTGTACAGTAAACGTTTAACTAATGTTCTGTAACTGTACATCAAAATGTAAGGTTTTCTCTTGTACAATAAACGTTTAACTAATGTTCTGTAACTGTACAACAAAATGTAAGGTTTTCTTGTACAATAAACGTTTAACTAATGTTCTATAACTGTACAACAAAATATAAAGTTTTCTCTTGTACAATAAACGTTTAACTAATGTTCTGTAACTGTACATCAAAATGTAAGGTTTTCTCTTGTACAGTAAACGTTTAACTAATGTTCTGTAACTGTACAAAAAAATGTAAGGTTTTCTCTTGTACAGTAAACGTTTAACTAATGTTCTGTAACTGTACAAAAAATGTAAGGTTTTCTCTTGTACAATAAACGTTTAACTAATGTTCTGTAACTGTACAACAAAATGTAAGGTTTTCTCTTGTACAATAAACGTTTAACTAATGTTCTGTAACTGTACAACAAAATTTAACTAATGTAAAGTTTTCTTTCTTGTACAATAAACGTTTAACTAATGTTCTATAACTGTACAACAAAATGTAAGGTTTTCTCTTGTACAGTAAACGTTTAACTAATGTTCTGTAACTGTACAACAAAATGTAAGGTTTTCTCTTGTACAATAAACGTTTAACTAATGTTCTGTAACTGTACAACAAAATGTAAGGTTTTCTCTTGTACAATAAACGTTTAACTAATGTTCTATAACTGTACAACAAAATGTAAGGTTTTCTCTTGTACAATAAACGTTTAACTAATGTTCTGTAACTGTACATCAAAATGTAAGGTTTTCTTTGTTTTCTCTTGTACAATAAACGTTTAACTAATGTTCTGTAACTGTACAACAAAATGTAAGGTTTTCTTGTTGTACAGTAAACGTTTAACTAATGTTCTGTAACTGTACAAAAAATGTAAAGTTTTCTCTTGTACAGTAAACGTTTAACTAATGTTCTGTAACTGTACAACAAAATGTAAGGTTTTTCTTGTACAATAAACGTTTTACTAATGTTCTATAACTGTACAACAAAATATAAAGTTTTCTCTTGTACAATAAACGTTTAACTAATGTTCTGTAACTGTACAACAAAATGTAAAGTTTTCTCTTGTACAATAAACGTTTAACTAATGTTCTGTAACTGTACATCAAAATGTAAAGTTTTCTCTTGTACAATAAACGTTTAACTCTGTTCTGTAACTGTACAAAAATAAACGTTTAACGTTTAAATGTTCTGTAACTGTACAACAAAATGTAACTAATGGTTTTCTCTTGTACAATAAACGTTTAACTAATGTTCTGTAACTGTACATCAAAATATAAAGTTCTCTCTTGTACAGTAAACGTTTAACTAATGTTCTATAACTGTACAACAAAATGTAAGGTTTTCTCTTGTACAATAAACGTTTAACTAATGTTCTGTAACTGTACAACAAAATGTAAGGTTTTCTCTTGTACAATAAACGTTTAACTAATGTTCTGATGGCCTGGCAATTTGGCCAAGCGTGTAAAGGTTTGCAAGTCGTAATTTGAGGGTGGCGGATTCGCATCCCAGTAGCGCCAAACATGCTCGCATTCCCAGTCGTGGGGCGTAATAATGGTACAGTCAATCTCACTATACGTTAGTAAATGAGTAGCCCAAGACTGGTGGGTGGTGATGACTAGCTGCCTTCCCTGTAGTCTTACACTGCTAAATTAGGGACGGCTAGAACTGATAACCCCTGAGTAGCTTTGTGCGAAATTCCAAACAAACAAATAAACTAATGTACTGTACTGTACAACAAAATGTAAGGTTTTCTCTTGTACAGTAAACGTTTAACTAATGTTCTGTAACTGTACATCAAAATAT
>NC_134825.1:105054235-105111272 GCF_004210375.1 Tachypleus tridentatus | reverse complement strand
GAGACATTACTGGAAAGTCAACTTGACGTTGGAAAGACATTAGTGGAGAGTAAACTTGACTTTGGAGAGACATTAGTGGAGAGTAAACGTGACTTTGGAGAGATCAGTGGAGAGTAAACTTGTCGTTGGAGGGAAATTAGGGGAGAGTAAACTTGTTGTTAGAGACATTAGTGGAGAGGAAACTTGACGTTGGAGGGTCATTAGTGGAGAGTAAACTTGACTTTGGAGAGACATTAGTGGAGGGTGAACTTCTCGTTGGAGAGACATTAGTGGAGAGTAAACTTGACGTTGGAGAGACATTAGTGGAGAAATAAACTTCTCGTTGGAGAGACATTAGTGGAGAGTAAACTGACTTTAGAGAGACATTAGTGGAGAGAGTAAACGTGACTTTGGAGAGACATTAGTGAGAGTGACTTTCACGTTGGAGAGACAGTGGAGAGTAAACTTGACTTTGGAGATACATTAGTGGAAGTGAACTTGATCGTTGGAGAGACATTAGTGGAGAGTAAACTTGACGTTGGAGAGACATTAGTGGAGAGTAAACTTGACACATTGGAGAAATCAGTGGAGAGTAAACTTGACGTTGGAGAGAATTAGTGGATAGTAAACTTGACGTTGGAGAGACATTAGTGGAGAGTAAATTTGTGAGTTTAAACTTCACGTTGGAGAGACATTAGTGGAGAGTAAAGTTGTCGTTGGAGAGACATTAGTGGAGAGTAAACTTGACGCTTGGAGAGACATTAGTGGAGAATAAACTTCTCTTTAGAGAGACATTAGTGAGAGATTAAACGTGTCTTTAGAGAGACATTAGTGGAGAGTAAACGTGACTTTGGAGAGACATTATTGAGAGTGAATTTCACGTTGGAGAGATCAGTGGAGAGTAAACTTGACGTTGGAGAGATATTAGTGGAGAGTAAATTTGTCGTTGGAGAGACATTAGTGGAGAGTGAACTTGACGTTGGAGAGACATTAGTGGAGAGTAAACTTGTCATTCGCGAGACATTAGTGGAGAGTAAACTTGTCGTTAGAGACATTAGTGGAGAGTAACCGGACTTTGGAGAGACATTAGTGGAGAGTAAACTTGTGACTTTGGAGAGACATTAGTGGAGAGTAAACTTGACGTTGGAGAGACATTAGTGGAGAGTAAACTTGACGTTGGAGAGACATTAGTGGAGAATAAACTTGACGTTAGAGAGACATTAGTGGAGAGTAAACGTGACGTTGGAGAGACATTAGTGGAGAGTGAAAACTGTCGTTGGAGAGACATTAGTTTGGAGAGTGGAACTTTGACGTTGGAGGGTCATTAGTGGAGAGTAAACTTGACGTTGGAGAGACATTAGTGGAGAGTAAACTGTTTCGTTGGAGAGACATTAGTGGAGAGTGAACTTGTCGTTGGAGAGACATTAGTGGAGAGTGAACTTGTCGTTGGAGAGACATTAGTGGAGAGTAAACTTGTCGTTGGAGAGACATTAGTGGAGAGTAAACTTGTCGTTAGAGAGACATTAGTGGAGAGTAAACTTGACTTTGGAGAGACATTAGTGGAGAGTAAATTTGATGAATTTGAGACATTAGTGGAAAGTAAACTTGACGTCATGGAGAGACATTAGTGGAGAGTAAACTTGACGTTGGAGAGACATTAGTGGAAAGTAAACTTTGACGTTGGAGAGACATTAGTGGAGTGTAAACTTAACGTTGGAGAGACATCAGTGGAGAGTGAACTTGTCGTTGGAGGGAAATTAGGGGAGAGTAAACTTGTTAGAGAGACATTAGTGGAGAGGAAACTTGACGTTGGAGGGTCATTAGTGGAGAGTAAACTCGACTTTGGAGAGACATTAGTGGAGGGTGAACTTCTCATTGGAGAGACATTAGTGGATAAAAAACTTGATGTTGGAGAGACATTAGTGGAGAATAAACTTCTCCTTAGAGAGACATTGGTGGAGATTAAACGTGACTTTGGAGAGACATTAGTAGAGAGTAAACGTGACTTTGGAGAGACATTATTTGAGAGTGACTTTCACGTTGGAGAGATCAGTGGAGAGTAAACTTAACTTTGGAGATACATTAGTGGAGAGTAAACTTGAAGTTGGAGAGACATTAGTGGAGAGTGAATTTCACGTTGGAAAAATCAGTGGAGAGTAAACTTGACGTTGGAGAGAAATTAGTGGATAGTAAACTTGACGTTGGAGAGACATTAGTGGAGAGTGAACTTGTCGTTGGAGAGACATTAGTGGAGAGTAAAGTTGTCGTTAGAGAGACATTAGTGGAGAGTAAACTTGACGCTGGAGAGACATTAGTGGAGAATAAACTTCTCCTTAGAGAGACATTGGTGGAGATTAAACGTGACTTTGGAGAGACATTAGTAGAGAGTAAACGTGACTTTGGAGAGACATTATTTGAGAGTGACTTTCACGTTGGAAGGATCAGTGGAGAGTAAACTTGACGTTGGAGAGATATTAGTGGAGAGTAAAGTTGTCGTTAGAGAGACATTAGTGGAGAGTAAACGTGACTTTGGAGAGACATTAGTGGAGAGTAAACTTGACGTTGGAGAGACATTAGTGGAGTGTAAACTTGACGTTGGAGAGACATTTGTGGAGAGTGAACTTGTCGTTGGAGGGAAATTAGGGGAGAGTAAACTTGTTGTTAGAGAGACATTAGTGGAGAGTAAACTTGACGTTGGAGAGACATTAGTGGAGAGTAAACTTGACTTTGGAGAGACATTAGTGGAGAGTGAACTTCTCGTTGGAGAGACATTAGTAGAGAGTAAACTTGTCGTTAGAGAGACATTAGTGGAGAGTAAACTTGACTTTGGAGAGACATTAGTGGAGAGTAAACTTGACGTTGGAGAGACATTAGTGGAGAGTAAACTTGACTTTGGAGAGACATTAGTGGAGAGTAAACTTGAAGTTGGAGAAACATTAGTGGAGAGTGAATTTCACGTTGGAGAGATCAGTGGAGAGTAAACTTGACGTTGGAGAGACATTAGTGGAGAGTAAACTTGAGGTTGGAGAGACATTAGTGGAGAGTGAACTTGTCGTTGGAGAGACATTAGTGGAGAGTAAACTCGTCGTTGGAGAGACATTAGTGGAGAGTGAACTTGTCGTTGGAGAGACATTAGTGGAGAGTAAACTTGACTTTGGAGAGACATTAGTGGAGAGTGAATTTCACGTTGGAGAGATCAGTGGAGAGTAAACGTGACTTTCGAGAGACATTAGTGGAGAGTAAACGTGACTTTCGAGAGACATTAGTGGAGAGTAAACGTGACTTTGGAGAGACATTATTTGAGAGTGAATTTCACGTTGGAGAGATCAGTGGAGAGTAAACTTGACGTTGGAGAGAAATTAGTGGAGAGTAAACTTGACGTTGGAGAGACATTAGTGGAGAGTGAACTTATCGTTGGAGAGACATTAGTGGAGAGTAAACTTGTCGTTAGAGAGACATTAGTGGAGAGTAAACTTGACGTTGGAGAGACATTAGTGGAGAGTAAACTTGTCTTTGGAGAGACATTAGTGGAGAGTAAACGTGACTTTGGAGAGACATTAGAGGAGAAAAAACTTGACGTTGGAGAGACATAACTGGAGAGTGAACTTCTCGTTGTAGAGACATTAGTGGAGAGTGAACTTGTCGTTAGAGAGACATTGGTGGAGAGTAAACGTGACTTTCGAGAGACATTATTTGAGAGTGAACTTCACGTTGGAAAGATCAGTGGAGAGTAAACTTGACTTTCTAGAGACATTACTGGAGAGTAAACTTGACGTTGGAGAGACATTAGTGGAGAGTGAATTTCACGTTGGAGAGATCAGTGGAGAGTAAACTTAAAGTTGGAGAGACATTAGTGGAGAGTAAACGTGACTTTGGAGAGATATTAGTGGAGAGTTTACTTGACCTTGGAGAGACATTATTTGAGAGTGAATTTCACGTTGGAGTGATCAGTGGAGAGTAAACTTGACGTTGGAGAGTAATTAGTGGAGAGTAAATTTGTCGTTAGAGAGACATTAGTGGAGAGACATTACTGGAGAGTAAACTTGACGTTGGAAGACATTAGTGGAGAGTAAACTTGTCTTTGGAGAGACATTAGTGGAGAGTAAACTTGACGTTGGAGAGACATTAGTGGAGAATAAACTTGTCGATAGAGACATTAGTGGAGAGTAAACGTGACTTTGGAGAGACATTAGTGGAGAGTAAACTTGACTTTGGAGAGACATTAGTGGAGAGTAAACTTGAATTTGGAGAGACATTAGTGGAGAGTAAACTTGACGTTGGAGAGACATTAGTGGAGAGTAAACTTGACTTTGGAGAGACATTAGTGGAGAGTAAATTTGACGTTGGAGAGACATTAGTGGAGAGTAAACTTGTCGTTCGAGAGACATTAGTGGAGAGTAAACTTGTCGTTAGAGAGACATTAGTGGAGAGTAAACGTGACTTTGGAGAGACATTATTTGAAAGTGAATTTGACGTTGGAGAGACATTAGTGGATAGTAAACTTGACGTTGGAGAGACATTAGTGGAGTGTAAACTTGTTGTTAGAGAGGCATTAGGTGAGAGTAAACGTGATTTTGGAGAGACATTAGTGGAGAGTGTACTTGTCATTGTAGAGTCATTAGTGGAGAGTGAACTTGTCGTTGGAGAGACATTAGTGGAGAGTGAACTTGTCGTTGTAGAGACATTAGTGGAAAGTGAACTTGTCGTTAGAGAAACATTAGTGGAGAGTAAACGTGACTTTGGAGAGACATTATTTGAGAGTGAATTTGACGTTGGAGAGATCAGTGGAGAGTAAACGTTAATTTGGAGAGACATTAGTGGAGAGTAAACTTGTCGTTGGGGAGACATTAGTGGAGAGTAAACGTAACTTTGGAGAGACATTATTTGAAAGTGAATTTGATGTTCGAGAGATCAGTAGAGAGTAAACTTGACGTTGGAGAGACATTAGTGGATAGTAAACTTGACGTTGGAGAGACATTAGTGGAGTGTAAACTTCACGTTGGAGAGACATTTGTGGAAAGTAAAGTTGTCGTTGGAGAGACATAAGTGAAGAGTTAAATTGTCGTTAGAGAGACGTTAGTGGAGAGTAAACGTGACGTTGGAGAGACATTATTTGAGAGTGAATTTCACGTTGGAGAGATCAGTGGAGAGTAAACTTGACGTTGGAGAGAAATTAGTGGAGAGTGAACTTGTCGTTGGAGAGACATTAGTGGAGAGTGAACTTGTCGTTGTAGAGACATTAGTAGAGAGTAAACTTGTCGTTAGAGAGACATTAGTGGAGAGTAAACGTGACTTTGGAGAGACATTAGTGGAGAGTAAACGTGACTTTGGAGAGACATTAGTGGAGAGTAAACTTGAATTTGGAGAGACATTAGTGGAGAGTAAACTTGACGTTGGAGAGACATTAGTGGAGAGTAAACTTGACGTTGGAGAGACATTAGTGGAGAGTAAACTTGTCGTTCGAGAGACATAAGTGGAGAGTAAACTTGTCGTTAGAGAGACATTAGTGGAGAGAAAACGTGACTTTGGAGAGACATTATTTGAAAGTGAATTTGACGTTGGAGAGACATTAGTGGATAGTAAACTTGACGTTGGAGAGACATTAGTGGAGTGTAAACTTGTTGTTAGAGAGGCATTAGTGGAGAGTAAACGTGATTTTGGAGAGACATTAGTGGAGAGTGTACTTGTCGTTGTAGAGTCATTAGTGGAGAGTGAACTTGTCGTTGTAGAGACATTAGTGGAGAGTGAACTTGTCGTTGTAGAGACATTAGTGGAGAGTGAACTTGTCGTTGTAGAGACATTAGTGGAGAGTGAACTTCTCGTTGGAGAGACATTAGTGGAGAGTAAACTTGTCGTTAGAGAAACATTAGTGGAGAGTAAACATGACTTTGGAGAGACATTATTTGAGAGTGAATTTGACGTTGGAGAGATCAGTGGAGAGTAAACGTGAATTTGGAGAGACATTAGTGAAGAGTAAACTTGTCGTTGGGGAGACATTAGTGGAGAGTAAACGTGACTTTGGAGAGACATTATTTGAAAGTGAATTTGATGTTCGAGAGATCAGTAGAGAGTAAACTTGACGTTGGAGAGACATTAGTGGATAGTAAACTTGACGTTGGAGAGACATTAGTGGAGAGTAAACTTGTTGTTGTAGAGACATTAGTGGAGAGAGAATTTGTCGTTGTAGAGACATTAGTGGAGAGTGAACTTCTCGTTGGAGAGACATTAGTGGAGAGTAAATTTGTCGTTAGAGAGACATTAGTGGAGAGTAAACTTGACGTTGGAGAGACATTAGTGGAGAGTAAACTTGTTGTTAGAGAGACATTAGTGGAGAGTAAACGTGACTTTGGAGAGACATTAGTGGAGAGTGTACTTGTCGTTGTAGAGACATTAGTGGAGAGTGAACTTGTCGTTGTAGAGACATTAGTGGAGAGTGAACTTCTCGTTGGAGAGACATTAGTGGAGAGTAAACTTGTCGTTAGAGAGACATTAGTGGAGAGTAAACGTGACTTTGGAGAGACATTATTTGAGAGTGAATTTGACGTTGGAGAGATCAGTGGAGAGTAAACGTGACTTTGGAGAGACATTAGTGGAGAGTAAACTTGTCGTTGGAGAGACATTAGTGGAGAGTAAACGTGACTTTGGAGAGATATTATAGGAAAGTAAACGTGACTTTGGAGAGACATTATTTGAGAGTGAATTTGACGTTGGAGAGATCAGTGGAGAGTAAATTTGACTTTGGAGAGACATTAGTGGAGAGTGAATTTCACGTTGGAGAGATCAGTGGAGAGTAAACTTGACGTTGCAGAGAAATTAGTGGATAGTGAACTTAACTTTGGAGAGACATTAAAGGATAAAAAAATTGATGTTGGAGAGACATTAGTGGAGAGTGAACGTGACTTTGGAGAGACATTAGTGGAGAGTGAACTTGTCGTTGTAGAGACATTAGTGGAGAGTGAACTTGTCGTTAGAGAGACATTAGTGGAGAGTAAACGTGACTTTGGAGAGACATTAGTGGAGAGTAAACGTGACTTTGGAGAGACATTAGTGGAGAGTAAACGTGACTTTGGAGAGACATTAGTGGAGAGTGAACTTGTCGTTGGAGAGACATTAGTGGAGACTGAACTTGTCGTTGGAGAGATATTAGTGGAGAGTAAACTTGTCGTTAGAGAGACATTAGTGGAGAGTAAACGTGACTTTGGAGAGACATTAGTGGAGAGTGAACTTGTCGTTGTAGAGACATTAGTGGAGAGTGAACTTCTCGTTGGAGAGATATTAGTGGAGAGTAAACTTGTCTTTGGAGAGACATTAGTGGAGAGTATACTTGTCATTGTAGAGACATTAGTAGAGAGTGAAGTTGTCGTTGTAGAGACATTAGTGAAGAGTGAACTTGTCGTTGGAGAGACATTAGTGGAGAGTAAACGTGACTTTGGAGAGACATTAGTGGAGTGTAAACTTGTCGTTGGAGAGACATTAGTGGAGAGTAAACGTGACTTTGGAGAGACATTATTTGAGAGTGAATTTTACGTTGGAGAGATCAGTGGAGAGTAAACTTAACTTTGTAGAGACATTAGAGGAGAAAAAAATTTGACGTTGGAGAGACATAACTGGAGAGTGAACTTGTCGTTGAAGAGACATTAGTGGAGAGTGAACATGTCTTTGGAGAGACATTAGTGGGGAATAAACTTCTCGTTAGAGAGACATTAGTTGAGAGTAAACGTGACTTTGGAGAGACATTATTTGAGAGTGAATTTCACGTTGGATAGATCAGTGGAGAGTAAACTTGACGTTGGAGAGAAATTAGTGGATAGTAAATTTGTCGTTAGTGAGACATTAGTGGAGAGACATTACTGGAGAGTAAACTTGACGTTGGAAGACATTAGTGGAGAGAAAACGTGACTTTGGAGAGACATTAGGTGAGATTAAACTTGAATTTGGAGAGACATTAGTGGAGAGTAAACTTGACGTTGGAGAGACATTAGTGGAGAGTAAACTTGACGTTGGAGAGACATTAGTGGAGAGTAAACTTGTCGTTCGAGAGACATTAGTGGAGAGTAAACTTGTCGTTAGAGAGACATTAGTGGAGAGTAAACGTGACTTTGGAGAGACATTAGTAGAGAGTAAACGTGACTTTGGAGAGACATTATTTGAAAGTTAATTTGACGTTGGAGAGATCAGTAGAGAGTAAACTTGACTTTGGAGAGACATTAGTGGAGTGTAAACTTGACGTTGGAGAGAAATTAGTGGAGAGTGAACTTGTCATTGGTGGGAAATTAGGGGAGAGTAAACTTGTCGTTAGAGAGACATTAGTGGAGAGGAAACTTGACGTTGGAGGGACATTAGTGGAGAGTAAACTTGACGTTGGAGAGACATTAGTTGAGAGTAAACTTGACTTTGGAGAGACATTAGTGGAGAGTAAATTTGACGTTGGAGAGACATTAGTGGAGAGTAAACTTGTCGTTCGCGAGACATTAGTGGAGAGTAAACTTGTCGTTAGAGAGACATTAGTGGAGAGAAAACGTGACTTTGGAGAGACATTATTTGAAAGTGAATTTGACGTTGGAGAGACATTAGTGGAGAGTAAATTTGACGTTGGAGAGACATTAGTGGAGAGTGAACTTTCGTTGGAGAGACATTAGTGGAGAGTAAACTTGTCGTTAGAGAAACATTAGTGGAGAGTAAACGTGACTTTGGAGAGACATTATTTGAGAGTGAATTTGATGTTCGAGAGATCAGTAGAGAGTAAACATGACGTTGGAGAGACATTAGTGGATAGTAAACTTGACGTTGGAGAGACATTAGTGGATAGTAAACTTGACGTTGGAGAGACATTAGTGGATAGTAAACTTGACGTTGGAGAGACATTAGTGGAGTGTAAACTTCAAGTTGGAGAGACATTTGTGGAAAGTAATCTTGACTTTGTAGAGACAATAGTGGAGAGTAAACGTGATTTTGGAGAGGCATTAGTGGAGAGTGTACTTGTCGTTGTAGAGACATTAGTGGATAGTGAACTTGTCGTTGTAGAGACATTAGTGGAGAGTGAACTTGTCGTTGTAGAGACATTAGTGGATAGTGAACTTGTCGTTGTAGAGACATTAGTGGAGAGTGAACTTCTCGTTGGAGAGACATTAGTGGAGAGTAAACTTGTCGTTAGAGAAACATTAGTGGAGAGTAAACGTGACTTTGGAGAGACATTATTTGAGAGTGAATTTGACGTTTGTGAGATCAGTGGAGAGTAAACGTGAATTTGGAGAGACATTAGTGGAGAGTAAACTTGTCGTTGGAGAGACATTAGTGGAGAGTAAACGTGACTTTGGAGAGACATTATTTGAAAGTGAATTTGATGTTGGAGAGATCAGTAGAGAGTAAACTTGACGTTGGAGAGACATTAGTGGATAGTAAACTTGACGTTGGAGAGACATTAGTGGAGTGTAAACTTCACGTTGGAGAGACATTTGTGGAAAGTAATCTTGACTTTGTAGAGACTTTAGTGGAGAGTAAACTTGACGTTGGAGAGACATTAGTGGAGAGTAAAGTTGTCGTTGGAGAGACATTAGTGAAGAGTTAAATTGTCGTTAGAGAGACATTAGTGGAGAGTAAACGTGACTTTGGAGAGACATTATTTGAGAGTGAATTTCACGTTGGAGAGATCAGTGGAGAGTAAACTTGACGTTGGAGAGAAATTAGTGGAGAGTAAATTTGACGTTGGAGAGACATTATTTGAGAGTGAATTTGACGTTGGAGACATCAGTGGAGAGTAAACGTGAATTTGGAGAGACATTAGTGGAGAGTAAACGTGACTTTGGAGAGACATTATTTGAAAGTGAATTTGATGTTCGAGAGATCAGTAGAGAGTAAACTTGACGTTGGAGAGACATTAGTGGAGTGTAAACTTGTTGTTAGAGAGGCATTAGTGGAGAGTAAACGTGACTTTTGAGGGACATTAGTGGAGACTGTACTTGTCGTTGTAGAGACATTAGTGGAGAGTGAACTTGTCGTTGTAGAGACATTAGTGGAGAGTGAACTTCTCGTTGGAGAGACATTAGTGGAGAGTAAATTTGTCGTTAGAGAGACATTAGTGGAGAGGAAACTTGACGTTGGAGAGACATTAGTGGAGAGTAAACTTGTTGTTAGAGAGGCATTAGTGGAGAGTAAACGTGACTTTGGAGAGACATTAGTGGAAAGTGTACTTGTCGTTGTAGAGACATTAGTGGAGAGTGAACTTGTCGTTGTAGAGACATTAGTGGAGAGTGAACTTCTCGTTGGAGAGACATTAGTGGAGAGTAAACTTGTCGTTAGAGAGACATTAGAGGAGAGTAAACGTGACTTTGGAGAGACATTATTTGAGAGTGAATTTGACGTTGGAGAGATCAGTGGAGAGTAAACGTGACTCTGGAGAGACACTAGTGGAGAGTAAACTTGTCGTTGGAGAGACATTAGTGGAGAGTAAACGTGACTTTGGAGAGATATTATAGGAAAGTAAACGTGACTTTGGAGAGACATTTTTTGAGTGAATTTGACGTTGGAGAGATCAGTGGAGAGTAAATTTGACTTTGGAGAGACATTAGTGGAGAGTAAACTTGACGTTGGAGAGACATTAGTGGAGAGTGAATTTCACGTTGGAGAGATCAGTGGAGAGTAAACTTGACGTTGCAGCGAAATTAGTGGATAGTGAACTTAACTTTGGAGAGACATTAGAGGATAAAAAAATTGATGTTGGAGAGACATTAGTAGAGAGTAAACTTGTCGTTAGAGAGACATTAGTGGAGATTAAACGTTACTTTGGAGAGACATTAGTGGAGAGTAAACGTGACTTTGGAGAGACATTAGTGGAGAGTGAACTTGTTGTAGAGACATTAGTGGAGACCGAACTTGTCGTTGCAGAGATATTAGTGGAGAGTAAACTTGTCGTTAGAGAGGCATTAGTGGAGAGTAAACGTGACTTTGGAGAGACATTAGTGGAAAGTGAACATGTTGTAGAGACATTAGTGGAGACTGAACTTGTCGTTGGAGAGATATTAGTGGAGAGTAAACTTGTCGTTAGAGAGGCATTAGTGGAGAGTAAACGTGACTTTGGAAATATATTAGTGGAGAGTAAACGTGACTTTGGAGAGACATTAGTGGAGAGTAAACGTGACTTTGGAGAGACATTATTTGAGAGTGAATTTGACGTTGGTGAGATCAGTGGAGAGTAAACGTGACTTTGGAGAGACATTAGTGGTGAGTGAACTTGTTGTTCGAGAGACATTAGTGGAGAGTGAACTTGTTGTAGAGATATTAGTGGAGAGTGAACATTTCTTTGGAGAGACATTAGTGGGGAGTAAATATGTCGTTAGAGAGACATTAGTGGAGAGTAAACGTGACTTTGGAAATATATTAGTGGAGAGTAAACGTGACTTTGGAGAGACATTAGTGGAGAGTAAACGTGACTTTGGAGAGACATTATTTGAGAGTGAATTTGACGTTGATGAGATCAGTGGAGAGTAAACGTGACTTTGGAGAGACATTAGTGGAGAGTGAACTTGTTGTTGGAGAGACATTAGTGGAGAGTGAACGTGACTTTGGAGAGACATTATTTGAGAGTGAATTTGACGTTGGAAAGATCAGTGGAGAGTAAACGTGACTTTGGAGAGACATTATTTGAGAGTGAAATTTGACCTTGGATAGATCAGTGGAGAGTAAACGTGACTTTGGAGAGACATTAGTGGAGAGTGAACTTGTCGTTGGAGAGATATTAGTGGATAGTAAACTTGACGTTGGAGATACATTAGTGGAGAGTAAACTTGTCGTTGGAGAGACATTAGTGGAGATTAAACTTGTCGTTAGAGAGACATTAGTGGAGAGTAAACTTAACGTTGAAGATACATTAGTGGAGAGTAAACTTGTCGTTAGAGAGACATTAGTGGAGAGTAAACGTAACTTTGGAGAGACATTTTTTGAGAGTGAATTTGACGTTGGAGAGTTCAGTGAAGAGTAAACGTGACATTGGAGAGACATTAGTGGAGAGTGAACTTGTTGTTGGAGAGACATTAGTGGAGAGTGAACTTGTCGTTGGAGAGACATTAATGGAGAGTGAACTTGTCGTTGGAGAGACATTAGTGGAGAGAAAACTTGACGTTGGAGAGACATTAGCGGAGAGAAAATATGACGTTAGAGAAATGTTAGTGGAGAGTGAACTTGTTGTTGGAGAGACATTAGTGGAGAGTGAACTTGTCGTTGGAGAGACATTAATGGAGAGTGAACTTGTCGTTGGAGAGACATAAGTGTAGAGTGAACTTGACGTTGTAAAGACATTAGTGAGAGTAAACTTGGCATTGGAGAGACATTAGCGGAGAGTTATGTGCATGAAATTATTCCCTTCAGTAATATTTAAGAAAACGGTAAATGCAAATTTGAGATATTATTGTGATTACTTGAGAGATAAAGTCGGTATTATAACCTCTCGTTCAATGCCTGGAAACAACTGTATGTATTTGTTTACACTGATTTACTGTACCTAGGTGTTCATTGACAAGTCAGAGCTTGTATATATAAATGATAAGGAGATGGCACACTCTGGATTGAAATGAATGTTTGTACCATGATCCATTTTCATGTCTTTTACTGACACTAAGTTGTTCATTTCAGTTTTTTTTATTTAGTGATGCATTTATTTCTTATATTACGTCAAACCTTTTGTCTTCCATAAAATTGTCGTATGATATAATCAAAATAATTATTGTTGTCTTATTGAATTTTAAGTAGAATTAATAGCAAAAATATGAAAATGATTTTCTTCCATTTTAACATTACTTTGATTCTTTTCTTTCAATTACCTTTGGTAAAAACTGAGAAAAAATGGATTTATTCTTCATAAAAAGTCAAATGCTTTTAACAAAAAATCGTTCATTGTTTGTATTTTAAATTTTGTCTCTTTATCTTCCTAAGGTTGGATTATTTCCAAGTGAATGTGTGGAAGTGATAGGAGAGAAAGTTCCAAGGTCTTTAACATTTCATAATTGTCCGACTAAGCCTGGTAAGTTCCAAGGTCTTTCACACCACCTAACTGTTCTACTAAGCCTGGTAAGTTCTAAAGTATTTTACACTTCCTAATTGTCCTACAAAGTTTGGAAAGTACAAAGATGTTTAATATCTCCTAATTGACCTTCAAAGTGTGGTAGGTTCAAAAATCATTAACGTTTCCTAATTGTCCTTCAAAGTTTGGTAAGTTCCAATATATTTAACACAACCAAACTGTCCTAATAAGCTTGGAAAGTTCAAAGGTTTTTAACCCTTCATAATTGTCCTACAAAGTTTGGAAAGTTCAAAGGTCTTTAACACTTTCTAATTGTCTTACTTAAGCCTGGTAAGTTTTTTAGATTTCTTGTGCACTGCCTGGAGCTGAATGAAGAAAACTTTACATTTTGTTGTACAGTTACAGAACATTAGTTAAACGTTTACTGTAAAAAAGAAAACCTTACATTTTCTGGTACAGTTACAGAACATTAGTTAAACGTTTATTCTACAAGAAAAAACCTCACATTTTGTTGTACAGTACAGTACATTAGTTTGTTTGTTTGTTTTGCAATTTCGCACAAAGCTACTCGAGGGTTATCAGTGCTAGTCGTCTCTAATTTAGTAGTGTAAGACTAGAGGGAAGGCAGCTAGTCATCACCACCCACCGCCAACTCTTGGGCTACTCATTTACTAACGAATAGTGGGATTGACCATAACTTTATAATGCCCCCACGGCTTGGAGGGCGAGCATGTTTGGCGCTACCGGGATGCGAATCCGCGACCCTCAGATTACGACTCGCACGCCTTAACACGCTTGGCCACGCCAGGCCATCAGTACATTAGTTAAACGTTTATTGTACAAGAGAAAACCTTACATTTTGTTGTACAGTTACAGAACATTAGTTAAACGTTTACTGTACAAGAAAAAACCTTACATTTTGTTGTACAGTTATAGAACATTAGTTAAACGTTTATTGTACAAGAGAAAACCTTACATTTTGTTGTACAGTTATAGAACATTAGTTAAACGTTTATTGTACAAGAGAAAACTTTACATTTTGTTGTACAGTTACAGAACATTAGTTAAACGTTTACTGTACAAGAGAAAACCTTACATTTTGATGTACAGTTACAGAACATTAGTTAAACGTTTACTGTACAAGAGAAAACTTTACATTTTGATGTACAGTTACAGAACATTAGTTAAACGTTTATTGTACAAGAGAAAACCTTACATTTTGTTGTACAGTTACAGAACATTAGTTAAACGTTTATTGTACAAGAGAAAACTTTACATTTTGTTGTACAGTTACAGAACATTAGTTAAACGTTTATTGTACAAGAGAAAACTTTACATTTTGTTGTACAGTTATAGAACATTAGTTAAACGTTTATTGTACAAGAGAAAACTTTACATTTTGTTGTACAGTTACAGAACATTAGTTAAACGTTTATTGTACAAGAGAAAACCTTACATTTTGTTGTACAGTTACAGAACATTAGTTAAACGTTTACTGTACAAGAGAAAACCTTACATTTTGATGTACAGTTACAGAACATTAGTTAAACGTTTACTGTACAAGAGAAAACTTTATATTTTGTTGTACAGTTACAGAACATTAGTTAAACGTTTACTGTACAAGAGAAAACCTTACATTTTGTTGTACAGTTATAGAACATTAGTTAAACGTTTATTGTACAAGAGAAAACCTTACATTTTGTTGTACAGTTACAGAACATTAGTTAAACGTTTACTGTACAAGAGAAAACTTTATATTTTGATGTACAGTTACAGAACATTAGTTAAACGTTTACTGTACAAGAAAAAAACCTTACATTTTGTTGTACAGTTACAGAACATTAGTTAAACGTTTACTGTACAAGAGAAAACTTTACATTTTGATGTACAGTTACAGAACATTAGTTAAACGTTTATTGTACAAGAGAAAACTTTACATTTTGTTGTACAGTTATAGAACATTAGTTAAACGTTTATTGTACAAGAGAAAACTTTACATTTTGTTGTACAGTTACAGAACATTAGTTAAACGTTTATTGTACAAGAAAAAACCTTACATTTTGTTGTACAGTTACAGAACATTAGTTAAACGTTTATTGTACAAGAGAAAACCTTACATTTTGTTGTACAGTTACAGAACATTAGTTAAACGTTTATTGTACAAGAGAAAACTTTATATTTTGTTGTACAGTTAGAGAACATTAGTTAAACGTTTATTGTACAAGAAAAAACATTACATTTAGTTGTACAGTTATAGAAAATTAGCTAAACGTTTATTGTACAAGAGAAAACCTTAGATTTTGTTGTACAGTTACAGAACATTAGTTAAACGTTTACTGTACAAGAAAAAAACCTTACATTTTGTTGTACAGTTACAGAACATTAGTTAAACGTTTACTGTACAAGAGAAAACTTTATATTTTGATGTACAGTTACAGAACATTAGTTAAACGTTTATTGTACAAGAGAAAACCTTACATTTTGTTGTACAGTTACAGAACATTAGTTAAACGTTTATTGTACAAGAGAAAACTTTACATTTTGTTGTACAGTCACAGAACATTAGTTAAACGTTTAATGTACAAGAAAAAACCTTACATTTTAATGTACAGTTACAGAGCATTAGTTAAACGTTTATTGTACAAGTGAAAACCTTACATTTTGTTGTACAGTTACAGAACATTAGTTAAACGTTTATTGTACAAGAGAAAACTTTATATTTTGTTGTACAGTTACAGAACATTAGTTAAACGTTTATTGTACAAGAAAAAACCTTACATTTTGTTGTACAGTTATAGAACATTAGTTAAACGTTTATTGTACAAGAGAAAACCTTACATTTTGTTGTACAGTTACAGAACATTAGTTAAACGTTTATTGTACAAGAGAAAACCTTACATTTTGTTGTACAGTTACAGAACATTAGTTAAACGTTTACTGTACAAGAGAAAACTTTATATTTTGATGTACAGTTACAGAACATTAGTTAAACGTTTACTGTACAAGAGAAAACTTTACATTTTGTTGTACAGTTATAGAACATTAGTTAAACGTTTATTGTACAAGAGAAAACCTTACATTTTGTTGTACAGTTACAGAACATTAGTTAAACGTTTACTGTACAAGAAAAAACCTTACATTTTGTTGTACAGTTACAGAACATTAGTTAAACGTTTACTGTACAAGAGAAAACTTTTTTTGTTGTACAGTTACAGAACATTAGTTAAACGTTTATGTACAAGAGAAAACCTTACATTTTGATGTACAGTTACAGAACATTAGTTAAACGTTTACTGTACAAGAAAAAACCTTACATTTTGATGTACAGTTACAGAACATTAGTTAAACGTTTATTGTACAAGAGAAAACATTACATTTTGTTGTACAGTTACAGAACATTAGTTAAACGTTTATTGTACAAGAGAAAACTTTACATTTTGTTGTACAGTTACAGAACATTAGTTAAACGTTTATTGTACAAGAGAAAACTTACATTTTGTTGTACAGTTACAGAACATTAGT
This sequence comes from Tachypleus tridentatus, assembly GCF_004210375.1. Classification (NCBI taxonomy): domain Eukaryota; kingdom Metazoa; phylum Arthropoda; class Merostomata; order Xiphosura; family Limulidae; genus Tachypleus; species Tachypleus tridentatus. The sequence continues at coordinate 105,094,756 of NC_134825.1, read as the reverse complement.
TAAACGTTTATTGTACAAGAGAAAACCTTACATTTTGATGTACAGTTACAGAACATTAGTTAAACGTTTATTGTACAAGAGAAAACCTTACATTTTGATGTACAGTTACAGAACATTAGTTAAACGTTTACTGTACAAGAGAAAACCTTACATTTTGATGTACAGTTACAGAACATTAGTTAAACGTTTACTGTACAAGAGAAAACCTTACATTTTGATGTACAGTTACAGAACATTAGTTAAACGTTTATTGTACAAGAGAAAACTTTATATTTTGTTGTACAGTTACAGAACATTAGTTAAACGTTTATTGTACAAGAAAAAACTTTACATTTTGTTGTACAGTTACAGAACATTAGTTAAACGTTTATTGTACAAGAGAAAACTATACATTTTGTTGTACAGTTACAGAACATTAGTTAAGCGTTTACTGTACAAGAGAAAACCTTACATTTTGCTGTACAGTTACAGAACATTAGTTAAACGTTTAATGTACAAGAGAAAACCTTACATTTTGATGTACAGTTACAGAACATTAGTTAAACGTTTACTGTACAAGAGAAAACCTTACATTTTGTTGTACAGTTACAGAACATTAGTTAAACGTTTACATGTACAGTTACAGAACATTAGTTAAACGTTTACTTTACATTTTGTTGTACAGTTACAGAACATTAGTTAAACGTTTATTGTACAAGAGAAAACTTTACATTTTGTTGTACAGTTACAGAACATTAGTTAAACGTTTATTGTACAAGAAAAACGTTGTACAGTTACAGAACATTAGTTAAACGTTTATTGTACAAGAGAAAACCTTACATTTTGTTGTACAGTTACAGAACATTAGTTAAACGTTTATTGTACAAGAGAAAACCTTACATTTTGTTGTACAGTTACAGAACATTAGTTAAACGTTTACTGTACAAGAGAAAACTTTACATTTTGATGTACAGTTACAGAACATTAGTTAAACGTTTACTGTACAAGAGAAAACTTTACATTTTGTTGTACAGTTACAGAACATTAGTTAAACGTTTATTGTACAAGAGAAAACCTTACATTTTGTTGTACAGTTACAGAACATTAGTTAAACGTTTATTGTACAAGAGAAAACCTTACATTTTGTTGTACAGTTACAGAACATTAGTTAAACGTTTACTGTACAAGAGAAAACCTTACATTTTGATGTACAGTTACAGAACATTAGTTAAACGTTTACTGTACAAGAGAAAACCTTACATTTTGATGTACAGTTACAGAACATTAGTTAAACGTTTACTGTACAAGAGAAAACCTTACATTTTGTTGTACAATAACAGAACATTAGTTAAACGTTTATTGTACAAGAGAAAACCTTACATTTTGTTGTACAGTTACAGAACATTAGTTAAACGTTTATTGTACAAGAGAAAACTTTACATTTTGTTGTACAATAACAGAACATTAGTTAAACGTTTATTGTACAAGGGAAAACTATATTTTGATGTACAGTTACTGAACGTTAGTTAAACGTTTAATGTACAAGAGAAAACCTTACATTTTGATGTACAGTTACAGAACATTAGTTAAACGTTTACTGTACAAGAGAAAACCTTACATTTTGATGTACAGTTACAGAACATTAGTTAAACGTTTACTGTACAAGAGAAAACCTTACATTTTGTTGTACAGTTACAGAACATTAGTTAAACGTTTACTGTACAAGAGAAAACCTTACATTTTGATGTACAGTTACAGAACATTAGTTAAACGTTTATTGTACAAGAGAAAACTTTACATTTTGTTGTACAGTTACAGAACATTAGTTAAACGTTTATTGTACAAGAAAAAACCTTACATTTTGTTGTACAGTTATAGAACATTAGTTAAACGTTTATTGTACAAAAGAAAACTATATTTTGATGTACAGTTACAGAACATTAGTTAAACGTTTACTGTACAAGAGAAAACCTTACATTTTGTTGTACAGTTACAGAACATTAGTTAAACGTTTACTGTACAAGAGAAAACCTTACATTTTGTTGTACAGTTACAGAACATTAGTTAAACGTTTACTGTACAAAAGAAAACTTTACATTTTGTTGTACAGTTATAGAACATTAGATAAACGTTTATTGTAAAAGAGAAAACCTTACATTTTGATGTACAGTTACAGAACATTAGTTAAACGTTTACTGTACAAGAGAAAACCTTACATTTTGATGTACAGTTACAGAACATTAGTTAAACGTTTACTGTACAAGAGAAAACCTTACATTTTGTTGTACAGTTACAGAACATTAGTTAAACGTTTACTGTACAAGAGAAAACCTTACATTTTGTTGTACAGTTATAGAACATTAGTTAAACGTTTCTTGTACAAGGGAAAACTATATTTTGATGTACAGTTACTGAACGTTAGTTAAACGTTTAATGTACAAGAGAAAACCTTACATTTTGATGTACAGTTACAGAACATTTGTTAAACGTTTACTGTACAAGAGAAAACCTTACATTTTGATGTACAGTTACAGAACATTAGTTAAACGTTTACTGTACAAGAGAAAACCTTACATTTTGTTGTACAGTTACAGAACATTAGTTAAACGTTTACTGTACAAGAGAAAACCTTACATTTTGATGTACAGTTACAGAACATTAGTTAAACGTTTATTGTACAAGAGAAAACTTTACATTTTGTTGTACAGTTACAGAACATTAGTTAAACGTTTATTGTACAAGAGAAAACCTTACATTTTGTTGTACAGTTACAGAACATTAGTTAAACGTTTACTGTACAAGAGAAAACCTTACATTTTGTTGTACAGTTACAGAACATTAGTTAAACGTTTATTGTACAAGAGAAAACCTTACATTTTGTTGTACAGTTACAGAACATTAGTTAAACGTTTACTGTACAAGAGAAAACTTTACATTTTGTTGTACAGTTACAGAACATTAGTTAAACGTTTATTGTACAAGAGAAAACCTTACATTTTGTTGTACAGTTACAGAACATTAGTTAAACGTTTATTGTACAAGAGAAAACTTTACATTTTGTTGTACAGTTACAGAACATTAGTTAAACGTTTATTGTACAAGAGAAAACCTTACATTTTGTTGTACAGTTACAGAACATTAGTTAAACGTTTACTGTACAAGAGAAAACTTTATATTTTGATGTACAGTTACAGAACATTAGTTAAACGTTTACTGTACAAGAGAAAACCTTACATTTTGTTGTACAGTTACAGAACATTAGTTAAACGTTTACTGTACAAGAGAAAACTTTATATTTTGATGTACAGTTACAGAACATTAGTTAAACGTTTATTGTACAAGAGAAAACTTTACATTTTGTTGTACAGTTATAGAACATTAGTTAAACGTTTATTGTACAAGAGAAAACCTTACATTTTGTTGTACAGTTACAGAACATTAGTTAAACGTTTATTGTACAAGAGAAAACCTTACATTTTGTTGTACAGTTACAGAACATTAGTTAAACGTTTATTGTACAAGAGAAAACCTTACATTTTGTTGTACAGTTACAGAACATTAGTTAAACGTTTATTGTACAAGAGAAAACCTTACATTTTGTTGTACAGTTACAGAACATTAGTTAAACGTTTATTGTACAAGAGAAAACCTTACATTTTGTTGTACAGTTACAGAACATTAGTTAAACGTTTATTGTACAAGAGAAAACCTTACATTTTGTTGTACAGTTACAGAACATTAGTTAAACGTTTACTGTACAAGAGAAAACCTTACATTTTGTTGTACAGTTACAGAACATTAGTTAAACGTTTACTGTACAAGAGAAAACCTTACATTTTGATGTACAGTTACAGAACATTAGTTAAACGTTTACTGTACAAGAGAAAACCTTACATTTTGTTGTACAGTTACAGAACATTAGTTAAACGTTTATTACAAGAGAAAACTTTACATTTTGTTGTACAGTTACAGAACATTAGTTAAACGTTTATTGTACAAGAGAAAACTTTACATTTTGTTGTACAGTTACAGAACATTAGTTAAACGTTTATTGTACAAGAGAAAACCTTACATTTTGTTGTACAGTTACAGAACATTAGATAAACGTTTATTGTACAAGAGAAAACCTTACATTTTGATGTACAGTTACAGAACATTAGTTAAACGTTTACTGTACAAGAGAAAACCTTACATTTTGTTGTACAGTTACAGAACATTAGTTAAACGTTTACTGTACAAGAGAAAACCTTACATTTTGTTGTACAGTTACAGAACATTAGTTAAACGTTTATTGTACAAGAGAAAACTTTACATTTTGTTGTACAGTTACAGAACATTAGTTAAACGTTTATTGTACAAGAGAAAACCTTACATTTTGTTGTACAGTTACAGAACATTAGTTAAACGTTTATTGTACAAGAGAAAACCTTACATTTTGATGTACAGTTACAGAACATTAGTTAAACGTTTACTGTACAAGAGAAAACCTTACATTTTGTTGTACAGTTACAGAACATTATTTAAACGTTTACTGTACAAGAGAAAACCTTACATTTTGTTGTACAGTTACAGAACATTAGTTAAACGTTTACTGTACAAGAGAAAACCTTACATTTTGTTGTACAGTTACAGAACATTAGTTAAACGTTTACTGTACAAGAGAAAACCAGAACATTAGTTACACGTTTATGTACAAGAGTACATTTTGATGTACAGTTACAGAACATTAGTTAAACGTTTATTGTACAAGAACATTACAGTTACAGAACATTAGTTAAACGTTTATTGTACAAGAGAAAACCTTACATTTTGTTGTACAGTTACAGAACATTAGTTAAACGTTTACTGTACAAGAGAAAACTTTACATTTTGTTGTACAGTTACAGAACATTAGTTAAACGTTTAAACAAGAGAAAACCTTACATTTTGATGTACAGTTACAGAACATTAGTTAAACGTTTATTGTACAAGAGAAAACTTTACATTTTGTTGTACAGTTACAGAACATTAGTTAAACGTTTATTGTACAAGAGAAAACCTTACATTTTGTTGTACAGTTACAGAACATTAGTTAAACGTTTATTGTACAAGAGAAAACCTTACATTTTGTTGTACAGTTATAGAACATTAGTAAAACGTTTATTGTACAAGAAAAACCTTACATTTTGTTGTACAGTTACAGAACATTAGTTAAACGTTTACTGTACAAGAGAAAACCTTACATTTTGATGTACAGTTACAGAACATTAGTTAAACGTTTACTGTACAAGAGAAAACTTTACATTTTGTTGTACAGTTACAGAACATTAGTTAAACGTTTATTGTACAAGAGAAAACTTTACATTTTGTTGTACAGTTACAGAACATTAGTTAAACGTTTATTGTACAAGAGAAAACCTTACATTTTGTTGTACAGTTACAGAACATTAGTTAAACGTTTATTGTACAAGAGAAAACCTTACATTTTGTTGTACAGTTACAGAACATTAGTTAAACGTTTATTGTACAAGAGAAAACCTTACATTTTGTTGTACAGTTATAGAACATTAGTTAAACGTTTACTGTACAAGAAAAAACCTTACATTTTGTTGTACAGTTACAGAACATTAGTTAAACGTTTACTGTACAAGAGAAAACCTTACATTTTGTTGTACAGTTACAGAACATTAGTTAAACGTTTACTGTACAAGAGAAAACCTTACATTTTGTTGTACAGTTACAGAACATTAGTTAAACGTTTATTGTACAAGAGAAAACCTTACATTTTGTTGTACAGTTATAGAACATTAGTTAAACGTTTATTGTAAAAGAGAAAACTTTACATTTTGTTGTACAGTTACAGAACATTAGTTAAACGTTTATTGTACAAGAGAAAACCTTACATTTTGATGTACAGTTACAGAACATTAGTTAAACGTTTATTGTACAAGAGAAAACCTTACATTTTGTTGTACAGTTACAGAACATTAGTTAAACGTTTACTGTACAAGAGAAAACCTTACATTTTGTTGTACAGTTACAGAACATTAGTTAAACGTTTACTGTACAAGAGTAAAACCTTACATTTTGTTGTACAGTTACAGAACATTAGTTAAACGTTTATTGTACAAGAGAAAACTTTACATTTTGTTGTACAGTTACAGAACATTAGTTAAACGTTTATTGTACAAGAAAAAAACCTTACATTTTGTTGTACAGTTATAGAACATTAGTTAAACGTTTATTGTACAAGAGAAAACTTACATTTTGTTGTACAGTTACAGAACATTAGTTAAACGTTTACTGTACAAGAGAAAACCTTACATTTTGTTGTACAGTTACAGAACATTAGTTAAACGTTTACTGTACAAGAGAAAACCTTACATTTTGATGTACAGTTACAGAACATTAGTTAAACGTTTACTGTACAAGAGAAAACCTTACATTTTGTTGTACAGTTACAGAACATTAGTTAAACGTTTACTGTACAAGAGAAAACTTTACATTTTGTTGTACAGTTACAGAACATTAGTTAAACGTTTATTGTACAAGAGAAAACCTTACATTTTGTTGTACAGTTATAGAACATTAGTTAAACGTTTATTGTACAAGAGAAAACCTTACATTTTGTTGTACAGTTACAGAACATTAGTTAAACGTTTATTGTACAAGAGAAAACCTTACATTTTGATGTACAGTTACAGAACATTAGTTAAACGTTTATTGTACAAGAGAAAACCTTACATTTTGATGTACAGTTACAGAACATTAGTTAAACGTTTACTGTACAAGAGAAAACCTTACATTTTGATGTACAGTTACAGAACATTAGTTAAACGTTTACTGTACAAGAGAAAACCTTACATTTTGTACAGTTACAGAACATTAGTTAAACGTTTAAAAAACCTTACATTTTGTTGTACAGTTACAGAACATTAGTTAAACGTTTACTGTACAAGAGAAAACCTTACATTTTGAACAGTTACAGAACATTAGTTAAACGTTTATTGTACAAGAGAAAACCTTACATTTTGTTGTACAGTTACAGAACATTAGTTAAACGTTTATTGTACAAGAGAAAACCTTTACATTTTGTTGTACAGTTACAGAACATTAGTTAAACGTTTATTGTACAAGAGAAAACCTTACATTTTGTTGTACAGTTACAGAACATTAGTTAAACGTTTACAAGAGAAAACCTTACATTTTGTTACAGTTACAGAACATTAGTTAAACGTTTATTGTACAAGAGAAAACCTTACATTTTGTTGTACAGTTACAGAACATTAGTTAAACGTTTACTGTACAAGAGAAAACTTTACATTTTGATGTACAGTTACAGAACATTAGTTAAACGTTTACTGTACAAGAGAAAACCTTACATTTTGTTGTACAGTTACAGAACATTAAATAAACGTTTACTGTACAAGAGAAAACCAAGAGAAAACCTTACATTTTGTTGTACAGTTACAGAACATTAGTTAAACGTTTATTGTACAAGAGAAAACCTTACATTTTGTTGTACAGTTACAGAACATTAGTTAAACGTTTATTGTACAAGAGAAAACCTTACATTTTGTTGTACAGTTACAGAACATTAGTTAAACGTTTACTGTACAAGAGAAAACCTTACATTTTGATGTACAGTTACAGAACATTAGTTAAACGTTTATTGTACAAGAGAAAACCTTACATTTTGTTGTACAGTTACAGAACATTAGTTAAACGTTTATTGTACAAGAGAAAACCTTACATTTTGTTGTACAGTTACAGAACATTAGTTAAACGTTTATTGTACAAGAGAAAACTATACATTTTGTTGTACAGTTACAGAACATTAGTTAAACGTTTATTGTACAAGAGAAAACCTTACATTTTGTTGTACAGTTACAGAACATTAGTTAAACGTTTACTGTACAAGAGAAAACCTTTTTGATGTACATTTTGTTTATGTACAGTTACAGAACATTAGTTAAACGTTTACTGTACAAGAGAAAACCTTACATTTTGTTGTACAGTTACAGAACATTAGTTAAACGTTTACTGTACAAGAGAAAACTTTACATTTTGTTGTACAGTTACAGAACATTAGTTAAACGTTTATTGTACAAGAGAAAACTTACATTTTGTTGTACAGTTACAGAACATTAGTTAAACGTTTATTGTACAAGAGAAAACCTTACATTTTGTTGTACAGTTACAGAACATTAGTTAAACGTTTACTGTACAAGAGAAAACCTTACATTTTGTTGTACAGTTACAGAACATTAGTTAAACGTTTACTGTACAAGAGAAAACCTTACATTTTGATGTACAGTTACAGAACATTAGTTAAACGTTTATTGTACAAGAGAAAACCTTACATTTTGTTGTACAGTTACAGAACATTAGTTAAACGTTTATTGTACAAGTACAGTTACAAAAACGTTTATTGTACAAGAGAAAACTTACATTTTGTTGTACAGTTACAGAACATTAGTTAAACGTTTATTGTACAAGAGAAAACTTTACATTTTGATGTACAGTTACAGAACATTAGTTAAACGTTTATTGTACAAGAGAAAACCTTACATTTTGTTGTACAGTTACAGAACATTAGTTAAACGTTTATTGTACAAGAGGAAACCTTACATTTTGTTGTACAGTTACAGAACATTAGTTAAACGTTTACTGTACAAGAGAAAACCTTACATTTTGTTGTACAGTTACAGAACATTAGTTAAACGTTTATTGTACAAGAGAAAACTTTATATTTTGTTGTACAGTTACAGAACATTAGTTAAACGTTTATTGTACAAGAGAAAACCTTACATTTTGTTGTACAGTTACAGAACATTAGTTAAACGTTTATTGTACAAGAGAAAACCTTACATTTTGATGTACAGTTACAGAACATTAGTTAAACGTTTACTGTACAAGAAAAAACCAGTTACATTTTGTTGTACAGTTACATTTTGAACAGTTACAGAACATTAGTTAAACGTTTACTGTACAAGAGAAAACCTTACATTTTGTTGTACAGTTACAGAACATTAGTTAAACGTTTATTGTACAAGAGAAAACCTTACATTTTGTTGTACAGTTACAGAACATTAGTTAAACGTTTATTGTACAAGAGAAAACCTTACATTTTGTTGTACAGTTACAGAACATTAGTTAAACGTTTATTGTACAAGAGAAAACCTTACATTTTGTTGTACAGTTACAGAACATTAGTTAAACGTTTATTGTACAAGAGAAAACCTTACATTTTGTTGTACAGTTACAGAACATTAGTTAAACGTTTATTGTACAAGAGAAAACCTTACATTTTGTTGTACAGTTACAGAACATTAGTTAAACGTTTACTGTACAAGAGAAAACCTTACATTTTGATGTACAGTTACAGAACATTAGTTAAACGTTTACTGTACAAGAGAAAACCTTACATTTTGTTGTACAGTTACAGAACATTAGTTAAACGTTTATTGTACAAGAGAAAACTTTACATTTTGTTGTACAGTTACAGAACATTAGTTAAACGTTTATTGTACAAGAGAAAACCTTACATTTTGTTGTACAGTTACAGAACATTAGTTAAACGTTTACTGTACAAGAGAAAACCTTACATTTTGATGTACAGTTACAGAACATTAGTTAAACGTTTACTGTACAAGAGAAAACCTTACATTTTGATGTACAGTTACAGAACATTAGTTAAACGTTTACTGTACAAGAGAAAACCTTACATTTTGTTGTACAGTTACAGAACATTAGTTAAACGTTTACTGTACAAGAGAAAACCTTACATTTTGTTGTACAGTTACAGAACATTAGTTAAACGTTTATTGTACAAGAGAAAACTTTACATTTTGTTGTACAGTTATTAGTTAAACGTTTATTACAAGTACAGTTACAGAACATTAGTTAAACGTTTATTTACAAGAGAAAACCTTTTTTGTTGTACAGTTACAGAACATTAGTTAAACGTTTATTGTACAAGAGAAAACCTTACATTTTGTTGTACAGTTACAGAACATTAGTTAAACGTTTATTGTACAAGAGAAAACTTTACATTTTGTTGTACAGTTACAGAACATTAGTTAAACGTTTATTGTACAAGAGAAAACCTTACATTTTGTTGTACAGTTACAGAACATTAGTTAAACGTTTATTGTACAAGAGAAAACCTTACATTTTGTTGTACAGTTACAGAACATTAGTTAAACGTTTACTGTACAAGAGAAAACTTTACATTTTGTTGTACAGTTACAGAACATTAGTTAAACGTTTATTGTACAAGAGAAAACCTTACATTTTGTTGTACAGTTACAGAACATTAGTTAAACGTTTATTGTACAAGAGAAAACTTTACATTTTGTTGTACAGTTACAGAACATTAGTTAAACGTTTATTGTACAAGAGAAAACCTTACATTTTGTTGTACAGTTACAGAACATTAGTTAAACGTTTATTGTACAAGAGAAAACCTTACATTTTGTTGTACAGTTACAGAACATTAGTTAAACGTTTATTGTACAAGAGAAAACCTTACATTTTGTTGTACAGTTACAGAACATTAGTTAAACGTTTATTGTACAAGAGAAAACCTTACATTTTGTTGTACAGTTACAGAACATTAGTTAAACGTTTATTGTACAAGAGAAAACCTTACATTTTGTTGTACAGTTACAGAACATTAGTTAAACGTTTATTGTACAAGAGAAAACTTTACATTTTGTTGTACAGTTACAGAACATTAGTTAAACGTTTATTGTACAAGAGAAAACCTTACATTTTGTTGTACAGTTACAGAACATTAGTTAAACGTTTATTGTACAAGAGAAAACCTTACATTTTGTTGTACAGTTACAGAACATTAGTTAAACGTTTATTGTACAAGAGAAAACCTTACATTTTGATGTACAGTTACAGAACATTAGTTAAACGTTTACTGTACAAGAGAAAACCTTACATTTTGATGTACAGTTACAGAACATTAGTTAAACGTTTACTGTACAAGAGAAAACCTTACATTTTGTTGTACAGTTACAGAACATTAGTTAAACGTTTATTGTACAAGAGAAAACCTTACATTTTGTTGTACAGTTACAGAACATTAGTTAAACGTTTATTGTACAAGAGAAAACCTTACATTTTGTTGTACAGTTACAGAACATTAGTTAAACGTTTACTGTACAAGAGAAAACCTTACATTTTGATGTACAGTTACAGAACATTAGTTAAACGTTTACTGTACAAGAGAAAACCTTACATTTTGATGTACAGTTACAGAACATTAGTTAAACGTTTATACAAGAGAAAAAACCTTACATTTTGATGTACAGTTACAGAACATTAGTTAAACGTTTACTGTACAAGAGAAAACCTTACATTTTGTTGTACAGTTACAGAACATTAGTTAAACGTTTACTGTACAAGAGAAAACTTTACATTTTGTTGTACAGTTACAGAACATTAGTTAAACGTTTATTGTACAAGAGAAAACCTTACATTTTGTTGTACAGTTACAGAACATTAGTTAAACGTTTATTGTACAAGAACATTAAACAAGAGAAAACCTTACATTTTGTTGTACAGTTACAGAACATTAGTTAAACGTTTATTGTACAAGAGAAAACTTTACATTTTGTTGTACAGTTACAGAACATTAGTTAAACGTTTACAAGAGAAAACCTTACATTTTGTTGTACAGTTACAGAACATTAGTTAAACGTTTATTGTACAAGAGAAAACCTTACATTTTGTTGTACAGTTACAGAACATTAGTTAAACGTTTATTGTACAAGAGAAAACCTTACATTTTGTTGTACAGTTACAGAACATTAGTTAAACGTTTACTGTACAAGAGAAAACCTTACATTTTGTTGTACAGTTACAGAACATTAGTTAAACGTTTACTGTACAAGAGAAAACCTTACATTTTGTTGTACAGTTACAGAACATTAGTTAAACGTTTATTGTACAAGAGAAAACTTTACATTTTGTTGTACAGTTACAGAACATTAGTTAAACGTTTATTGTACAAGAGAAAACCTTACATTTTGTTGTACAGTTACAGAACATTAGTTAAACGTTTATTGTACAAGAGAAAACCTTACATTTTGATGTACAGTTACAGAACATTAGTTAAACGTTTACTGTACAAGAGAAAACCTTACATTTTGATGTACAGTTACAGAACATTAGTTAAACGTTTACTGTACAAGAGAAAACCTTACATTTTGATGTACAGTTACAGAACATTAGTTAAACGTTTACTGTACAAGAGAAAACCTTACATTTTGTTGTACAGTTACAGAACATTAGTTAAACGTTTATTGTACAAGAGAAAACCTTTACATTTTGTTGTACAGTTACAGAACATTAGTTAAACGTTTATTGTACAAGAGAAAACCTTACATTTTGTTGTACAGTTACAGAACATTAGTTAAACGTTTATTGTACAAGAGAAAACCTTACATTTTGTTGTACAGTTACAGAACATTAGTTAAACGTTTATTGTACAAGAGAAAACCTTACATTTTGATGTACAGTTACAGAACATTAGTTAAACGTTTACTGTACAAGAGAAAACTTTACATTTTGTTGTACAGTTACAGAACATTAGTTAAACGTTTATTGTACAAGAGAAAACCTTACATTTTGTTGTACAGTTACAGAACATTAGTTAAACGTTTATTGTACAAGAGAAAACCTTACATTTTGTTGTACAGTTACAGAACATTAGTTAAACGTTTACTGTACAAGAGAAAACCTTACATTTTGATGTACAGTTACAGAACATTAGTTAAACGTTTACTGTACAAGAGAAAACTTTACATTTTGTTGTACAGTTACAGAACATTAGTTAAACGTTTATTGTACAAGAGAAAACCTTACATTTTGTTGTACAGTTACAGAACATTAGTTAAACGTTTATTGTACAAGAGAAAACCTTACATTTTGTTGTACAGTTACAGAACATTAGTTAAACGTTTACTGTACAAGAGAAAACTTTACATTTTGTTGTACAGTTATAGAACATTAGTTAAACGTTTATTGTACAAGAGAAAACCTTACATTTTGATGTACAGTGTACAGTTACAGAACATTAGTTAAACGTTTATTGTACAAGAGAAAACCTTACATTTTGTTGTACAGTTACAGAACATTAGTTAAACGTTTATTGTACAAGAGAAAACTTACATTTTAGTTAAACGTTGTACAGTTACAGAACATTAGTTAAACGTTTATTGTACAAGAGAAAACCTTACATTTTGATGTACAGTTACAGAACATTAGTTAAACGTTTATTGTACAAGAGAAAACCTTACATTTTGATGTACAGTTACAGAACATTAGTTAAACGTTTATTGTACAAGAGAAAACCTTACATTTTGTTGTACAGTTACAGAACATTAGTTAAACGTTTATTGTACAAGAGAAAACCTTACATTTTGATGTACAGTTACAGAACATTAGTTAAACGTTTACTGTACAAGAGAAAACTTACATTTTGATGTACAGTTACAGAACATTAGTTAAACGTTTATTGTACAAGAGAAAACCTTACATTTTGTTGTACAGTTACAGAACATTAGTTAAACGTTTATTGTACAAGAGAAAACCTTACATTTTGTTGTACAGTTACAGAACATTAGTTAAACGTTTACTGTACAAGAGAAAACCTTACATTTTGTTGTACAGTTACAGAACATTAGTTAAACGTTTACTGTACAAGAGAAAACCTTACATTTTGTTGTACAGTTACAGAACATTAGTTAAACGTTTATTGTACAAGAGAAAACTTTACATTTTGTTGTACAGTTACAGAACATTAGTTAAACGTTTATTGTACAAGAGAAAACCTTACATTTTGTTGTACAGTTACAGAACATTAGTTAAACGTTTATTGTACAAGAGAAAACTTTACATTTTGATGTACAGTTACAGAACATTAGTTAAACGTTTACTGTACAAGAGAAAACCTTACATTTTGTTGTACAGTTACAGAACATTAGTTAAACGTTTATTGTACAAGAGAAAACCTTACATTTTGTTGTACAGTTACAGAACATTAGTTAAACGTTTACTGTACAAGAGAAAACCTTACATTTTGTTGTACAGTTACAGAACATTAGTTAAACGTTTACTGTACAAGAGAAAACCTTACATTTTGTTGTACAGTTACAGAACATTAGTTAAACGTTTATTGTACAAGAGAAAACCTTACATTTTGTTGTACAGTTACAGAACATTAGTTAAACGTTTATTGTACAAGAGAAAACCTTACATTTTGTTGTGTACAGTTACAGAACATTAGTTAAACGTTTATTGTACAAGAGAAAACCTTACATTTTGATGTACAGTTACAGAACATTAGTTAAACGTTTACTGTACAAGAGAAAACCTTACATTTTGTTGTACAGTTACAGAACATTAGTTAAACGTTTACTGTACAAGAGAAAACCTTACATTTTGTTGTACAGTTACAGAACATTAGTTAAACGTTTACTGTACAAGAGAAAACCTTACATTTTGTTGTACAGTTACAGAACATTAGTTAAACGTTTATTGTACAAGAGAAACACTTTACATTTTGTTGTACAGTTACAGAACATTAGTTAAACGTTTATTGTACAAGAAAAAACCTTACATTTTGTTGTACAGTTACAGAACATTAGTTAAACGTTTATTGTACAAGAGAAAACCTTACATTTTGTTGTACAGTTACAGAACATTAGTTAAACGTTTACTGTACAAGAGAAAACCTTTACATTTTGTTGTACAGTTACAGAACATTAGTTAAACGTTTATTGTACAAGAGAAAACCTTACATTTTGTTGTACAGTTACAGAACATTAGTTAAACGTTTATTGTACAAGAGGAAACCTTACATTTTGTTGTACAGTTACAGAACATTAGTTAAACGTTTATTGTACAAGAGAAAACCTTACATTTTGTTGTACAGTTACAGAACATTAGTTAAACGTTTACTGTACAAGAGAAAACTTTACATTTTGATGTACAGTTACAGAACATTAGTTAAACGTTTACTGTACAAGAGAAAACCTTACATTTTTTTGATGTACAGTTACAGAACATTAGTTAAACGTTTACTGTACAAGAGAAAACTTTACATTTTGTTGTACAGTTACAGAACATTAGTTAAACGTTTATTGTACAAGAGAAAACCTTACATTTTGTTGTACAGTTACAGAACATTAGTTAAACGTTTATTGTACAAGAGAAAACTTTACATTTTGTTGTACAGTTACAGAACATTAGTTAAACGTTTATTGTACAAGAGAAAACCTTACATTTTGTTGTACAGTTACAGAACATTAGTTAAACGTTTATTGTACAAGAGAAAACCTTACATTTTGTTGTACAGTTACAGAACATTAGTTAAACGTTTACTGTACAAGAGAAAACCTTACATTTTGTTGTACAGTTACAGAACATTAGTTAAACGTTTACTGTACAAGAGAAAACCTTACATTTTGTTGTACAGTTACAGAACATTAGTTAAACGTTTATTGTACAAGAGAAAACCTTACATTTTGTTGTACAGTTACAGAACATTTGGGAACGTTTATTGTACAAGAAAAAACCTTACATTTTGTTGTACAGTTACAGAACATTAGTTAAACGTTTATTGTACAAGAGAAAACCTTACATTTTGTTGTACAGTTATAGAACATTAGTTAAACGTTTATTGTACAAGAGAAAACCTTACATTTTGTTGTACAGTTACAGAACATTAGTTAAACGTTTATTGTACAAGAGAAAACCTTACATTTTGTTGTACAGTTACAGAACATTAGTTAAACGTTTATTGTACAAGAGAAAACCTTACATTTTGTTGTACAGTTACAGAACATTAGTTAAACGTTTATTGTACAAGAGAAAACCTTACATTTTGTTGTACAGTTACAGAACATTAGTTAAACGTTTATTGTACAAGAGAAAACCTTACATTTTGTTGTACAGTTACAGAACATTAGTTAAACGTTTATTGTACAAGAGAAAACCTTACATTTTGATGTACAGTTACAGAACATTAGTTAAACGTTTACTGTACAAGAGAAAACCTGTACAGTTACAGAACATTAGTTAAACGTTTACTGTACAAGAGAAAACCTTACATTTTGATGTACAGTTACAGAACATTAGTTAAACGTTTATTGTACAAGAGAAAACCTTACATTTTGTTGTACAGTTACAGAACATTAGTTAAACGTTTATTGTACAAGAGAAAACCTTACATTTTGTTGTACAGTTACAGAACATTAGTTAAACGTTTATTGTACAAGAGAAAACTTTACATTTTGTTGTACAGTTACAGAACATTAGTTAAACGTTTATTGTACAAGAGAAAACCTTACATTTTGTTGTACAGTTACAGAACATTAGTTAAACGTTTATTGTACAAGAGAAAACCTTACATTTTGTTGTACAGTTACAGAACATTAGTTAAACGTTTATTGTACAAGAGAAAACCTTACATTTTGTTGTACAGTTACAGAACATTAGTTAAACGTTTACTGTACAAGAGAAAACCTTACATTTTGTTGTACAGTTACAGAACATTAGTTAAACGTTTATTGTACAAGAGAAAACCTTACATTTTGATGTACAGTTACAGAACATTAGTTAAACGTTTATTGTACAAGAGAAAACCTTACATTTTGTTGTACAGTTACAGAACATTAGTTAAACGTTTATTGTACAAGAGAAAACCTTACATTTTGTTGTACAGTTACAGAACATTAGTTAAACGTTTATTGTACAAGAGAAAACCTTACATTTTGTTGTACAGTTACAGAACATTAGTTAAACGTTTATTGTACAAGAGAAAACCTTACATTTTGTTGTACAGTTATAGAACATTAGTTAAACGTTTATTGTACAAGAGAAAACCTTACATTTTGTTGTACAGTTACAGAACATTAGTTAAACGTTTATTGTACAAGAAAAACCTTACATTTTGTTGTACAGTTACAGAACATTAGTTAAACGTTTACTGTACAAGAGAAAACCTTACATTTTGATGTACAGTTACAGAACATTAGTTAAACGTTTACTGTACAAGAGAAAACCTTACATTTTGTTGTACAGTTACAGAACATTAGTTAAACGTTTATTGTACAAGAGAAAACTTTACATTTTGTTGTACAGTTACAGAACATTAGTTAAACGTTTATTGTACAAGAGAAAACCTTACATTTTGTTGTACAGTTACAGAACATTAGTTAAACGTTTACTGTACAAGAGAAAACTTTATATTTTGATGTACAGTTACAGAACATTAGTTAAACGTTTACTGTACAAGAGAAAACCTTACATTTTGTTGTACAGTTACAGAACATTAGTTTAACGTTTGTTTTGGAATTCGCACAAAGCTACTCGAGGGTTATCAGTTCTAGCCGTCCCTAATTTAGCAGTGTAAGACTACAGGGAAGGCAGCTAGTCATCACCACCCACCACTTTGGGCTACTCATTTACTAACGTATAGTGAGATTGACTGTACAGTTATTACGCCCCACGGCTGGGAATGCGAGCATGTTTGGCGCTACCGGGATGCGAATCCGCGACCCTCAACGTTACGACTCGCAAGCCTTTACACGCTTGGCCACGCCAGTTATCAGAACATTAGTTAAACGTTTATTTTACAAGAGAAAACCTTACATTTTGTTGTACAGTTACAGAACATTAGTTAAACGTTTATTGTACAAGAGAAAACCTTACATTTTGTTGTACAGTTACAGAACATTAGTTAAACGTTTACTGTACAAGAGAAAACCTTACATTTTGATGTACAGTTACAGAACATTAGTTAAACGTTTACTGTACAAGAGAAAACCTTACATTTTGATGTACAGTTACAGAACATTAGTTAAACGTTTATTGTACAAGAGAAAACTTTACATTTTGTTGTACAGTTATAGAACATTAGTTAAACGTTTATTGTAAAAGAGAAAACTTTACATTTTGTTGTACAGTTACAGAACATTAGTTAAACGTTTATTGTACAAGAGAAAACTTTACATTTTGATGTACAGTTACAGAACATTAGTTAAACGTTTATTGTACAAGAGAAAACCTTACATTTTGTTGTACAGTTACAGAACATTAGTTAAACGTTTATTGTACAAGAGAAAACCTTACATTTTGATGTACAGTTACAGAACATTAGTTAAACGTTTATTGTACAAGAGAAAACCTTACATTTTGATGTACAGTTACAGAACATTAGTTAAACGTTTACTGTACAAGAGAAAACCTTACATTTTGTTGTACAGTTACAGAACATTAGTTAAACGTTTACTGTACAAAAGAAAACTTTACATTTTGTTGTACAGTTACAGAACATTAGTTAAACGTTTATTGTACAAGAGAAAACTTACATTTTGTTGTACAGTTACAGAACATTAGTTAAACGTTTATTGTACAAGAGAAAACCTTACATTTTGTTGTACAGTTACAGAACATTAGTTAAACGTTTATTGTACAAGAGAAAACCTTACATTTTGTTGTACAGTTACAGAACATTAGTTAAACGTTTACTGTACAAGAGAAAACCTTACATTTTGATGTACAGTTACAGAACATTAGTTAAACGTTTACTGTACAAGAGAAAACCTTACATTTTGATGTACAGTTACAGAACATTAGTTAAACGTTTATTGTACAAGAGAAAACTTTACATTTTGTTGTACAGTTATAGAACATTAGTTAAACGTTTACTGTACAAGAGAAAACCTTACATTTTGTTGTACAGTTACAGAACATTAGTTAAACGTTTATTGTACAAGAGAAAACTTTACATTTTGTTGTACAGTTACAGAACATTAGTTAAACGTTTATTGTACAAGAGAAAACCTTACATTTTGTTGTACAGTTATAGAACATTAGTTAAACGTTTATTGTACAAGAGAAAACCTTACATTTTGTTGTACAGTTACAGAACATTAGTTAAACGTTTATTGTACAAGAGAAAACCTTACATTTTGATGTACAGTTACAGAACATTAGTTAAACGTTTATTGTACAAGAGGAAACCTTACATTTTGTTGTACAGTTACAGAACATTAGTTAAACGTTTACTGTACAAGAAAAACCTTACATTTTGTTGTACAGTTACAGAACATTAGTTAAACGTTTACTGTACAAGAGAAAACCTTACATTTTGTTGTACAGTTACAGAACATTAGTTAAACGTTTATTGTACAAGAGAAAACCTTACATTTTGATGTACAGTTACAGAACATTAGTTAAACGTTTATTGTACAAGAGGAAACCTTACATTTTGTTGTACAGTTACAGAACATTAGTTAAACGTTTATTGTACAAGAAAACCTTACATTTTGAAAGAACATTAGTTAAACGTTTATTGTACAAGTACAGTTACAGAACATTAGTTAAACGTTTATTGTACAAGAGAAAACCTTACATTTTGTTGTACAGTTACAGAACATTAGTTAAACGTTTATTGTACAAGAGAAAACCTTACATTTTGTTGTACAGTTACAGAACATTAGTTAAACGTTTATTGTACAAGAGAAAACCAGTACATTTTGACAGTTACAGAACATTAGTAAAACGTTTATTGTACAAGAAAAACCTTACATTTTGTTGTACAGTTACAGAACATTAGTTAAACGTTTACTGTACAAGAGAAAACCTTACATTTTGATGTACAGTTACAGAACATTAGTTAAACGTTTACTGTACAAGAGAAAACCTTACATTTTGTTGTACAGTTACAGAACATTAGTTAAACGTTTATTGTACAAGAGAAAACTTTACATTTTGTTGTACAGTTACAGAACATTAGTTAAACGTTTATTGTACAAGAGAAAACCTTACATTTTGTTGTACAGTTACAGAACATTAGTTAAACGTTTATTGTACAAGAGAAAACCTTACATTTTGTTGTACAGTTACAGAACATTAGTTAAACGTTTATTGTACAAGAGAAAACCTTACATTTTGTTGTACAGTTACAGAACATTAGTTAAACGTTTATTGTACAAGAGAAAACCTTACATTTTGTTGTACAGTTACAGAACATTAGTTAAACGTTTACTGTACAAGAGAAAACCTTACATTTTGATGTACAGTTACAGAACATTAGTTAAACGTTTACTGTACAAGAGAAAACCTTACATTTTGTTGTACAATAACAGAACATTAGTTAAACGTTTATTGTACAAGGGAAAACTTTATTTTGTTGTACAGTTACAGAACATTAGTTAAACGTTTATTGTACAAGAGAAAACCTTACATTTTGTTGTACAGTTACAGAACATTAGTTAAACGTTTATTGTACAAGAGAAAACTTTACATTTTGTTGTACAGTTACAGAACATTAGTTAAACGTTTATTGTACAAGAGAAAACTTTACATTTTGTTGTACAGTTACAGAACATTAGTTAAACGTTTACTGTACAAGAAAAAACCTTACATTTTGATGTACAGTCACAGAACATTAGTTAAACGTTTACTGTACAAGAAAAACGTTTACTGTATATTTTGATGTACAGTTACAGAACATTAGTTAAACGTTTACTGTACAAGAGAAAACCTCACATTTTGTTGTACAGTACAGTACATTAGTTTATTTGTTTGTTTTGGAATTTCGCACAAAGCTACTCGAGGGTTATCAGTTCTAGCCGTCCCTAATTTAGCAGTGTAAGACTACAGGGAAGGCAGCTAGTCATCACCACCCACCACTCTTGGGCTACTCATTTACTAACGTATAGTGAGATTGACTGTACCATTATTACGCCCCCACGGCTGGGAATGCGAGCATGTTTGGCGCTACCGGGATGCGAATCCGCGACCCTCAAATTACGACTCGCAAGCCTTTACACGCTTGGCCACGCCAGGCCATCAGTACATTAGTTAAACGTTTATTATACAAGAGAAAACCTTACATTTTGTTGTACAGTTACAGAACATTAGTTAAACGTTTATTGTACAAGAGAAAACCTTACATTTTTTTCTACAGTTACAGAACATTAGTTAAACGTTTACTGTACAAGAGAAAACTTTACATTTTGATGTACAGTTACAGAACATTAGTTAAACGTTTACTGTACAAGAGAAAACCTTACATTTTGATGTACAGTTACAGAACATTAGTTAAACGTTTATTGTACAAGAGAAAACTTTACATTTTGTTGTACAGTTATAGAACATTAGTTAAACGTTTATTGTACAAGAGAAAACCTTACATTTTGTTGTACAGTTACAGAACATTAGTTAAACGTTTATTGTACAAGAGAAAACTTTACATTTTGATGTACAGTTACAGAACATTAGTTAAACGTTTATTGTACAAGAGAAAACCTTACATTTTGTTGTACAGTTACAGAACATTAGTTAAACGTTTATTGTACAAGAGAAAACCTTACATTTTGTTGTACAGTTACAGAACATTAGTTAAACGTTTACTGTACAAGAGAAAACCTTACATTTTGTTGTACAGTTACAGAACATTAGTTAAACGTTTACTGTACAAGAGAAAACCTTACATTTTGTTGTACAGTTACAGAACATTAGTTAAACGTTTATTGTACAAGAGAAAACTTTACATTTTGTTGTACAGTTACAGAACATTAGTTAAACGTTTATTGTACAAGAGAAAACTTTACCTTACATTTTGAACATTGTACAGTTACAGAACATTAGTTAAATGTTTACTGTACAAGAGAAAACTTTACATTTTGATGTACAGTTACAGAACATTAGTTAAACGTTTACTGTACAAGAGAAAACCTTACATTTTGTTGTACAATAACAGAACATTAGTTAAACGTTTATTGTACAAGAGAAAACCTTACATTTTGTTGTACAGTTACAGAACATTAGTTAAACGTTTATTGTACAAGAGAAAACCTTACATTTTGTTGTACAGTTACAGAACATTAGTTAAACGTTTATTGTACAAGAGAAAACCTTACATTTTGTTGTACAGTTACAGAACATTAGTTAAACGTTTATTGTACAAGAGAAAACCTTACATTTTGTTGTACAGTTACAGAACATTAGTTAAACGTTTATTGTACAAGAAAAAACCAGTTACAGACATTTTGTTGTACAGTTACAGAACATTAGTTAAACGTTTATTGTACAAGAGAAAACCTTACATTTTGTTGTACAGTTACAGAACATTAGTTAAACGTTTATTGTACAAGAGAAAACTTTATTTTTGTTGTACAGTTACAGAACATTAGTTAAACGTTTATTGTACATTTTGATGTACAGTTACAGAACATTAGTTAAACGTTTACTGTACAAGAGAAAACCTTACATTTTGTTGTACAGTTACAGAACATTAGTTAAACGTTTACTGTACAAGAGAAAACCTTACATTTTGTTGTACAGTTACAGAACATTAGTTAAACGTTTACTGTACAAGAGAAAACCTTACATTTTGTTGTACAGTTACAGAACATTAGTTAAACGTTTATTGTACAAGAGAAAACCTTACATTTTGTTGTACAGTTACAGAACATTAGTTAAACGTTTATTGTACAAGAGAAAACTTTACATTTTGTTGTACAGTTACAGAACATTAGTTAAACGTTTATTGTACAAGAGAAAACCTTACATTTTGTTGTACAGTTACAGAACATTAGTTAAACGTTTATTGTACAAGAGAAAACCTTACATTTTGTTGTACAGTTACAGAACATTAGTTAAACGTTTACTGTACAAGAGAAAACTTTACATTTTGATGTACAGTTACAGAACATTAGTTAAACGTTTACTGTACAAGAGAAAACCTTACATTTTGATGTACAGTTACAGAACATTAGTTAAACGTTTATTGTACAAGAGAAAACCTTACATTTTGTTGTACAGTTACAGAACATTAGTTAAACGTTTATTGTACAAGAGAAAACCTTACATTTTGTTGTACAGTTACAGAACATTAGTTAAACGTTTATTGTACAAGAGAAAACTTTTTTGTTGTACAGTTACAGAACATTAGTTAAACGTTTATTGTACAAGAGAAAACCTTACATTTTGTTGTACAGTTACAGAACATTAGTTAAACGTTTATTGTACAAGAGAAAACCTTACATTTTGTTGTACAGTTACAGAACATTAGTTAAACGTTTACTGTACAAGAGAAAACCTTACATTTTGTTGTACAGTTACAGAACATTAGTTAAACGTTTATTGTACAAGAGAAAACTTTACATTTTGTTGTACAGTTACAGAACATTAGTTAAACGTTTATTGTACAAGAGAAAACCTTACATTTTGTTGTACAGTTATAGAACATTAGTAAAACGTTTATTGTACAAGAAAAACCTTACATTTTGTTGTACAGTTACAGAACATTAGTTAAACGTTTACTGTACAAGAGAAAACCTTACATTTTGATGTACAGTTACAGAACATTAGTTAAACGTTTACTGTACAAGAGAAAACCTTACATTTTGTTGTACAGTTACAGAACATTAGTTAAACGTTTACTGTACAAGAGAAAACCTTACATTTTGTTGTACAGTTACAGAACATTAGTTAAACGTTTACTGTACAAGAGAAAACCTTACATTTTGTTGTACAGTTACAGAACATTAGTTAAACGTTTATTGTACAAGAGAAAACCTTACATTTTGTTGTACAGTTACAGAACATTAGTTAAACGTTTATTGTACAAGAGAAAACGTACAGTTACAGAACATTAGTTAAACGTTTATTGTACAAAAAAAACTTTACATTTTGTTGTACAGTTACAGAACATTAGTTAAACGTTTATTGTACAAGAGAAAACCTTACATTTTGTTGTACAGTTACAGAACATTAGTTAAACGTTTATTGTACAAGAGAAAACTTTACATTTTGTTGTACAGTTACAGAACATTAGTTAAACGTTTATTGTACAAGAGAAAACCTTACATTTTGTTGTACAGTTACAGAACATTAGTTAAACGTTTATGTACAAGAGAAAACCTACATTTTGTTGTACAGTTACAGAACATTAGTTAAACGTTTACTGTACAAGAGAAAACCTTACATTTTGTTGTACAGTTACAGAACATTAGTTAAACGTTTACTGTACAAGAGAAAACCTTACATTTTGTTGTACAGTTACAGAACATTAGTTAAACGTTTATTGTACAAGAGAAAACTTTACATTTTGATGTACAGTTACAGAACATTAGTTAAACGTTTATTGTACAAGAGAAAACCTTACATTTTGTTGTACAGTTACAGAACATTAGTTAAACGTTTATTGTACAAGAGAAAACTTTACATTTTGTTGTACAGTTACAGAACATTAGTTAAACGTTTACTGTACAAGAGAAAACCTTACATTTTGTTGTACAGTTACAGAACATTAGTTAAACGTTTACTGTACAAGAGAAAACTTTATATTTTGATGTACAGTTACAGAACATTAGTTAAACGTTTACTGTACAAGAGAAAACCTTACATTTTGTTGTACAGTTACATAACATTAGTTTGTTTGTTTGTTTTGGAATTTCGCACGAAGCTATTCGAGGGTTATCAGTGCTCGCCGTCCCTAATTTAGCAGTGTAAGACTAGAGGGAAGGCAGCTAGTCATCACCACCCACCACTCTTGGGCTACTCATTTACTAACGTATAGTGGGATTGATGTACCATTATAACGCCCCCACGGCTGGGAAGGCGAGCATGTTTGGCGCTACCGGGATGCGAATCCGCGACCCTCAAATTACGACTCGCAAGCCTTTACACGCTTGGCCACGCCAGGCCATCAGTACATTAAATAAACGTTTATTGTACAAGAGAAAACCTTACATTTTGTTGTACAGTTACAGAACATTAGTTAAACGTTGATTGTACAAGAGAAAACCTTACATTTTTTTCTACAGTTACAGAACATTAGTTAAACGTTTACTGTACAAGACAAAACCTTACATTTTGATGTACAGTTACAGAACATTAGTTAAACGTTTACTGTACAAGAGAAAACCTTACATTTTGATGTACAGTTACAGAACATTAGTTAAACGTTTATTGTACAAGAGAAAACTTTATATTTTGTTGTACAGTTATAGAACATTAGTTAAACGTTTATTGTACAAGAGAAAACTTACATTTTGTTGTACAGTTACAGAACATTAGTTAAACGTTTATTGTACAAGAGAAAACTTACATTTTGATGTACAGTTACAGAACATTAGTTAAACGTTTATTGTACAAGAGAAAACCTTACATTTTGTTGTACAGTTACAGAACATTAGTTAAACGTTTATTGTACAAGAGAAAACCTTACATTTTGTTGTACAGTTACAGAACATTAGTTAAACGTTTACTGTACAAGAGAAAACCTTACATTTTGTTGTACAGTTACAGAACATTAGTTAAACGTTTACTGTACAAGAGAAAACTTTACATTTTGTTGTACAGTTACAGAACATTAGTTAAACGTTTATTGTACAAGAGAAAACTTTATATTTTGTTGTACAGTTATAGAACATTAGTAAAACGTTTATTGTACAAGAAAAACCTTACATTTTGTTGTACAGTTACAGAACATTAGTTAAACGTTTACTGTACAAGAGAAAACCTTACATTTTGATGTACAGTTACAGAACATTAGTTAAACGTTTACTGTACAAGAGAAAACCTTACATTTTGATGTACAGTTACAGAACATTAGTTAAACGTTTATTGAGAAAACCTACAGTTAGAACATTAGAAAACCAAGAGAAAACCTTACATTTTGTTGTACAGTTACAGAACATTAGTTAAACGTTTACTGTACAAGAAAAACTTACATTTTGATGTACAGTTACAGAACATTAGTTAAACGTTTATTGTACAAGAGAAAACCTTACATTTTGTTGTACAGTTACAGAACATTAGTTAAACGTTTATTGTACAAGAGAAAACCTTACATTTTGTTGTACAGTTACAGAACATTAGTTAAACGTTTAAGTTACAGAACATTAGTTAAACGTTTATTGTACAAGAGAAAACCTTACATTTTGTTGTACAGTTACAGAACATTAGTTAAACGTTTATTGTACAAGAGAAAACCTTACATTTTGTTGTACAGTTACAGAACATTAGTTAAACGTTTAAACGTTGTACAAGAGAAAACCTTACATTTTGTTGTACAGTTACAGAACATTAGTTAAACGTTTACTGTACAAGAGAAAACCTTACATTTTGTTGTACAGTTACAGAACATTAGTTAAACGTTTACTGTACAAGAGAAAACTTTACATTTTGTTGTACAGTTACAGAACATTAGTTAAACGTTTATTGTACAAGAGAAAACTTTACATTTTGTTGTACAGTTACAGAACATTAGTTAAACGTTTATTGTACAAGAGAAAACCTTACATTTTGTTGTACAGTTACAGAACATTAGTTAAACGTTTATTGTACAAGAGAAAACCTTACATTTTGTTGTACAGTTACAGAACATTAGTTAAACGTTTATTGTACAAGAGAAAACTTAGATTTTGTTGTACAGTTACAGAACATTAGTTAAACGTTTATTGTACAAGAGAAAACCTTACATTTTGTTGTACAGTTACAGAACATTAGTTAAACGTTTACTGTACAAGAGAAAACCTTACATTTTGTTGTACAGTTACAGAACATTAGTTAAACGTTTACTGTACAAGAGAAAACCTTACATTTTGTTGTACAGTTACAGAACATTAGTTAAACGTTTATTGTACAAGAGAAAACCTTACATTTTGTTGTACAGTTACAGAACATTAGTTAAACGTTTATTGTACAAGAGAAAACCTTACATTTTGTTGTACAGTTACAGAACATTAGTTAAACGTTTATTGTACAAGAGAAAACCTTACATTTTGTTGTACAGTTACAGAACATTAGTTAAACGTTTATTGTACAAGAGAAAACCTTACATTTTGTTGTACAGTTACAGAACATTAGTTAAACGTTTACTGTACAAGAGAAAACCTTACATTTTGATGTACAGTTACAGAACATTAGTTAAACGTTTATTGTACAAGAGAAAACCTTACATTTTGTTGTACAGTTACAGAACATTAGTTAAACGTTTATTGTACAAGAGAAAACCTTACATTTTGTTGTACAGTTTTAAACGTTTATTGTACAAGAGAAAACCTTGTACAGTTACAGAACATTAGTTAAACGTTTATTGTACAAGAGAAAACCTGTGTACAGTTACAGAACATTAGTTAAACGTTTATTGTACAAGAGAAAACCTTACATTTTGTTGTACAGTTACAGAACATTAGTTAAACGTTTATTGTACAAGAGAAAACTTTACATTTTGAAAACCATTACATTTTGTTGTACAGTTACAGAGTTACATTAGTTAAACGTTTATTGTACAAGAGAAAACCTTACATTTTGTTGTACAGTTACAGAACATTAGTTAAACGTTTATTGTACAAGAGAAAACCTTACATTTTGTTGTACAGTTACAGAACATTAGTTAAACGTTTATTGTACAAGAGAAAACCTTACATTTTGTTGTACAGTTACAGAACATTAGTTAAACGTTTATTGTACAAGAGAAAACTTACATTTTGTGTACAGTTACAGAACATTAGTTAAACGTTTATTGTACAAGAGAAAACCTTACATTTTGTTGTACAGTTACAGAACATTAGTTAAACGTTTACTGTACAAGAGAAAACTTACATTTTGATGTACAGTTACAGAACATTAGTTAAACGTTTACTGTACAAGAGAAAACCTTACATTTTGTTGTACAGTTACAGAACATTAGTTAAACGTTTATTGTACAAGAGAAAACCTTACATTTTGTTGTACAGTTACAGAACATTAGTTAAACGTTTATTGTACAAGAGAAAACCTTACATTTTGTTGTACAGTTACAGAACATTAGTTAAACGTTTATTGTACAAGAGAAAACCTTACATTTTGTTGTACAGTTACAGAACATTAGTTAAACGTTTATTCTACAAGAGAAAACCTTACATTTTGATGTACAGTTACAGAACATTAGTTAAACGTTTATTGTACAAGAGAAAACCTTACATTTTGTTGTACAGTTACAGAACATTAGTTAAACGTTTATTGTACAAGAGAAAACTTTACATTTTCTTGTACAGTTACAGAACATTAGTTAAACGTTTACTGTACAAGAAAAACCTTACATTTTGACTGTACAGTTACAGAACATTAGTTAAACGTTTACTGTACAAGAAAAACTTTATATTTTGATGTACAGTTACAGAACATTAGTTAAACGTTTACTGTACAAGAGAAAACCTCACATTTTGTTGTACAGTACAGTACATTAGTTTATTTGTTTGTTTTGGAATTTCGCACAAAGCTACTCGAGGGTTATCAGTTCTAGCCGTCCCTAATTTAGCAGTGTAAGACTACAGGGAAGGCAGCTAGTCATCACCACCCACCACTCTTGGGCTACTCATTTACTAACGTATAGTGAGATTGACTGTACCATTATTACGCCCCCACGGCTGGGAATGCGAGCATGTTTGGCGCTACCGGGATGCGAATCCGCGACCCTCAAATTACGACTCGCAAGCCTTTACACGCTTGGCCACGCCAGGCCATCAGTACATTAGTTAAACGTTTATTGTACAAGAGAAAACCTTACATTTTGTTGTACAGTTACAGAACATTAGTTAAACGTTTATTGTACAAGAGAAAACCTTACATTTTTTTCTACAGTTACAGAACATTAGTTAAACGTTTACTGTACAAGAGAAAACTTTACATTTTGATGTACAGTTACAGAACATTAGTTAAACGTTTACTGTACAAGAGAAAACCTTACATTTTGATGTACAGTTACAGAACATTAGTTAAACGTTTATTGTACAAGAGAAAACTTTACATTTTGTTGTACAGTTACAGAACATTAGTTAAACGTTTATTGTACAAGAGAAAACCTTACATTTTGTTGTACAGTTACAGAACATTAGTTAAACGTTTAATGTACAAGAGAAAACTTTACATTTTGATGTACAGTTACAGAACATTAGTTAAACGTTTACTGTACAAGAGAAAACCTTACATTTTGTTGTACAATAACAGAACATTAGTTAAACGTTTATTGTACAAGGGAAAACTATATTTTGATGTACAGTTACTGAACTTTAGTTAAACGTTTAATGTACAAGAGAAAACCTTACATTTTGATGTTGTACAGTTACAGAACATTAGTTAAACGTTTACTGTACAAGAGAAAACTTTACATTTTGTTGTACAGTTACAGAACATTAGTTAAACGTTTATTGTACAAGAGAAAACTTTACATTTTGTTGTACAGTTACAGAACATTAGTTAAACGTTTATTGTACAAGAGAAAACCTTAGTTGTACAGTTACGAACATTAGTTAAACGTTTATTGTACAAGAGAAAACTTACATTTTGTTGTACAGTTACAGAACATTAGTTAAACGTTTACTGTACAAGAGAAAACCTTACATTTTGATGTACAGTTACAGAACATTAGTTAAACGTTTACTGTACAAGAGAAAACCTTACATTTTGTTGTACAGTTACAGAACATTAGTTAAACGTTTACTGTACAAGAGAAAACCTTACATTTTGTTGTACAGTTACAGAACATTAGTTAAACGTTTACTGTACAAGAGAAAACCTTACATTTTGTTGTACAGTTACAGAACATTAGTTAAACGTTTATTGTACAAGAGAAAACTTTACATTTTCTTGTACAGTTACAGAACATTAGTTAAACGTTTATTGTACAAGACAGTTAAAACATTAGTTAAACGTTTACATTACATTTTTGTACAGTTACAGAACATTAGTTAAACGTTTATTGTACAAGAGAAAACTTTATATTTTGATGTACAGTTACAGAACATTAGTTAAACGTTTACTGTACAAGAGAAAACCTTACATTTTGATGTACAGTTACAGAACATTAGTTAAACGTTTACTGTACAAGAGAAAACCTTACATTTTGATGTACAGTTACAGAACATTAGTTAAACGTTTACTGTACAAGAGAAAACCTTACATTTTGTTGTACAGTTACAGAACATTAGTTAAACGTTTATTGTACAAGAGAAAACTTTACATTTTGTTGTACAGTTACAGAACATTAGTTAAACGTTTATTGTACAAGAGAAAACCTTACATTTTGTTGTACAGTTACAGAACATTAGTTAAACGTTTATTGTACAAGAGAAAACCTTACATTTTGTTGTACAGTTACAGAACATTAGTTAAACGTTTATTGTACAAGAGAAAACCTTACATTTTGTTGTACAGTTACAGAACATTAGTTAAACGTTTACTGTACAAAAGAAAACTTTACATTTTGTTGTACAGTTACAGAACATTAGTTAAACGTTTATTGTACAAGAGAAAACTTACATTTTGTTGTACAGTTACAGAACATTAGTTAAACGTTTATTGTACAAGAGAAAACCTTACATTTTGTTGTACAGTTACAGAACATTAGTTAAACGTTTACAGAACATGTACAAGAAAAACCTTACATTTTGTTGTACAGTTACAGAACATTAGTTAAACGTTTATTGTACAAGAGAAAACCTTACATTTTGTTGTACAGTTACAGAACATTAGTTAAACGTTTATTGTACAAGAGAAAACCTTACATTTTGTTGTACAGTTACAGAACATTAGTTAAACGTTTATTGTACAAGAGAAAACTTTACATTTTGTTGTACAGTTACAGAACATTAGTTAAACGTTTATTGTACAAGAGAAAACCTTACATTTTGTTGTACAGTTACAGAACATTAGTTAAACGTTTATTGTACAAGAGAAAACCTTACATTTTGTTGTACAGTTACAGAACATTAGTTAAACGTTTACTGTACAAGAGAAAACCTTACATTTTGATGTACAGTTACAGAACATTAGTTAAACGTTTACTGTACAAGAGAAAACCTTACATTTTGTACAGTTACAGAACATTAGTTAAACGTTTATTACAAGAGAAAACTACATTTTGTTGTACAGTTACAGAACATTAGTTAAACGTTTATTGTACAAGAGAAAACTTTACATTTTGTGTACAGTTACAGAACATTAGTTAAACGTTTATTGTACAAGAAAAAACCTTACATTTTGTTGTACAGTTACAGAACATTAGTTAAACGTTTATTGTACAAGAAAACATTTTGTTGTACAGTTACAGAACATTAGTTAAACGTTTACTGTACAGTTACATTTTGACAGTTACAGAACATTAGTTAAACGTTTATTGTACAAGAGAAAACCTTACATTTTGTTGTACAGTTACAGAACATTAGTTAAACGTTTACTGTACAAGAGAAAACCTTACATTTTGTTGTACAGTTACAGAACATTAGTTAAACGTTTACTGTACAAGAGAAAACTTTACATTTTTGTACAGTTACAGAACATTAGTTAAACGTTTATTGTACAAGAGAAAACCTTACATTTTGTTGTACAGTTACAGAACATTAGTTAAACGTTTATTGTACAAGAGAAAACCTTACATTTTGTTGTACAGTTACAGAACATTAGTTAAACGTTTACTGTACAAGAGAAAACTTTACATTTTGTTGTACAGTTACAGAACATTAGTTAAACGTTTATTGTACAAGAGAAAACCTTACATTTTGATGTACAGTTACAGAACATTAGTTAAACGTTTATTGTACAAGAGAAAACATTAGTTAAACGTTTACATTTTGTTGTACAGTTACAGAACATTAGTTAAACGTTTATTGTACAAGAGAAAACTTTACATTTTGTTGTACAGTTACAGAACATTAGTTAAACGTTTATTGTACAAGAGAAAACCTTACATTTTGTTGTACAGTTACAGAACATTAGTTAAACGTTTATTGTACAAGAGAAAACCTTACATTTTGTTGTACAGTTACAGAACATTAGTTAAACGTTTATTGTACAAGAGAAAACCTTACATTTTGTTGTACAGTTACAGAACATTAGTTAAACGTTTATTGTACAAGAGAAAACTTACATTTTTGATTGTACAGTTACAGAACATTAGTTAAACGTTTACTGTACAAGAGAAAACCTTACATTTTGATGTACAGTTACAGAACATTAGTTAAACGTTTACTGTACAAGAGAAAACCTTACATTTTGTTGTACAGTTACAGAACATTAGTTAAACGTTTATTGTACAAGAGAAAACCTTACATTTTGTTGTACAGTTACAGAACATTAGTTAAACGTTTATTGTACAAGAGAAAACCTTACATTTTGTTGTACAGTTACAGAACATTAGTTAAACGTTTATTGTACAAGAGAAAACCTTACATTTTGTTGTACAGTTACAGAACATTAGTTAAACGTTTACTGTACAAGAGAAAACCTTACATTTTGTTGTACAGTTACAGAACATTAGTTAAACGTTTATTGTACAAGAGAAAACCTTACATTTTGTTGTACAGTTACAGAACATTAGTTAAACGTTTATTGTACAAGAGAAAACCTTACATTTTGTTGTACAGTTACAGAACATTAGTTAAACGTTTATTGTACAAGAGAAAACCTTACATTTTGTTGTACAGTTACAGAACATTAGTTAAACGTTTATTGTACAAGAGAAAACCTTACATTTTGTTGTACAGTTACAGAACATTAGTTAAACGTTTATTGTACAAGAGAAAACCTTACATTTTGTTGTACAGTTACAGAACATTAGTTAAACGTTTATTGTACAAGAGAAAACCTTACATTTTGTTGTACAGTTACAGAACATTAGTTAAACGTTTACTGTACAAGAGAAAACCTTACATTTTGTTGTACAGTTACAGAACATTAGTTAAACGTTTATTGTACAAGAGAAAACTTTATATTTTGTTGTACAGTTATAGAACATTAGTAAAACGTTTATTGTACAAGAAAAACCTTACATTTTGTTGTACAGTTACAGAACATTAGTTAAACGTTTATTGTACAAGAGAAAACTTTACATTTTGATGTACAGTTACAGAACATTAGTTAAACGTTTACTGTACAAGAGAAAACCTTACATTTTGATGTACAGTTACAGAACATTAGTTAAACGTTTACTGTACAAGAAAAAACTTTATATTTTGATGTACAGTTACAGAGCATTAGTTAAACGTTTACTGTACAAGAGAAAACCTTACATTTTGTTGTACAGTTACAGAACATTAGTTTATTTGTTTGTTTTGGAATTTCGCACAAAGCTACTCGAGGGTTATCAGTTCTAGCCGTCCCTAATTTAGCAGTGTAAGACTACAGGGAAGGCAGCTAGTCATCACCACCCACCACTCTTGGGCTACTCATTTACTAACGTATAGTGAGATTGACTGTACAATTATTACGCCCCCACGGCTGGGAATGCGAGCATGTTTGGCGCTACCGGGATGCGAATCCGCGACCCTCAAATTACGACTCGCAAGCCTTTACACGCTTGGCCACGCCAGGCCATCAGTACATTAGTTAAACGTTTATTATACAAGAGAAAACCTTACATTTTGTTGTACAGTTACAGAACATTAGTTAAACGTTTATTGTACAAGAGAAAACCTTACATTTTTTTTACATTTTGTACAGTTACAGAACATTAGTTAAACGTTTACTGTACAAGAGAAAACTTACATTTTGATGTACAGTTACAGAACATTAGTTAAACGTTTACTGTACAAGAGAAAACCTTACATTTTGATGTACAGTTACAGAACATTAGTTAAACGTTTATTGTACAAGAGAAAACTTTACATTTTGTTGTACAGTTACAGAACATTAGTTAAACGTTTATTGTACAAGAGAAAACTTACATTTTGTTGTACAGTTACAGAACATTAGTTAAACGTTTATTGTACAAGAGAAAACTTACATTTTGAGTTACAGAACATTAGTTAAACGTTTATTGTACAAGAGAAAACCTTACATTTTGTTGTACAGTTATAGAACATTAGTTAAACGTTTATTGTACAAGAGAAAACCTTACATTTTGATGTACAGTTACAGAACATTAAATAAACGTTTATTGTACAAGAGGAAACCTTACATTTTGTTGTACAGTTACAGAACATTAGTTAAACGTTTATTGTACAAGAGAAACCTTACATTTTGTTGTACATTTTGTTGTACAGTTACAGAACATTAGTTAAACGTTTATTGTACAAGAGAAAACCTTACATTTTGTTGTACAGTTACAGAACATTAGTTAAACGTTTATTGTACAAGAGAAAACTTACATTTTGTTGTACAGTTACAGAACATTAGTTAAACGTTTAAACAAGAGAAAACTTTACATTTTGTTGTACAGTTACAGAACATTAGTTAAACGTTTATTGTACAAGAGAAAACCTTACATTTTGATGTACAGTTACAGAACATTAGTTAAACGTTTACAAGAGAAAACCTTGTACAAGAGAAATTAGTTAAACGTTTACATTTTGTTGTACAGTTACAGAACATTAGTTAAACGTTTATTGTACAAGAGAAAACTTTACATTTTGTTGTACAGTTACAGAACATTAGTTAAACGTTTATTGTACAAGAGAAAACCTTACATTTTGTTGTACAGTTACAGAACATTAGTTAAACGTTTATTGTACAAGAGAAAACCTTACATTTTGTTGTACAGTTACAGAACATTAGTTAAACGTTTATTGTACAAGAGAAAACCTTACATTTTGTTGTACAGTTACAGAACATTAGTTAAACGTTTATTGTACAAGAGAAAACCTTACATTTTGATTGTACAGTTACAGAACATTAGTTAAACGTTTACTGTACAAGAGAAAACCTTACATTTTGATGTACAGTTACAGAACATTAGTTAAACGTTTACTGTACAAGAGAAAACCTTACATTTTGATGTACAGTTACAGAACATTAGTTAAACGTTTACTGTACAAGAGAAAACCTTACATTTTGTTGTACAGTTACAGAACATTAGTTAAACGTTTATTGTACAAGAGAAAACCTTACATTTTGTTGTACAGTTACAGAACATTAGTTAAACGTTTATTGTACAAGAGAAAACCTTACATTTTGTTGTACAGTTACAGAACATTAGTTAAACGTTTATTGTACAAGAGAAAACCTTACATTTTGTTGTACAGTTACAGAACATTAGTTAAACGTTTATTGTACAAGAGAAAACCTTACATTTTGTTGTACAGTTACAGAACATTAGTTAAACGTTTATTGTACAAGAGAAAACCTTACATTTTGTTGTACAGTTACAGAACATTAGTTAAACGTTTATTGTACAAGAGAAAACCTTACATTTTGTTGTACAGTTACAGAACATTAGTTAAACGTTTATTGTACAAGAGAAAACTTTATATTTTGTTGTACAGTTATAGAACATTAGTAAAACGTTTATTGTACAAGAAAAACCTTACATTTTGTTGTACAGTTACAGAACATTAGTTAAACGTTTATTGTACAAGAGAAAACTTTACATTTTGTTGTACAGTTACAGAACATTAGTTAAACGTTTATTGTACAAGAGAAAACCTTACATTTTGTTGTACAGTTACAGAACATTAGTTAAACGTTTATTGTACAAGAGAAAACCTTACATTTTGTTGTACAGTTACAGAACATTAGTTAAACGTTTACTGTACAAGAGAAAACCTTACATTTTGTTGTACAGTTACAGAACATTAGTTAAACGTTTACTGTACAAGAGAAAACCTTACATTTTGTTGTACAGTTACAGAACATTAGTTAAACGTTTACTGTACAAGAGAAAACTTTACATTTTGTTGTACAGTTACAGAACATTAGTTAAACGTTTATTGTACAAGAGAAAACCTTACATTTTGTTGTACAGTTACAGAACATTAGTTAAACGTTTATTGTACAAGAGAAAACCTTACATTTTGTTGTACAGTTACAGAACATTAGTTAAACGTTTATTGTACAAGAAAACTTTACATTTTGAAAGTTACAGAACATTAGTTAAACGTTTATGTACAAGAGAAAACCTTACATTTTGTTGTACAGTTACAGAACATTAGTTAAACGTTTATTGTACAAGAGAAAACTTTACATTTTGTTGTACAGTTACAGAACATTAGTTAAACGTTTATTGTACAAGAGAAAACCTTACATTTTGTTGTACAGTTACAGAACATTAGTTAAACGTTTATTGTACAAGAGAAAACCTTACATTTTGTTGTACAGTTACAGAACATTAGTTAAACGTTTATTGTACAAGAGAAAACCTTACATTTTGTTGTACAGTTACAGAACATTAGTTAAACGTTTATTGTACAAGAGAAAACCTTACATTTTGTTGTACAGTTACAGAACATTAGTTAAACGTTTATTGTACAAGAGAAAACTTACATTTTGTTGTACAGTTACAGAACATTAGTTAAACGTTTATTGTACAAGAGAAAACCTTTACATTTTGTTGTACAGTTACAGAACATTAGTTAAACGTTTATTGTACAAGAGAAAACCTTACATTTTGTTGTACAGTTACAGAACATTAGTTAAACGTTTATTGTACAAGAGAAAACCTTACATTTTGATGTACAGTTACAGAACATTAGTTAAACGTTTACTGTACAAGAGAAAACCTTACATTTTGATGTACAGTTACAGAACATTAGTTAAACGTTTACTGTACAAGAGAAAACCTTACATTTTGATGTACAGTTACAGAACATTAGTTAAACGTTTACTGTACAAGAGAAAACCTTACATTTTGTTGTACAATAACAGAACATTAGTTAAACGTTTATTGTACAAGAGAAAACTTTACATTTTGTTGTACAGTTACAGAACATTAGTTAAACGTTTATTGTACAAGAGAAAACCTTACATTTTGTTGTACAGTTACAGAACATTAGTTAAACGTTTATTGTACAAGAGAAAACTTTACATTTTGTTGTACAGTTACAGAACATTAGTTAAACGTTTACTGTACAAGAGAAAACTTTACATTTTGATGTACAGTTACAGAACATTAGTTAAACGTTTATTGTACAAGAGAAAACCTTACATTTTGTTGTACAGTTACAGAACATTAGTTAAACGTTTACTGTACAAGAGAAAACCTTACATTTTGTTGTACAGTTACAGAACATTAGTTAAACGTTTATTGTACAAGAGAAAACCTTACATTTTGTTGTACAGTTACAGAACATTAGTTAAACGTTTATTGTACAAGAGAAAACCTTACATTTTGTTGTACAGTTACAGAACATTAGTTAAACGTTTATTGTACAAGAGAAAACTTTACATTTTGTTGTACAGTTACAGAACATTAGTTAAACGTTTATTGTACAAGAGAAAACTTACATTTTGTTGTACAGTTACAGAACATTAGTTAAACGTTTATTGTACAAGAGAAAACCTTACATTTTGTTGTACAGTTACAGAACATTAGTTAAACGTTTATTGTACAAGAGAAAACCTTTACATTTTGTTGTACAGTTACAGAACATTAGTTAAACGTTTATTGTACAAGAGAAAACCTTACATTTTGTTGTACAGTTACAGAACATTAGTTAAACGTTTACTGTACAAGAGAAAACTACATTTTGAGTACAGTTACAGAACATTAGTTAAACGTTTATTGTACAAGAGAAAACTTTACATTTTGTTGTACAGTTACAGAACATTAGTTAAACGTTTATTGTACAAGAGAAAACCTTACATTTTGTTGTACAGTTACAGAACATTAGTTAAACGTTTATTGTACAAGAGAAAACCTTACATTTTGTTGTACAGTTACAGAACATTAGTTAAACGTTTACTGTACAAAAGAAAACTTTACATTTTGTTGTACAGTTACAGAACATTAGTTAAACGTTTACTGTACAAGAGAAAACCTTACATTTTGTTGTACAGTTACAGAACATTAGTTAAACGTTTATGTACAAGAGAAAACCTTACATTTTGTTGTACAGTTACAGAACATTAGTTAAACGTTTATTGTACAAGAGAAAACCTTACATTTTGTTGTACAGTTACAGAACATTAGTTAAACGTTTATTGTACAAGAGAAAACTTTACATTTTGTTGTACAGTTACAGAACATTAGTTAAACGTTTATTGTACAAGAGAAAACCTTACATTTTGTTGTACAGTTACAGAACATTAGTTAAACGTTTATTGTACAAGAGAAAACCTTACATTTTGTTGTACAGTTACAGAACATTAGTTAAACGTTTATTGTACAAGAGAAAACCTTACATTTTGTTGTACAGTTACAGAACATTAGTTAAACGTTTATTGTACAAGAGAAAACCTTACATTTTGTTGTACAGTTACAGAACATTAGTTAAACGTTTACTGTACAAGAGAAAACCTTACATTTTGTTGTACAGTTACAGAACATTAGTTAAACGTTTATTGTACAAGAGAAAACCTTACATTTTGTTGTACAGTTACAGAACATTAGTTAAACGTTTATTGTACAAGAGAAAACCTTACATTTTGTTGTACAGTTACAGAACATTAGTTAAACGTTTATTGTACAAGAGAAAACCTTACATTTTGTTGTACAGTTACAGAACATTAGTTAAACGTTTACTGTACAAGAGAAAACCTTACATTTTGTTGTACAGTTACAGAACATTAGTTAAACGTTTATTGTACAAGAGTTTAAAACCTTTACATTTTGTTGTACAGTTACAGAACATTAAACGTTTATTGTACAAGAGAAAACACATTTTGTTGTACAGTTACAGAACATTAGTTAAACGTTTATTGTACAAGAGAAAACCTTACATTTTGTTGTACAGTTACAGAACATTAGTTAAACGTTTATTGTACAAGAGAAAACTTACATTTTGTTGTACAGTTACAGAACATTAGTTAAACGTTTATTGTACAAGAGAAAACCTTACATTTTGTTGTACAGTTACAGAACATTAGTTAAACGTTTATTGTACAAGAGAAAACTTTACATTTTGTTGTACAGTTACAGAACATTAGTTAAACGTTTATTGTACAAGAGAAAACTTTACATTTTGTTGTACAGTTACAGAACATTAGTTAAACGTTTATTGTACAAGAGAAAACTTACATTTTGTTGTACAGTTACATTTTGTTGTACAGTTACAGAACATTAGTTAAACGTTTATTGTACAAGAGAAAACCTTACATTTTGTTGTACAGTTACAGAACATTAGTTAAACGTTTATTGTACAAGAGAAAACCTTACATTTTGTTGTACAGTTACAGAACATTAGTTAAACGTTTACTGTACAAGAGAAAACCTTACATTTTGTTGTACAGTTACAGAACATTAGTTAAACGTTTATTGTACAAGAGAAAACCTTACATTTTGTTGTACAGTTACAGAACATTAGTTAAACGTTTATTGTACAAGAGAAAACCTTACATTTTGTTGTACAGTTACAGAACATTAGTTAAACGTTTATTGTACAAGAGAAAACCTTACATTTTGTTGTACAGTTACAGAACATTAGTTAAACGTTTATTGTACAAGAGAAAACTTTACATTTTGTTGTACAGTTACAGAACATTAGTTAAACGTTTATTGTACAAGAGAAAACGTTTATTGTACTTACATTTTGTTGTACAGTTACAGAACATTAGTTAAACGTTTATTGTACAAGAGAAAACGATGTACAGTTACAGAACATTAGTTAAACGTTTACTGTACAAGAAAAACCTTACATTTTGTTGTACAGTTACAGAACATTAGTTAAACGTTTATTGTACAAGAGAAAACTTTACATTTTGTTGTACAGTTACAGAACATTAGTTAAACGTTTATTGTACAAGAGAAAACCTTACATTTTGTTGTACAGTTACAGAACATTAGTTAAACGTTTATTGTACAAGAGAAAACCTTACATTTTGTTGTACAGTTACAGAACATTAGTTAAACGTTTACGTTAGTTAAACGTTTACTGTACAAGAGAAAACCTTACATTTTGTTGTACAGTTACAGAACATTAGTTAAACGTTTACTGTACAAGAGAAAACCTTACATTTTGTTGTACAGTTACAGAACATTAGTTAAACGTTTATTGTACAAGAGAAAACTTTACATTTTGTTGTACAGTTACAGAACATTAGTTAAACGTTTATTGTACAAGAGAAAACCTTACATTTTGTTGTACAGTTACAGAACATTAGTTAAACGTTTACTGTACAAAAGAAAACTTTACATTTTGTTGTACAGTTATAGAACATTAGTTAAACGTTTACTGTACAAGAGAAAACTTTACATTTTGATGTACAGTTACAGAACATTAGTTAAACGTTTATTGTACAAGAGAAAACCTTACATTTTGTTGTACAGTTACAGAACATTAGTTAAACGTTTATTGTACAAGAGGTAACCTTACATTTTGTTGTACAGTTACAGAACATTAGTTAAACGTTTATTGTACAAGAGGTAACCTTACATTTTGTTGTACAGTTACAGAACATTAGTTAAACGTTTATTGTACAAGAGAAAACCTTACATTTTGTTGTACAGTTACAGAACATTAGTTAAACGTTTACTGTACAAGAGAAAACCTTACATTTTGTTGTACAGTTACAGAACATTAGTTAAACGTTTACTGTACAAGAGAAAACCTTACATTTTGTTGTACAGTTACAGAACATTAGTTAAACGTTTATTGTACAAGAGAAAACCTT
>NC_134825.1:105000023-105053735 GCF_004210375.1 Tachypleus tridentatus | reverse complement strand
AACCTGTAACTACAAAATTACTAATGTTTAATTTCCCATCTTTTGTGATGACAACAAAACCTGTAACTACAAAATTACTAATGTTTAATTTCCCATCTTTTGTGATGACAACAAAACCTGTAACTACAAAATTACTAATGTTTAATTTCCCATCTTTTGTGATGACAACAAAACCTGTAACTACAGAATTACTAATGTTTAATTTCCCATCTTTTGTGATGACAACAAAACCTGTAACTACAAAATTACTAATGTTTAATTTTCTATCTTTTGTGATGACAACAAAACCTGTAACTACAAAATTACTAATGTTTAATTTTCTATCTTTTGTGATGACAACAAAACCTGTAACTACAAAATTACTAATGTTTAATTTTCCATCTTTTGTGATGACAACAAAATCTGTAACTACAGAATTACTAATGTTTAATTTCCCATCTTTTTATAATGACAACAAAATCTGTAACTACAAAATTAATCGGGTTTAATTTCCAATCTTTTGTGACGACAACAAAACCTGTAACTACAAAATTACTAATGTTTAATTTCCCATCTTTTGTGATGACAACAAAACCTGTAACTACAAAATTACTAATGTTTAATTTCCCATCTTTTGTGATGACAACAAAACCTGTAACTACAAAATTACTAATGTTTAATTTTCCATCTTTTGTGATGACAACAAAACCTGTAACTACAAAATTACTAATGTTTAATTTCCCATCTTTTGTGATGACAACAAAACCTGTAACTACAAAATTACTAATGTTTAATTTCCCATCTTTTGTGATGACAACAAAACCTGTAACTACAAAATTACTAATGTTTAATTTCCCATCTTTTGTGATGACAACAAAACCTGTAACTACAAAATTACTAATGTTTAATTTTCCATCTTTTGTGATGACAACAAAACCTGTAACTACAAAATTACTAATGTTTAATTTTCCATCTTTTGTGATGACAACAAAACCTGTAACTACAAAATTACTACAAAATTACCTAATGTTTAATTTCCCATCTTTTTTCTGTAACTACAAAATTACTAATGTTTAATTTCCCATCTTTGTGATGACAACAAAACCTGTAACTACAAAATTACTAATGTTTAATTTTCCATCTTTTGTGATGACAACAAAACCTGTAACTACAA
Source organism: Tachypleus tridentatus (assembly GCF_004210375.1). NCBI lineage: Eukaryota > Metazoa > Arthropoda > Merostomata > Xiphosura > Limulidae > Tachypleus > Tachypleus tridentatus. Next base: position 105,052,582 of record NC_134825.1, on the reverse strand, counting down.
AATTACTAATGTTTAATTTCCCATCTTTTGTGATGACAACAAAACCTGTAACTACAAAATTACTAATGTTTAATTTTCCATCTTTTGTGATGACAACAAAACCTGTAACTACAAAATTACTAATGTTTAATTTTCCATCATTTTTTTGTGATGACAACAAAACCTGTAACTACAAAATTACTAATGTTTAATTTTCCATCTTTTGTGATGACAACAAAACCTGTAACTACAAAATTACTAATGTTTAATTTTCCATCTTTTGTGATGACAACAAAACCTGTAACTACAAAATTACTAATGTTTAATTTCCCATCTTTTGTGATGACAACAAAACCTGTAACTACAAAATTACTAATGTTTAATTTCCCATCTTTTGTGATGACAACAAAACCTGTAACTACAAAATTACTAATGTTTAATTTCCCATCTTTTGTGATGACAACAAAACCTGTAACTACAAAATTACTAATGTTTAATTTTCCATCTTTTTGTAATGACAACAAAACCTGTAACTACAAAATTACTAATGTTTAATTTCCCATCTTTTGTGATGACAACAAAACCTGTAACTACAAAATTACTAATGTTTAATTTCCATCTTTTGTGATGACAACAAAACCTGTAACTACAAAATTACTAATGTTTAATTTCCCATCTTTTGTGATGACAACAAAACCTGTAACTACAAAATTACTAATGTTTAATTTCCCATCTTTTGTGATGACAACAAAACCTGTAACTACAAAATTACTAATGTTTAATTTTCCATATTTTGTGATGACAACAAAATCTGTAACTACAAAATTACTAATGTTTAATTTTCCATCTTTTGTGATGACAACAAAATCTGTAACTACAAAATTACTAATGTTTAATTTTCCATCTTTTGTGATGACAACAAAACCTGTAACTACAAAATTACTAATGTTTAATTTTCCATCTTTTTGATGACAACAAAATGACAACAAAACCTGTAACTACAAAATTACTAATGTTTAATTTCCCATCTTTTGTGATGACAACAAAACCTGTAACTACAAAATTACTAATGTTTAATTTCCCATCTTTTGTGATGACAACAAAACCTGTAACTACAAAATTACTAATGTTTAATTTCCCATCTTTTGTGATGACAACAAAACCTGTAACTACAAAATTACTAATGTTTAATTTCCCATCTTTTGTGATGACAACAAAACCTGTAACTACAAAATTACTAATGTTTAATTTTCCATCTTTTGTGATGACAACAAAACCTGTAACTACAAAATTACTAATGTTTAATTTCCCATCTTTTGTGATGACAACAAAACCTGTAACTACAAAATTACTAATGTTTAATTTTCCATCTTTTGTGATGACAACAAAACCTGTAACTACAAAATTACTAATGTTTAATTTCCCATCTTTTGTGATGACAACAAAAAAACCTGTAACTACAAAATTACTAATGTTTAATTTTCCATCTTTTGTGATGACAACAAACCTGTAACTACAAAATTACTAATGTTTAATTTTTATCTTTTGTGATGACAACAAAACCTGTAACTACAAAATTACTAATGTTTAATTTTCTATCTTTTGTGATGACAACAAAACCTGTAACTACAAAATTACTAATGTTTAATTTTCCATCTTTTGTGATGACAACAAAACCTGTAACTACAAAATTACTAATGTTTAATTTCCCATCTTTTGTGATGACAACAAAACCTGTAACTACAAAATTACTAATGTTTAATTTCCCATCTTTTGTGATGACAACAAAACCTGTAACTACAAAATTACTAATGTTTAATTTTCCATCTTTTGTGATGACAACAAAACCTGTAACTACAAAATTACTAATGTTTAATTTTCCATATTTTGTGATGACAACAAAACCTGTAACTACAAAATTACTAAATTTCCCATTTTGTGATGACAAGAAAACCTGTAACTACAGAATTACTAATGTTTAATTTCCCATTTTTTGTGATGACAACAAAACCTGTAACTACAAAATTACTAATGTTTAATTTTCCATCTTTTGTGATGACAACAAAACCTGTAACTACAAAATTACTAATGTTTAATTTACAAAATTACCCATCTTTTGTGATGACAACAAAACCTGTAACTATAAAATTACTAATAGTTTAATTTCCATCTTTTGTAACGACAACAAAACCTGTAATTACAAAATTACTGATGTTTAATTTCCCATCTTTTGTGATGACAACAAAACCTGTAACTACAAAATTACTAATGTTTAATTTCCCATCTTTTGTGATGACAACAAAACCTGTAACTACAAAATTACTAATGTTTAATTTCCCATCTTTTGTGATGACAACAAAACCTGTAACTACAAAATTACTAATGTTTAATTTTCCATCTTTTGTGATGACAACAAAACCTGTAACTACAAAATTACTAATGTTTAATTTTCTATCTTTTGTGATGACAACAAAACCTGTAACTACAAAATTACTAATGTTTAATTTCCCATCTTTTGTGATGACAACAAAACCTGTAACTACAAAATTACTAATGTTTAATTTTCCATCTTTTGTGATGACAACAAAATCTGTAACTACAAAATTACTAATGTTTAATTTCCCATCTTTTGTGATGACAACAAAACCTGTAACTACAAAATTACTAATGTTTAATTTCCCATCTTTTGTGATGACAACAAAACCTGTAACTACAAAATTACTAATGTTTAATTTCCCATCTTTTGTGATGACAACAAAACCTGTAACTACAAAATTACTAATGTTTAATTTTCCATCTTTTGTGATGACAACAAAACCTGTAACTACAAAATTACTAATGTTTAATTTTCTATCTTTTGTGATGACAACAAAACCTGTAACTACAAAATTACTAATGTTTAATTTTCCATCTTTTGTGATGACAACAAAACCTGTAACTACAAAATTACTAATGTTTAATTTTCCATCTTTTGTGATGACAACAAAACCTGTAACTACAAAATTACTAATGTTTAATTTCCCATCTTTTGTGATGACAACAAAACCTGTAACTACAAAATTACTAATGTTTAATTTCCCATCTTTTGTGATGACAACAAAACCTGTAACTACAAAATTACTAATGTTTAATTTCCCATCTTTGTGATGATGACAACAAAACCTGTAACTACAAAATTACTAATGTTTAATTTCCCATCTTTTGTGATGACAACAAAACCTGTAACTACAAAATTACTAATGTTTAATTTTCTATCTTTTGTGATGACAACAAAACCTGTAACTACAAAATTACTAATGTTTAATTTTCTATCTTTTGTGATGACAACAAAACCTGTAACTACAAAATTACTAATGTTTAATTTTCTATCTTTTGTGATGACAACAAAACCTGTAACTACAAAATTACTAATGTTTAATTTTCTATCTTTTGTGATGACAACAAAACCTGTAACTACAAAATTACTAATGTTTAATTTTCCATCTTTTGTGATGACAACAAAACCTGTAACTACAAAATTACTAATGTTTAATTTTCTATCTTTTGTGATGACAACAAAACCTGTAACTACAAAATTACTAATGTTTAATTTTCTATCTTTTGTGATGACAACAAAACCTGTAACTACAAAATTACTAATGTTTAATTTTCCATCTTTTGTGATGACAACAAAACCTGTAACTACAAAATTACTAATGTTTAATTTTCTATCTTTTGTAACGACAACAAAACCTCTAACTACAAAATTACTGATGTTTAATTTTCCAATTTTGTGATGACAACAAAACCTGTAACAAAATTACTAATGTTTAATTTTCCATCTTTTTTTGTGATGACAACAAAACCTGTAACTACAAAATTACTAATGTTTAATTTTCCATCTTTTGTGATGACAACAAAACCTGTAACTACAAAATTACTAATGTTTAATTTTCCATCTTTTGTGATGACAACAAAATCTGTAACTACAAAATTACTAATGTTTAATTTTCCATCTTTTGTGATGACAACAAAACCTGTAACTACAAAATTACTAATGTTTAATTTCCCATCTTTTGTGATGACAACAAAACCTGTAACTACAAAATTACTAATGTTTAATTTTCCATCTTTTGTGATGACAACAAAACCTGTAACTACAAAATTACTAATGTTTAAATTTTCCATCAAAATTTTGTGATGACAACAAAACCTGTAACTACAAAATTACTAATGTTTAATTTTCCATCTTTTGTGATGACAACAAAACCTGTAACTACAAAATTACTAATGTTTAATTTCCCATCTTTTGTGATGACAACAAAACCTGTAACTACAAAATTACTAATGTTTAATTTACCCATTTCCCATCTTTTGTGATGACAACAAAACCTGTAACTACAAAATTACTAATGTTTAATTTCCCATCTTTTGTGATGACAACAAAACCTGTAACTACAAAATTACTAATGTTTAATTTCCCATCTTTTGTGATGACAACAAAACCTGTAACTACAAAATTACTAATGTTTAATTTTCTATCTTTTGTGATGACAACAAAACCTGTAACTACAAAATTACTAATGTTTAATTTCCCATCTTTTGTGATGACAACAAAATCTGTAACTACAAAATTACTAATGTTTAATTTTCCATCTTTTGTGATGACAACAAAACCTGTAACTACAAAATTACTAATGTTTAATTTCCATCTTTTGTCACGACAACAAAACCTGTAACTACAAAATTACTAATGTTTAATTTCCCATCTTTTGTGATGACAACAAAACCTGTAACTACAGAATTACTAATGTTTAATTTCCCATCTTTTGTGATGACAACAAAACCTGTAACTACAAAATTACTAATGTTTAATTTTTATCTTTTGTAACGACAACAAAACCTGTAACTACAAAATTACTAATGTTTAATTTCCATCCATCTTTTGTGATGACAACAAAACCTGTAACTACAAAATTACTAATGTTTAATTTTCTATCTTTTGTGATGACAACAAAACCTGTAACTACAAAATTACTAATGTTTAATTTTCCATCTTTTGTGATGACAACAAAACCTGTAACTACAAAATTACTAATGTTTAATTTTCCATCTTTTTGTGATGACAACAAAACCTGTAACTACAAAATTACTAATGTTTAATTTTCCATCTTTTGTGATGACAACAAAACCTGTAACTACAAAATTACTAATGTTTAATTTCCCATCTTTTGTGATGACAACAAAACCTGTAACTACAAAATTACTAATGTTTAATTTCCCATCTTTTGTGATGACAACAAAACCTGTAACTACAAAATTACTAATGTTTAATTTCCCATCTTTTGTGATGACAACAAAACCTGTAACTACAAAATTACTAATGTTTAATTTCCCATCTTTTGTGATGACAACAAAACCTGTAACTACAAAATTACTAATGTTTAATTTTCCATCTTTTGTGATGACAACAAAATCTGTAACTACAAAATTACTAATGTTTAATTTTCCATCTTTTGTGATGACAACAAAACCTGTAACTACAAAATTACTAATGTTTAATTTTCTATCTTTTGTAACGACAACAAAACCTGTAACTACAAAATTACTAATGTTTAATTTTCCATCTTTTTTGTGATGACAACAAAACCTGTAACTACAAAATTACTAATGTTTAATTTTCCATCTTTTGTGATGACAACAAAACCTGTAACTACAAAATTACTAATGTTTAATTTTTAATCTTTTTTGATGACAACAAAACCTGTAACTACAAAATTACTAATGTTTAATTTTCCATCTTTTGATGACAACAAAACCTGTAACTACAAAATTACTAATGTTTAATTTCCCATCTTTTGTGATGACAACAAAACCTGTAACTACAGAATTACTAATGTTTAATTTCCCATGTTTTGTGATGACAATAAATCCTGAAACTACAAAATTACTGATGTTTAATGTTTAATAACTTTTCATCTTTTGTGATGACAACAAAATCTGTAACTACAAAATTACTAATGTTTAATTTCCCATCTTTTGTGATGACAACAAAACCTGTAACTACAAAATTACTAATGTTTAATTTTCCATCTTTTGTGATGACAACAAAACCTGTAACTACAAAATTACTAATGTTTAATTTTCCATCTTTTGTGATGACAACAAAACCTGTAACTACAAAATTACTAATGTTTAATTTCCCATCTTTTGTGATGACAACAAAACCTGTAACTACAAAATTACTAATGTTTAATTTCCCATCTTTTGTGATGACAACAAAACCTGTAACTACAGAATTACTAATGTTTAATTTCCCATCTTTTGTGATGACAACAAAATCTGTAACTACAAAATTACTAATGTTTAATTTTCCATCTTTTGTGATGACAACAAAATCTGTAACTACAAAATTACTAATGTTTAATTTTCCATCTTTTGTGATGACAACAAAACCTGTAACTACAAAATTACTAATGTTTAATTTTCTATCTTTTGTGATGACAACAAAACCTGTAACTACAAAATTACTAATGTTTAATTTTCCATCTTTTGTGATGACAACAAAACCTGTAACTACAAAATTACTAATGTTTAATTTCCCATCTTTTGTGATGACAACAAAACCTGTAACTACAAAATTACTAATGTTTAATTTTCCATCTTTTGTGATGACAACAAAACCTGTAACTACAAAATTACTAATGTTTAATTTTCTATCTTTTGTGATGACAACAAAACCTGTAACTACAAAATTACTAATGTTTAATTTTCCATCTTTTGTGATGACAACAAAACCTGTAACTACAAAATTACTAATGTTTAATTTTCCATCTTTTGTGATGACAACAAAACCTGTAACTACAAAATTACTAATGTTTAATTTCCCATATTTTGTGATGACAACAAAACCTGTAACTACAAAATTACTAATGTTTAATTTTCCATCTTTTGTGATGACAAAACTGTAACTACAAAACCTGTAACTACAAAATTACTAATGTTTAATTTTCCATCTTTTGTGATGACAACAAAACCTGTAACTACAAAATTACTAATGTTTAATTTTCCATCTTTTGTGATGACAACAAAACCTGTAACTACAAAATTACTAATGTTTAATTTTCCCATCTTTTGTGATGACAACAAAATCTGTAACTACAAAATTACTAATGTTTAATTTCCATCTTTTGTGATGACAACAAAACCTGTAACTACAAAATTACTAATGTTTAATTTTCCATCTTTTGTGATGACAACAAAACCTGTAACTACAAAATTACTAATGTTTAATTTCCCATCTTTTGTGATGACAACAAAACCTGTAACTACAAAATTACTAATGTTTAATTTCCCATCTTTTTGTGATGACAACAAAACCTGTAACTACAAAATTACTAATGTTTAATTTCCCATATTTTGTGATGACAACAAAACCTGTAACTACAAAATTACTAATGTTTAATTTTTATCTTTTTCCCATACTAATGTTTAATTTTTTTGTGATGACAACAAAACCTGTAACTACAGAATTACTAATGTTTAATTTCCCATCTTTTGTGATGACAACAAAACCTGTAACTACAAAATTACTAATGTTTAATTTTCCATCTTTTGTGATGACAACAAAACCTGTAACTACAAAATTACTAATGTTTAATTTCCATCTTTTGTGATGACAACAAAACCTGTAACTACAAAATTACTAATGTTTAATTTTCCATCTTTTGTGATGACAACAAAACCTGTAACTACAAAATTACTAATGTTTAATTTTCCATCTTTTGTGATGACAACAAAACCTGTAACTACAAATTACTAATGTTTAATTTCCCATCTTTTGTGATGACAACAAAACCTGTAACTACAGAATTACTAATGTTTAATTTCCCATCTTTTGTGATGACAACAAAACCTGTAACTACAAAATTACTAATGTTTAATTTTCCATCTTTTGTGATGACAACAAAACCTGTAACTACAAAATTACTAATGTTTAATTTTCCATCTTTTGTGATGACAACAAAACCTGTAACTACAAAATTACTAATGTTTAATTTTCCATCTTTTGTGATGACAACAAAACCTGTAACTACAAAATTACTAATGTTTAATTTTCCATCTTTTGTGATGACAACAAAATCTGTAACTACAAAATTACTAATAATGTTTAATTTTGATGACCATCTTTTGTGATGACAACAAAACCTGTAACTACAAAATTACTAATGTTTAATTTCCCATCTTTTGTGATGACAACAAAACCTGTAACTACAAAATTACTAATGTTTAATTTTCTATCTTTTGTGATGACAACAAAACCTGTAACTACAAAATTACTAATGTTTAATTTTCTATCTTTTGTGATGACAACAAAACCTGTAACTACAAAATTACTAATGTTTAATTTTCCATCTTTTGTGATGACAACAAAACCTGTAACTACAAAATTACTAATGTTTAATTTCCCATCTTTTGTGATGACAACAAAACCTGTAACTACAAAATTACTAATGTTTAATTTCCCATCTTTTGTGATGACAACAAAACCTGTAACTACAAAATTACTAATGTTTAATTTCCCATCTTTTGTGATGACAACAAAACCTGTAACTACAAAATTACTAATGTTTAATTTTCCATCTTTTGTGATGACAACAAAACCTGTAACTACAAAATTACTAATGTTTAATTTTCCATCTTTTGTGATGACAACAAAATCTGTAACTACAAAATTACTAATGTTTAATTTCCATCTTTTGTGATGACAAGAAAACCTGTAACTACAAAATTACTAATGTTTAATTTTTTTCCCATCTTTTGTGATTTGTAACTACAAAATTACTAATGATGACAACAAAACCTGTAACTACAAAATTACTAATGTTTAATTTCCCATCTTTTGTGATGACAACAAAACCTGTAACTACAAAATTACTAATGTTTAATTTCCATCTTTTGTGATGACAACAAAACCTGTAACTACAAAATTACTAATGTTTAATTTCCCATCTTTTGTGATGACAACAAAACCTGTAACTACAAAATTACTAATGTTTAATTTTCCATCTTTTGTGATGACAACAAAACCTGTAACTACAAAATTACTAATGTTTAATTTTCCATCTTTTGTGATGACAACAAAACCTGTAACTACAAAATTACTAATGTTTAATTTTCCATCTTTTGTGATGACAACAAAACCTGTAACTACAAAATTACTAATGTTTTTCCATCTTTTTTTCCATCTTTTGTGATGACAACAAAACCTGTAACTACAAAATTACTAATGTTTAATTTTCCATCTTTTGTGATGACAACAAAACCTGTAACTACAAATTACTAATGTTTAATTTCCCATCTTTTGTGATGACAACAAAACCTGTAACTACAAAATTACTAATGTTTAATTTCCCATCTTTTGTGATGACAACAAAACCTGTAACTACAGAATTACTAATGTTTAATTTCCCATCTTTTGTGATGACAACAAAACCTGTAACTACAAAATTACTAATGTTTATTTTCCATCTTTTGTAACGACAACAAAATCTGTAACTACAAAATTACTGATGTTTAATTCCTATCTTTTATCATGACAAGAAAACCTGTAACTACAAAATTACTAATGTTTAATTTCCCATCTTTTTTGTGATGACAACAAAACCTGTAACTACAAAATTACTAATGTTTAATTTTCCATCTTTTGTGATGACAACAAAACCTGTAACTACAAAATTACTAATGTTTAATTTTCCATCTTTTGTGATGACAACAAAATCTGTAACTACAAAATTACTAATGTTTAATTTTCCATCTTTTGTGATGACAACAAAACCTGTCTGTACTACAAAATTACTAATGTTTAATTTTCAATTTTTTGTGATGACAAAAAACCTGTAACTACAAAATTACTAATGTTTAATTTCCCATCTTTTGTGATGACAACAAAACCTGTAACTACAAAATTACTAATGTTTAATTTCCCATCTTTTGTGATGACAACAAAACCTGTAACTACAAAATTACTAATGTTTAATTTTCCATCTTTTGTGATGACAACAAAACCTGTAACTACAAAATTACTAATGTTTAATTTTCCATCTTTTGTGATGACAACAAAACCTGTAACTACAAAATTACTAATGTTTAATTTCCCATCTTTTGTGATGACAACAAAACCTGTAACTACAAAATTACTAATGTTTAATTTTCCATCTTTTGTGATGACAACAAAACCTGTAACTACAAAATTACTAATGTTTAATTTTCCATCTTTTGTGATGACAACAAAATCTGTAACTACAAAATTACTAATGTTTAATTTCCCATCTTTTGTGATGACAACAAAACCTGTAACTACAAAATTACTAATGTTTAATTTTCCATCTTTTGTGATGACAACAAAATCTGTAACTACAAAATTACTAATGTTTAATTTCCATCTTTTGTGATGACAACAAAATCTGTAACTACAAAATTACTAATGTTTAATTTCCATCTTTTGTGATGACAACAAAATCTGTAACTACAAAATTACTAATGTTTAATTTTCCATCTTTTGTGATGACAACAAAAACCTGTAACTACAAAATTACTAATGTTTAATTTCCCATCTTTTGTGATGACAACAAAACCTGTAACTACAAAATTACTAATGTTTAATTTCCCATCTTTTGTGATGACAACAAAACCTGTAACTACAAAATTACTAATGTTTAATTTTCCATCTTTTGTGATGACAACAAAACCTGTAACTACAAAATTACTAATGTTTAATTTCCCATCTTTTGTGATGACAACAAAACCTGTAACTACAAAATTACTAATGTTTAATTTCCCATCTTTTGTGATGACAACAAAACCTGTAACTACAAAATTACTAATGTTTAATTTTCTATCTTTTGTGATGACAACAAAACCTGTAACTACAAAATTACTAATGTTTAATTTTCCATCTTTTGTGATGACAACAAAACCTGTAACTACAAAATTACTAATGTTTAATTTCCCATCTTTTGTGATGACAACAAAACCTGTAACTACAAAATTACTAATGTTTAATTTCCATCTTTTGTGATGACAACAAAACCTGTAACTAATGTTTAATTTTCCATATTTTGTGATGACAACAAAACCTGTAACTACAAAATTACTAATGTTTAATTTCCCATCTTTTGTGATGACAACAAAACCTGTAACTACAAAATTACTAATGTTTAATTTCCCATCTTTTGTGATGACAACAAAACCTGTAACTACAAAATTACTAATGTTTAATTTCCCATATTTTGTGATGACAACAAAACCTGTAACTACAAAATTACTAATGTTTAATTTTCCATCTTTTGTGATGACAACAAAACCTGTAACTACAAAATTACTAATGTTTAATTTTCCATCTTTTGTGATGACAACAAAACCTGTAACTACAAAATTACTAATGTTTAATTTCCCATGTTTAATTTTGTGATGACAACAAAACCTGTAACTACAAAATTACTAATGTTTAAATCTTTTGTGATGACAACAAAACCTTTAACTACAAAATTACTAATCTTTAATTTTCTATCTTTTGTAACGACATTAAAACCTGTAACTACAAAATTACTAATGTTTAATTTTTCCCATTTTGTGATGACAACAAAACCTGTAACTACAAATTACTAATGTTTAATTTCCCATCTTTTTTGACAACAAAACCTGTAACTACAAAATTACTGGTGTTTAATTTCCATCTTTTGTGACGACAACAAAACCTGTAACTACAAAATTACTAATGTTTAATTTTCCATCTTTTGTGATGACAACAAAACCTGTAACTACAAAATTACTAATGTTTAATTTTCTATCTTTTGTGATGACAACAAAACCTGTAACTACAAAATTACTAATGTTTAATTTTCCATCTTTTGTGATGACAACAAAACCTGTAACTACAAAATTACTAATGTTTAATTTCCCATCTTTTGTGATGACAACAAAACCTGTAACTACAAAATTACTAATGTTTAATTTCCCATCTTTTGTGATGACAACAAAACCTGTAACTACAAAATTACTAATGTTTAATTTCCCATCTTTTGTGATGACAACAAAACCTGTAACTACAAAATTACTAATGTTTAATCTTTTTTGACAACCCTGTAACTACAAAATTTTGTGATGACAACAAAACCTGTAACTACAAAATTACTAATGTTTAATTTTCCATCTTTTGTGATGACAACAAAACCTGTAACTACAAAATTACTAATGTTTAATTTCCCATCTTTTGTGATGACAACAAAATCTGTAACTACAAAATTACTAATGTTTAATTTCCCATCTTTTGTGATGACAACAAAACCTGTAACTACAAAATTACTAATGTTTAATTTCCCATCTTTTGTGATGACAACAAAACCTGTAACTACAAAATTACTAATGTTTAATTTTCCATCTTTTGTGATGACAACAAAACCTGTAACTACAAAATTACTAATGTTTAATTTCCCATCATCTTTTGTGATGACAACAAAACCTGTAACTACAAAATTACTAATGTTTAATTTCCCATCTTTTGTGACTGTAACAACAAAAAAACTACAAAATTACTAATGTTTAATTTTCCATCTTTTGTGATGACAACAAAACCTGTAACTACAAAATTACTAATGTTTAATTTCCCATCTTTTGTGATGACAACAAAACCTGTAACTACAAAATTACTAATGTTTAATTTTCCATCTTTTGTGATGACAACAAAACCTGTAACTACAAAATTACTAATGTTTAATTTTCTATCTTTTGTGATGACAACAAAACCTGTAACTACAAAATTACTAATGTTTAATTTTCCATCTTTTGTGATGACAACAAAACCTGTAACTACAAAATTACTAATGTTTAATTTTCCATCTTTTGTGATGACAACAAAACCTGTAACTACAAAATTACTAATGTTTAATTTCCCATCTTTTGTGATGACAACAAAACCTGTAACTACAGAATTACTAATGTTTAATTTCCCATCTTTTGTGATGACAACAAAACCTGTAACTACAAAATTACTAATGTTTAATTTTCTATCTTTTGTGATGACAACAAAACCTGTAACTACAAAATTACTAATGTTTAATTTTCAATCTTTTGTGATGACAACAAAACCTGTAACTACAAAATTACTAATGTTTAATTTTTCCATCTTTTGTAAAGACAACAAAACCTGTAACTACAAAATTACTAATGTTTAATTTTCCATCTTTTGTGATGACAACAAAACCTGTAACTACAAAATTACTAATGTTTAATTTCCCATCTTTTGTGATGACAACAAAACCTGTAACTACAGAATTACTAATGTTTAATTTCCCATCTTTTGTGATGACAACAAAACCTGTAACTACAAAATTACTAATGTTTAATTTTCTATCTTTTGTGATGACAACAAAACCTGTAACTACAAAATTACTAATGTTTAAATCTTTTTGATGACCTGTAATACAAAATTTTGTGATGACAACAAAACCTGTAACTACAAAATTACTAATGTTTAATTTTCCATCTTTTGTAATGACAACAAAACCTGTAACTACAAAATTACTAATGTTTAATTTTCTATCTTTTGTGATGACAACAAAACCTGTAACTACAAAATTACTAATGTTTAATTTTCCATCTTTTGTGATGACAACAAAACCTGTAACTACAAAATTACTAATGTTTAATTTTCCATCTTTTTTGATGACAACAAAACCTGTAACTACAAAATTACAACAAATCTTTTGTGATGACAACAAAACCTGTAACTACAAAATTACTAATGTTTAATTCCCATCTTTTGTCATGACAACAAAACCTGTAACTACAGAATTACTAATGTTTAATTTCCCATCTTTTGTGATGACAACAAAACCTGTAACTACAAAATTACTAATGTTTAATTTTCCATCTTTTGTGATGACAACAAAACCTGTAACTACAAAATTACTAATGTTTAATTTCCCATCTTTTGTGATGACAACAAAACCTGTAACTACAAAATTACTAATGTTTAATTTCCCATCTTTTGTGATGACAACAAAACCTGTAACTACAAAATTACTAATGTTTAATTTCCATCTTTTGTAACGACAACAAAACCTGTAACTACAAAATTACTGATGTTTAATTTTCCATCTTTTTGTGATGACAACAAAACCTGTAACTACAAAATTACTAATGTTTAATTTCCCATCTTTTGTGATGACAACAAAACCTGTAACTACAAAATTACTAATGTTTAATTTTCCATCTTTTGTGATGACAACAAAACCTGTAACTACAAAATTACTAATGTTTAATTTCCCATCTTTTGTGATGACAACAAAACCTGTAACTACAAAATTACTAATGTTTAATTTTCCATCTTTTGTGATGACAACAAAACCTGTAACTACAAAATTACTAATGTTTAATTTTCTATCTTTTGTGATGACAACAAAACCTGTAACTACAAAATTACTAATGTTTAATTTTCCATCTTTTGTGATGACAACAAAACCTGTAACTACAAAATTACTAATGTTTAATTTCCCATCTTTTGTGATGACAACAAAACCTGTAACTACAAAATTACTAATGTTTAATTTCCCATCTTTTGTGATGACAACAAAACCTGTAACTACAAAATTACTAATGTTTAATTTCCCATCTTTTGTGATGACAACAAAACCTGTAACTACAAAATTACTAATGTTTAATTTTCTATCTTTTGTGATGACAACAAAAAACCTGTAACTACAAAATTACTAATGTTTAATTTTCCATCTTTTGTGATGACAACAAAACCTGTAACTACAAAATTACTAATGTTTAATTTTCCATCTTTTGTGATGACAACAAAACCTGTAACTACAAAATTACTAATGTTTAATTTTCTATCTTTTGTGATGACAACAAAACCTGTAACTACAAAATTACTAATGTTTAATTTTCCATCTTTTGTGATGACAACAAAACCTGTAACTACAAAATTACTAATGTTTAATGTTTAATTTTCCATTTTGTGATGACAACAAAACCTGTAACTACAAAATTACTAATGTTTAATTTCCCATCTTTTGTGATGACAACAAAACCTGTAACTACAAAATTACTAATGTTTAATTTTCCATCTTTTGTGATGACAACAAAACCTGTAACTACAAAATTACTAATGTTTAATTTTCCATCTTTTGTGATGACAACAAAACCTGTAACTACAGAATTACTAATGTTTAATTTCCCATCTTTTGTGATGACAACAAAACCTGTAACTACAGAATTACTAATGTTTAATTTCCCATCTTTTTTTGATGACAACAAAACAAACAAAATACTAATGTTTAACTACAAAATTACTAATGTTTAATTTCCATTTTTGATGACAACAAAACCTGTAACTACATAATTACTAATGTTTTATTTGTTTTCTTTTGTAACGACAAGAAAACCTGTAACTACGAAATACTGATGTTTAATTTCCCGACTTTTCTCACGACAACAAAACCTGTAACTAAATTTCCCATCTTTTGTGATGACAACAAAACCTGTAACTACAAAATTACTAATGTTTAATTTCCCATCTTTTGTGATGACAACAAAACCTGTAACTACAAAATTACTAATGTTTAATTTTCCATCTTTTGTGATGACAACAAAACCTGTAACTACAAAATTACTAATGTTTAATTTCCCATCTTTTGTGATGACAACAAAATCTGTAACTACAGAATTACTAATGTTTAAATTTTCCATCTTTGTGATGACAACAAAACCTGTAACTACAAAATTACTAATGTTTAATTTCCCATCTTTTGTGATGACAACAAAACCTGTAACTACAAAATTACTAATGTTTAATTTTCTATCTTTTGTGATGACAACAAAACCTGTAACTACAAAATTACTAATGTTTAATTTTCCATCTTTTGTGATGACAACAAAACCTGTAACTACAAAATTACTAATGTTTAATTTTCCATCTTTTGTGATGACAACAAAACCTGTAACTACAAAATTACTAATGTTTAATTTTCCATCTTTTTTTGTAATGAAAACTAATGTTTAAACCTGTAACTACAAAATTACTAATGTTTAATTTTCTATCTTTTGTAACGACAACAAAACCTGTAACTACAAAATTACTAATGTTTAATTTCCCATCTTTTGTGATGACAACAAAACCTGTAACTACAAAATTACTAATGTTTAATTTCCCATCTTTTGTGATGACAACAAAACCTGTAACTACAAAATTACTAATGTTTAATTTCCCATCTTTTGTGATGACAACAAAACCTGTAACTACAAAATTACTAATGTTTAATTTTCTATCTTTTGTGATGACAACAAAACCTGTAACTACAAAATTACTAATGTTTAATTTTCTATCTTTTGTGATGACAACAAAACCTGTAACTACAAAATTACTAATGTTTAATTTTCCATCTTTTGTGATGACAACAAAACCTGTAACTACAGAATTACTAATGTTTAATTTCCCATCTTTTGTGATGACAACAAAACCTGTAACTACAAAATTACTAATGTTTAATTTTCCATCTTTTGTGATGACAACAAAACCTGTAACTACAAAATTACTAATGTTTAATTTTCCATCTTTTGTGATGACAACAAAACCTGTAACTACAAAATTACTAATGTTTAAATTGACAACAAAACCTGTAACTACAAAATTACTAATGTTTAATTTCCCATCTTTTGTGATGACAACAAAACCTGTAACTACAAAATTACTAATGTTTAATTTCCCATCTTTTGTGATGACAACAAAACCTGTAACTACAAAATTACTAATGTTTAATTTCCCATCTTTTGTGATGACAACAAAACCTGTAACTACAAAATTACTAATGTTTAATTTCCCATCTTTTGTGATGACAACAAAACCTGTAACTACAAAATTACTAATGTTTAATTTCCCATCTTTTGTGATGACAACAAAATCTGTAACTACAAAATTACTAATGTTTAATTTCCCATCTTTTGTGATGACAACAAAACCTGTAACTACAAAATTACTAATGTTTAATTTCCATCTTTTGTGATGACAACAAAACCTGTAACTACAAAATTACTAATGTTTAATTTTCCATCTTTTGTGATGACAACAAAACCTGTAACTACAAAATTACTAATGTTTAATTTTCCATCTTTTGTGATGACAACAAAATCTGTAACTACAAAATTACTAATGTTTAATTTCCCATCTTTTGTGATGACAACAAAACCTGTAACTACAAAATTACTAATGTTTAATTTTCCATCTTTTGTGATGACAACAAAACCTGTAACTACAAAATTACTAATGTTTAATTTTCTATCTTTTGTGATGACAACAAAACCTGTAACTACAAAATTACTAATGTTTAATTTTCCATCTTTTGTGATGACAACAAAACCTGTAACTACAAAATTACTAATGTTTAATTTCCCATCTTTTGTGATGACAACAAAACCTGTAACTACAAAATTACTAATGTTTAATTTCCCATATTTTGTGATGACAACAAAACCTGTAACTAAAAAATTACTAATGTTTAATTTCCCATCTTTTTTAATGACAACAAAACCTGTAACTACAAAATTACTAATGTTTAATTTTCAATCTTTTGTGATGACAACAAAACCTGTAACTACAAAATTACTAATGTTTAATTTTCCATCTTTTGTGATGACAACAAAACCTGTAACTACAGAATTACTAATGTTTAATTTCCCATCTTTTGTGATGACAACAAAATCTGTAACTACAAAATTACTAATGTTTAATTTTCAATCTTTTGTGATGACAACAAAACCTGTAACTACAAAATTACTAATGTTTAATTTTCCATATTTTTTGATGACAACAAAACCTGTAACTACAAAATTACTAATGTTTTTTCCCATTTGATGATGACAACAAAACCTGTAACTACAAAATTACTAATGTTTAATTTTCCATCTTTTGTGATGACAACAAAACCTGTAACTACAAAATTACTAATGTTTAATTTCCCATCTTTTGTGATGACAACAAAACCTGTAACTACAAAATTACTAATGTTTAATTTTCCATCTTTTGTGATGACAACAAAACCTGTAACTACAAAATTACTAATGTTTAATTTTCCATCTTTTGTGATGACAACAAAACCTGTAACTACAAAATTACTAATGTTTAATTTCCCATCTTTTGTGATGACAACAAAACCTGTAACTACAGAATTACTAATGTTTAATTTCCCATCTTTTGTGATGACAACAAAATCTGTAACTACAAAATTACTAATGTTTAATTTTCCATCTTTTGTGATGACAACAAAACCTGTAACTACAAAATTACTAATGTTTAATTTCCCATCTTTTGTGATGACAACAAAACCTGTAACTACAAAATTACTAATGTTTAATTTTCCATCTTTTGTGATGACAACAAAACCTGTAACTACAAAATTACTAATGTTTAATTTTCCATCTTTTGTGATGACAACAAAACCTGTAACTACAAAATTACTAATGTTTAATTTTCCATTTTTTTGATGACAACAAAACCTGTAACTACAAAATTACTAATGTTTAATTTTCCATCTTTTGTGATGACAACAAAACCTGTAACTACAAAATTACTAATGTTTAATTTCCCATCTTTTGTGATGACAACAAAACCTGTAACTACAAAATTACTAATGTTTAATTTCCCATCTTTTGTGATGACAACAAAACCTGTAACTACAAAATTACTAATGTTTAATTTCCATCTTTTGTGATGACAACAAAACCTGTAACTACAAAATTACTAATGTTTAATTTTCCATCTTTTGTGATGACAACAAAATCTGTAACTACAAAATTACTAATGTTTAATTTTCCATCTTTTGTGATGACAACAAAATCTGTAACTACAAAATTACTAATGTTTAATTTTCCATCTTTTGTGATGACAACAAAACCTGTAACTACAAAATTACTAATGTTTAATTTTCTATCTTTTGTGATGACAACAAAACCTGTAACTACAAAATTACTAATGTTTAATTTCCCATCTTTTGTGATGACAACAAAACCTGTAACTACAAAATTACTAATGTTTAATTTTCCATCTTTTGTGATGACAACAAAACCTGTAACTACAAAATTACTAATGTTCCCATATTTTTTGATCATTTTGTGATGACAACAAAACCTGTAACTACAAAATTACTAATGTTTAATTTTCTATCTTTTGTGATGACAACAAAACCTGTAACTACAAAATTACTAATGTTTAATTTTCCATATTTTTATGACAACAAAACCTGTAACTACAAAATTACTAATGTTTAATTTTCCATCTTTTGTGATGACAACAAAACCTGTAACTACAAAATTACTAATGTTTAATTTTCTATCTTTTGTGATGACAACAAAACCTGTAACTACAAAATTACTAATGTTTAATTTCCCATCTTTTGTGATGACAACAAAACCTGTAACTACAAAATTACTAATGTTTAATTTTCCATCTTTTGTGATGACAACAAAACCTGTAACTACAAAATTACTAATGTTTAATTTCCCATCTTTGTGATGACAACAAAACCTGTAACTACAAAATTACTAATGTTTAATTTTCCATCTTTTGTGATGACAACAAAACCTGTAACTACAAAATTACTAATGTTTAATTTTCCATCTTTTGTGATGACAACAAAACCTGTAACTACAAAATTACTAATGTTTAATTTCCCATCTTTTGTGATGACAACAAAACCTGTAACTACAGAATTACTAATGTTTAATTTCCCATCTTTTGTGATGACAACAAAACCTGTAACTACAAAATTACTAATGTTTAATTTCCATCTTTTTATGATGACAACAAAACCTGTAACTACAAAATTACTAATGTTTAATTTCCCATCTTTTGTGATGACAACAAAACCTGTAACTACAAAATTACTAATGTTTAATTTCCCATCTTTTGTGATGACAACAAAACCTGTAACTACAAAATTACTAATGTTTAATTTCCCATCTTTTTTTGTGATGACAACAAAACCTGTAACTACAAAATTACTAATGTTTAATTTTCCATCTTTTGTGATGACAACAAAACCTGTAACTACAAAATTACTAATGTTTAATTTTCCATCTTTTTTTCTGTAACTACAAAATTACTAATGTTTAATTTTCCATCTTTTGTGATGACAACAAAACCTGTAACTACAAAATTACTAATGTTTAATTTCCATCTTTTGTAACGACAACAAAACCTGTAACTACAAAATTACTAATGTTTAATTTCCCATCTTTTGTGATGACAACAAAACCTGTAACTACAAAATTACTAATGTTTAATTTCCCATCTTTTGTGATGACAACAAAACCTGTAACTACAAAATTACTAATGTTTAATTTTCCATCTTTTTTGTGATGACAACAAAACCTGTAACTACAAAATTACTAATGTTTAATTTTCCATCTTTTGTGATGACAACAAAACCTGTAACTACAAAATTACTAATGTTTAATTTCCCATCTTTTGTGATGACAACAAAACCTGTAACTACAGAATTACTAATGTTTAATTTCCCATCTTTTGTGATGACAACAAAATCTGTAACTACAAAATTACTAATGTTTAATTTCCCATCTTTTGTGATGACAACAAAACCTGTAACTACAAAATTACTAATGTTTAATTTTTCATCTTTTGTGATGACAACAAAACCTGTAACTACAAAATTACTAATGTTTAATTTTCCATCTTTTTTGTGATGACAACAAAACCTGTAACTACAAAATTACTAATGTTTAATTTTCCATCTTTTGTGATGACAACAAAACCTGTAACTACAAAATTACTAATGTTTAATTTTCCCATTTTGTGATGACAACAAAACCTGTAACTACAAAATTACTAATGTTTAATTTCCCATCTTTTGTGATGACAACAAAACCTGTAACTACAAAATTACTAATGTTTAATTTTCCATCTTTTGTGATGACAACAAAACCTGTAACTACAAAATTACTAATGTTTAATTTCCATCTTTTGTGATGACAACAAAACCTGTAACTACAAAATTACTAATGTTTAATTTCCCATCTTTTTTGATGACAAAAACAAAATTACTAAAACCTGTAACTACAAAATTACTAATGTTTAATTTTCCATCTTTTGTGATGACAACAAAACCTGTAACTACAAAATTACTAATGTTTAATTTTCCATCTTTTGTGATGACAACAAAACCTGTAACTACAAAATTACTAATGTTTAATTTCCATCTTTTGTGATGACAACAAAACCTGTAACTACAAAATTACTAATGTTTAATTTCCCATCTTTTGTGATGACAACAAAACCTGTAACTACAAAATTACTAATGTTTAATTTTCCATCTTTTGTGATGACAACAAAACCTGTAACTACAAAATTACTAATGTTTAATTTTCTATCTTTTGTGATGACAACAAAACCTGTAACTACAAAATTACTAATGTTTAATTTTCCATCTTTTGTGATGACAACAAAACCTGTAACTACAAAATTACTAATGTTTAATTTCCCATCTTTTGTGATGACAACAAAACCTGTAACTACAGAATTACTAATGTTTAATTTCCCATCTTTTTGATGACCTGTAACTACAAAATTACTAATGTTTAATTTTCCATCTTTTGTGATGACAACAAAACCTGTAACTACAAAATTACTAATGTTTAATTTTCTATCTTTTGTGATGACAACAAAACCTGTAACTACAAAATTACTAATGTTTAATTTTCTATCTTTTGTGATGACAACAAAACCTGTAACTACAAAATTACTAATGTTTAATTTTCCATCTTTTGTGATGACAACAAAACCTGTAACTACAAAATTACTAATCTTTAATTTTCTATCTTTTGTAACGACAACAAAACCTGTAAATACAAAATTACTAATGTTTAATTTTCCATTTTTTTATGACAACAAAATCTGTAACTACAGAATTACTAATGTTTAATTTTCCATCTTTTGTGATGACAACAAAACCTGTAACTACAAAATTACTAATGTTTAATTTCCCATCTTTTGTGATGACAACAAAACCTGTAACTACAAAATTACTAATGTTTAATTTTCCATCTTTTGTGATGACAACAAAACCTGTAACTACAAAATTACTAATGTTTAATTTTCTATCTTTTGTGATGACAACAAAACCTGTAACTACAAAATTACTAATGTTTAATTTCCCATCTTTTGTGATGACAACAAAACCTGTAACTACAAAATTACTAATGTTTAATTTCCCATCTTTTGTGATGACAACAAAACCTGTAACTACAAAATTACTAATGTTTAATTTCCCATCTTTTGTGATGACAACAAAACCTGTAACTACAAAATTACTAATGTTTAATTTTCCATCTTTTGTGATGACAACAAAACCTGTAACTACAAAATTACTAATGTTTAATTTTCCATCTTTTGTGATGACAACAAAACCTGTAACTACAAAATTACTAATGTTTAATTTTCTATCTTTTGTGATGACAACAAAACCTGTAACTACAAAATTACTAATGTTTAATTTTCCATCTTTTGTGATGACAACAAAACCTGTAACTACAAAATTACTAATGTTTAATTTCCCATCTTTTGTGATGACAACAAAACCTGTAACTACAAAATTACTAATGTTTAATTTTCCATCTTTTGTGATGACAACAAAACCTGTAAACAAATTACTGTAAACTACAAAATTACTAATGTTTAATTTTCCATCTTTTGTGATGACAACAAAACCTGTAACTACAAAATTACTAATGTTTTATTTTTTTTCTTTTGTAACGACAACAAAACCTGTAACTACAAAATTACTAATGTTTAATTTTCCATCTTTTGTGATGACAACAAAACCTGTAACTACAAAATTACTAATGTTTAATTTCCCATCTTTTGTGATGACAACAAAACCTGTAACTACAGAATTACTAATGTTTAATTTCCCATCTTTTGTGATGACAACAAAACCTGTAACTACAAAATTAAAATTACTAATACAAAATTTAATTTCCCATCTTTTGTGATGACAACAAAACCTCTAACTACCAAATTACTAATGTTTAATTTTCCATCTTTTGTGATGACAACAAAACCTGTAACTACAAAATTACTAATGTTTAATTTTCCATATCTTTTTGTGATGACAACAAAACCTGTAACTACAGAATTACTAATGTTTAATTTCCCATCTTTTGTGATGACAACAAAACCTGTAACTACAAAATTACTAATGTTTAATTTTCCATCTTTTGTGATGACAACAAAACCTGTAACTACAAAATTACTAATGTTTAATTTCCCATCTTTTGTGATGACAACAAAACCTGTAACTACAAAATTACTAATGTTTAATTTCCCATCTTTTTGATGACAACAAAACCTGTAACTACAAAATTACTAATGTTTAATTTTCCATCTTTTTGTGATGACAACAAAACCTGTAACTACAAAATTACTAATGTTTAATTTTCCATCTTTTGTGATGACAACAAAACCTGTAACTACAAAATTACTAATGTTTAATTTTCCATCTTTTGTGATGACAACAAAACCTGTAACTACAAAATTACTAATGTTTAATTTTCCATCTTTTGTGATGACAACAAAACCTGTAACTACAAAATTACTAATGTTTAATTTCCCATCTTTTGTGATGACAACAAAATCTGTAACTACAAAATTACTAATGTTTAATTTCCCATCTTTTGTGATGACAACAAAACCTGTAACTACAAAATTACTAATGTTTAATTTTCCATCTTTTGTGATGACAACAAAACCTGTAACTACAAAATTACTAATGTTTAATTTTCCATCTTTTGTGATGACAACAAAACCTGTAACTACAAAATTACTAATGTTTAATTTTCCATCTTTTTTGTGATGACAACAAAACCTGTAACTACAAAATTACTAATGTTTAATTTCCCATCTTTTTGATGATGAACAAAACCTGTAACTACAAAATTACTAATGTTTAATTTTCCATCTTTTGTGATGACAACAAAACCTGTAACTACAAAATTACTAATGTTTAATTTCCCATCTTTTGTGATGACAACAAAACCTGTAACTACAAAATTACTAATGTTTAATTTCCCATCTTTTGTGATGACAACAAAACCTGTAACTACAAAATTACTAATGTTTAATTTCCCATCTTTTGTGATGACAACAAAACCTGTAACTACAGAATTACTAATGTTTAATTTCCCATCTTTTGTGATGACAACAAAACCTGTAACTACAAAATTACTAATGTTTAATTTTCCATCTTTTGTGATGACAACAAAACCTGTAACTACAAAATTACTAATGTTTAATTTTCCATCTTTTGTGATGACAACAAAACCTGTAACTACAAAATTACTAATGTTTAATTTCCCATCTTTTGTGATGACAACAAAACCTGTAACTACAAAATTACTAATGTTTAATTTTCCCATCTTTTTTGTGATGACAACAAAACCTGTAACTACAAAATTACTAATGTTTAATTTTCCATCTTTTGTGATGACAACAAAACCTGTAACTACAAAATTACTAATGTTTAATTTTCCATCTTTTGTGATGACAACAAAATCTGTAACTACAAAATTACTAATGTTTAATTTCCCATCTTTTGTGATGACAACAAAACCTGTAACTACAAAATTACTAATGTTTAATTTCCCATCTTTTGTGTGACAACAAAACCTGTAACTACAAAATTACTAATAGTTTAATTTCCATCTTTTGTAACGACAACAAAACCTGTAACTACAAAATTACTAATGTTTAATTTCCCATCTTTTGTGATGACAACAAAACCTGTAACTACAGAATTACTAATGTTTAATTTCCCATCTTTTGTGATGACAACAAAACCTGTAACTACAAAATTACTAATGTTTAATTTTCCATCTTTTGTGATGACAACAAAACCTGTAACTACAAAATTACTAATGTTTAATTTTCTATCTTTTGTGATGACAACAAAACCTGTAACTACAAAATTACTAATGTTTAATTTTCCATCTTTTGTTTTGTGATGACAACAAAACCTGTAACTACAAAATTACTAATGTTTAATTTTCCATCTTTTGTGATGACAACAAAACCTGTAACTACAAAAACTAATGTTTAATTTCCCATCTTTTGTGATGTAACAACTAAAAACCTGTAACTTACTAATGTTTAATTTTCCATTTTTGTGATGACAACAAAACCTGTAACTACAGAATTACTAATGTTTAATTTTCCATTTTTTGTGATGACAACAAAACCTGTAACTACAAAATTACTAATGTTTAATTTTCCATCTTTTGTGATGACAACAAAACCTGTAACTACAAAATTACTAATGTTTAATTTCCCATCTTTTGTGATGACAACAAAACCTGTAACTACAAAATTACTAATGTTTAATTTTCCATCTTTTGTGATGACAACAAAACCTGTAACTACAAAATTACTAATGTTTAATTTTCCATCTTTTGTGATGACAACAAAACCTGTAACTACAAAATTACTAATGTTTAATTTTCCATCTTTTGTGATGACAACAAAATCTGTAACTACAAAATTACTAATGTTTAATTTTCCATCTTTTGTGATGACAACAAAACCTGTAACTACAAAATTACTAATGTTTAATTTCCCATCTTTTGTGATGACAACAAAACCTGTAACTACAAAATTACTAATGTTTAATTTTCCATCTTTTGTGATGACAACAAAACCTGTAACTACAAAATTACTAATGTTTAATTTTCCATCTTTTGTGATGACAACAAAACAAAACCTGTAACTACAAAATTACTAATGTTTAATTTTCCATCTTTTGTGATGACAACAAAAACCTGTAACTACAAAATTACTAATGTTTAATTTTCCATCTTTTGTGATGACAACAAAATCTGTAACTACAAAATTACTAATGTTTAATTTCCCATCTTTTGTGATGACAACAAAACCTGTAACTACAAAATTACTAATGTTTAATTTCCCATCTTTTGTGATGACAACAAAACCTGTAACTACAAAATTACTAATGTTTAATTTCCCATCTTTTGTGATGACAACAAAACCTGTAACTACAAAATTACTAATGTTTAATTTTCCATCTTTTGTGATGACAACAAAACCTGTAACTACAAAATTACTAATGTTTAAAAATCTTTTGTGATGACAACAAAACCTGTAACTACAAAATTACTAATGTTTAATTTCCCATCTTTTGTGATGACAACAAAACCTGTAACTACAAAATTACTAATGTTTAATTTTCCATCTTTTGTGATGACAACAAAACCTGTAACTACAAAATTACTAATGTTTAATTTTCCATCTTTTGTGATGACAACAAAACCTGTAACTACAAAATTACTAATGTTTAATTTCCCATCTTTTGTGATGACAACAAAATCTGTAACTACAAAATTACTAATGTTTAATTTCCCATCTTTTGTGATGACAACAAAACCTGTAACTACAAAATTACTAATGTTTTAATCCATCTTTTGTGATGACAACAAAACCTGTAACTACAAAATTACTAATGTTTAATTTCCCATCTTTTGTGATGACAACAAAACCTGTAACTACAAAATTACTAATGTTTAATTTCCCATCTTTTGTGATGACAACAAAACCTGTAACTACAAAATTACTAATGTTTAATTTCCCATCTTTTGTGATGACAACAAAACCTGTAACTACAGAATTACTAATGTTTAATTTCCCATCTTTTGTGATGACAACAAAATCTGTAACTACAAAATTACTAATGTTTAATTTTCCATCTTTTGTGATGACAACAAAACCTGTAACTACAAAATTACTAATGTTTAATTTTCCATCTTTTTGTGATGACAACAAAATCTGTAACTACAAAATTACTAATGTTTATGTTTAATTTCCCATCTTTTGTGATGACAACAAAACCTGTAACTACAAAATTACTAATGTTTAATTTCCCATCTTTTGTGATGACAACAAAACCTGTAACTACAAAATTACTAATGTTTAATTTCCCATCTTTTGTGATGACAACAAAACCTGTAACTACAAAATTACTGATGTTTAATTCCTATCTTTTATCATGACAAGAAAACGTGTAACTACAAAATTACTAATATTTAATTTCCCATATTTTGTGATGTCAACATAATCTGTAACTAAAAAATTACTAATGTTTAATTTCCCAGCTTTTGCGATGACAAGAAAACCTGTAACTACAGAATTACTAATGTTTAATTTCCATCTTTGTGATGACAACAAAATCTGTAACTACAAAATTACTAATGTTTAATTTTCCATC
Source organism: Tachypleus tridentatus (assembly GCF_004210375.1). Classification (NCBI taxonomy): domain Eukaryota; kingdom Metazoa; phylum Arthropoda; class Merostomata; order Xiphosura; family Limulidae; genus Tachypleus; species Tachypleus tridentatus. The sequence goes on along the minus strand of NC_134825.1, from coordinate 105,025,277 downwards.
TTTTGTGATGACAACAAAACCTGTAACTACAAAATTACTAATGTTTAATTTTCCATCTTTTGTAACGACAACAAAACCTGTAACTACAAAATTACTAATGTTTAATTTCCCATCTTTTGTGATGACAACAAAACCTGTAACTACAAAATTACTAATGTTTAATTTCCATCTTTTGTGATGACAACAAAACCTGTAACTACAAAATTACTAATGTTTAATTTCCCATCTTTTGTGATGACAACAAAACCTGTAACTACAAAATTACTAATGTTTAATTTCCCATCTTTTGTGATGACAACAAAACCTGTAACTACAAAATTACTAATGTTTAATTTCCCATCTTTTGTGATGACAACAAAACGTGTAACTACAAAATTACTAATAATCTTTTTGATGACAACAAAATCTTAACTACAAAATTACTAATGTTTTTTGATGACAACAAAACCTGTAACTACAAAATTACTAATGTTTAATTTCCCATCTTTTGTGATGACAACAAAACCTGTAACTACAAAATTACTAATGTTTAATTTTCCATCTTTTGTGATGACAACAAAACCTGTAACTACAAAATTACTAATGTTTAATTTCCCATCTTTTGTGATGACAACAAAACCTGTAACTACAGAATTACTAATGTTTAATTTCCCATCTTTTGTGATGACAACAAAACCTGTAACTACAAAATTACTAATGTTTAATTTTCCATCTTTTGTGATGACAACAAAACCTGTAACTACAAAATTACTAATGTTTAATTTTCCATCTTTTGTAACGACAACAAAACCTGTAACTACAAAATTACTAATGTTTAATTTTCCATCTTTTGTGATGACAACAAAATCTGTAACTACAAAATTACTAATGTTTATTTTCCATCTTTTGTGATGACAATAAAACCTGTAACTACAAAATTACTAATGTTTAATTTCCCATCTTTTGTGATGACAACAAAACCTGTAACTACAAAATTACTAATGTTTAATTTTCCATCTTTTGTGATGACAACAAAACCTGTAACTACAAAATTACTAATGTTTAATTTTCCATCTTTTGTGATGACAACAAAACCTGTAACTACAAAATTACTAATGTTTAATTTTCCATCTTTTGTGATGACAACAAAACCTGTAACTACAAAATTACTAATGTTTAATTTTCCATCTTTTGTGATGACAACAAAATCTGTAACTACAAAATTACTAATGTTTAATTTTCCATCTTTTGTGATGACTGTAAACAAAACCTGTAACTACAAAATTACTACAAAAATGTTTAATTTCCATCTTTTGTGATGACAACAAAACCTGTAACTACAAAATTACTAATTACTAATGTTTAATTTCCCATCTTTTGTGATGACAACAAAACCTGTAACTACAAAATTACTAATGTTTAATTTCCCATCTTTTGTGATGACAACAAAACCTGTAACTACAAAATTACTAATGTTTAATTTCCCATCTTTTGTGATGACAACAAAACCTGTAACTACAAAATTACTAATGTTTAATTTTCTATCTTTTGTGATGACAACAAAACCTGTAACTACAAAATTACTAATGTTTAATTTTCCATCTTTTGTGATGACAACAAAACCTGTAACTACAAAATTACTAATGTTTAATTTTCCATCTTTTTTGTGATGACAACAAAACCTGTAACTACAAAATTACTAATGTTTAATTTTCCATCTTTTGTGATGACAACAAAACCTGTAACTACAAAATTACTAATGTTTAATTTGACAACCCATCTTTTTGATGACAACAAAACCTGTAACTACAAAATTACTAATGTTTAATTTCCCATCTTTTGTGATGACAACAAAACCTGTAACTACAAAATTACTAATGTTTAATTTCCCATCTTTGTGATGACAACAAAACCTGTAACTACAAAATTACTAATGTTTAATTTCCATCTTTTGTGATGACAACAAAACCTGTAACTACAAAATTACTAATGTTTAATTTTCCATCTTTTGTGATGACAACAAAACCTGTAACTACAAAATTACTAATGTTTAATTTTCTATCTTTTGTAACGACAACAAAACCTGTAACTACAAAATTACTAATGTTTAATTTTCCATCTTTTGTGATGACAACAAAACCTGTAACTACAGAATTACTAATGTTTAATTTCCCATATTTTGTGATGACAACAAAATCTGTAACTACAAAATTACTAATGTTTAATTTCCCATCTTTTGTGATGACAACAAAACCTGTAACTACAAAATTACTAATGTTTAATTTCCCATCTTTTGTGATGACAACAAAATCTGTAACTACAAAATTACTAATGTTTAATTTTCAATCTTTTGTGATGACAACAAAACCTGTAACTACAAAATTACTAATGTTTAATTTTCCATCTTTTGTGATGACAACAAAACCTGTAACTACAAAATTACTAATGTTTAATTTCCATCTTTTGTAACGACAACAAAACCTGTAACTACAAAATTACTAATGTTTAATTTCCCATCTTTTGTGATGACAACAAAACCTGTAACTACAAAATTACTAATGTTTAATTTCCCATCTTTTGTGATGACAACAAAACCTGTAACTACAAAATTACTAATGTTTAATTTCCCATCTTTTGTGATGACAACAAAACCTGTAACTACAGAATTACTAATGTTTTATTTCCCATATTTTGTGATGACAACAAAACCTGTAACTACAAAATTACTAATGTTTAATTTTCTATCTTTTGTGATGACAACAAAACCTGTAACTACAAAATTACTAATGTTTAATTTCCCATCTTTTGTGATGACAACAAAACCTGTAACTACAAAATTACTAATGTTTAATTTTCCATCTTTTGTGACGACAACAAAACCTGTAACTACAAAATTACTAATGTTTAATTTTCCATCTTTTGTGATGACAACAAACCTGTAACTACAAAATTACTAATGTTTAATTTTCCATCTTTTTTGTGATGACAACAAAATACTGTAACTACAAAATTACTAATGTTTAATTTTCCATCTTTTGTGATGACAACAAAACCTGTAACTACAAAATTACTAATGTTTAATTTTCCATCTTTTGTGATGACAACAAAACCTGTAACTACAAAATTACTAATGTTTAATTTCCCATCTTTTGTGATGACAACAAAATCTGTAACTACAAAATTACTAATGTTTAATTTCCCATCTTTTGTGATGACAACAAAACCTGTAACTACAAAATTACTAATGTTTAATTTCCATCTTTTGTAACGACAACAAAACCTGTAACTACAAAATTACTAATGTTTAATTTTCCATCTTTTGTGATGACAACAAAACCTGTAACTACAAAATTACTAATGTTTAATTTTCCATCTTTTGTGATGACAACAAAACCTGTAACTACAGAATTACTAATGTTTAATTTCCCATCTTTTGTGATGACAACAAAATCTGTAACTACAAAATTACTAATGTTTAATTTTCAATCTTTTGTGATGACAACAAAACCTGTAACTACAAAATTACTAATGTTTAATTTTCCATCTTTTGTGATGACAACAAAACCTGTAACTACAAAATTACTAATGTTTAATTTCCCATCTTTTTTGTGATGACAACAAAACCTGTAACTACAAAATTACTAATGTTTAATTTCCATCTTTTGTGATGACAACAAAACCTGTAACTACAAAATTACTAATGTTTAATTTCCCATCTTTTGTGATGACAACAAAACCTGTAACTACAAAATTACTAATGTTTAATTTCCCATCTTTTGTGATGACAACAAAACCTGTAACTACAAAATTACTAATGTTTAATTTCCCATCTTTTGTGATGACAACAAAATCTGTAACTACAAAATTACTAATGTTTAATTTCCCATCTTTTGTGATGACAACAAAATCTGTAACTTTTGTGATGACAACAAAACCTGTAACTACAAAATTACTAATGTTTAATTTTCCATCTTTTGTGATGACAACAAAACCTGTAACTACAAAATTACTAATGTTTAATTTTCCATCTTTTGTGACAACAAAACCTGTAACTACAAAATTAAACCTGTAACTACAAAATTACTAATGTTTAATGTTTTTCCCATCTTTTGTGATGACAACAAAACCTGTAACTACAAAATTACTAATGTTTAATTTTCCATCTTTTGTGATGACAACAAAACCTGTAACTACAAAATTACTAATGTTTAATTTTCCATCTTTTGTGATGACTGTAACTACAAAATTACTAATGTTTAAAACCTGTAACTACAAAATTACTAATGTTTAATTTCCCATCTTTTGTGATGACAACAAAATCTGTAACTACAAAATTACTAATGTTTAATTTTCAATCTTTTGTGATGACAACAAAACCTGTAACTACAAAATTACTAATGTTTAATTTTCCATCTTTTGTGATGACAACAAAACCTGTAACTACAAAATTACTAATGTTTAATTTCCCATCTTTTGTGATGACAACAAAACCTGTAACTACAGAATTACTAATGTTTAATTTCCCATCTTTTGTGATGACAACAAAATCTGTAACTACAAAATTACTAATGTTTAATTTTCAATCTTTTGTGATGACAACAAAACCTGTAACTACAAAATTACTAATTACAACAAAAACCTGTAACTACAAAATTAATAATGTTTAATTTTCTATCTTTTGTGATGACAACTCATCAAAACCTGTAAATACAAAATTACTAATGTTTAATTTCCATCTTTTGTGATGACAACAAAAAATCTGTAACTACAAAATTACTAATGTTTAATTTCCATCTTTTGTGATGACAACAAAACCTGTAACTACAAAATTACTAATGTTTAATTTCCCATCTTTTGTGATGACAACAAAACCTGTAACTACAAAATTACTAATGTTTAATTTCCCATCTTTTGTGATGACAACAAAACCTGTAACTACAAAATTACTAATGTTTAATTTTCCATCTTTTGTGATGACAACAAAATCTGTAACTACAAAATTACTAATGTTTAATTTTCCATCTTTTGTGATGACAACAAAACCTGTAACTACAAAATTACTAATGTTTAATTTCCCATCTTTTGTGATGACAACAAAATCTGTAACTACAAAATTACTAATGTTTAATTTTCAATCTTTTGTGATGACAACAAAACCTGTAACTACAAAATTACTAATGTTTAATTTTCTATCTTTTGTAACGACAACAAAACCTGTAACTACAAAATTACTAATGTTTAATTTTCCATCATTTTGTGATGACAACAAAACCTGTAACTACAAAATTACTAATGTTTAATTTTCCATCTTTTGTGATGACAACAAAAACCTGTAACTACAAAATTACTAATGTTTAATTTCCCATCTTTTGTGATGACAACAAAACCTGTAACTACAAAATTACTAATGTTTAATTTTCCATCTTTTGTGATGACAACAAAACCTGTAACTACAAAATTACTAATGTTTAATTTCCCATCTTTTGTGATGACAACAAAACCTGTAACTACAAAATTACTAATGTTTAATTTTCCATCTTTTGTGATGACAACAAAACCTGTAACTACAAAATTACTAATGTTTAAATCTTTTGTGATGACAACAAAACCTGTAACTACAAAATTACTAATGTTTAATTTCCCATCTTTTTGACAACAAAACCTGTAACTACAAAATTACTAATGTTTAATTTCCCATCTTTTTTGTGAACAACAAACCTGTAACTACAAAATTACTAATGTTTATTTGTCCAGAGAAATTTGACAACAAAATCTGTAACTACATGTAAACAATTACCATCTGTTTTTGTGATGACAACAAAATCTGTAACTACAAAATTACTAATGTTTAATTTCCATCTTTTGTGATGACAACAAAACCTGTAACTACAAAATTACTAATGTTTAATTTCCATCTTTTGTGATGACAACAAAACCTGTAACTACAAAATTACTAATGTTTAATTTCCCATCTAATTTTGTGCTTGTAATGACAACGAAAACTGTAACTACAGCAATTACTAAAAATTTTGGTGTTTGTGATGACAACAAATCTAAGGCCTGTAACTAAAAATTACTAATGTTTAATTTTCCATCTTTTGTGATGACAACAAAATCTGTAACTACAAAATTACTAATGTTTAATTTTCCCATCTTTTGTGATGACAACAAAACCTGTAACTACAAACATGTGAGCTCAGTAAGATCTCTTATAGTGATATAATATTAAAAAAAGGTTATTTGTCAGAAAACTCGACTCGTACTATGTTTTACAGATAAAGATAATTTACATCATATTACACGATTATCTCTTGAGAGTTAAAACAAGAAGAAAGTTGACTTTGTTGAATTAAAATAAATAAATTTTAGACAAAAATTTTTTGTCTTTTCTTTTGTTTCATGTTCAATCCTTTATTGGTTGCACAAATTATAAGAATTCGTTCGATTTTGTGCCAACTAACTCAGCAGTATTCGTTTTCCCGCAAGATTTTGAATATCGACAGTGAAAACACAGTTACTTAAAAGTGTTGCACAAAGTTACACAAAGACGACTTGCGTATAGCAGTCTCGAAATGACTATTAGAAAGAAAGCAGATTTGAAACATCGTCGTCTCTGGAGCTACTTGTTGAAGGCCGTCACTACTATAGCATATCTTTACTTGTTGAAGGCCGTCACTACTATAGCATATCTTTACTTGTTGAGGGCCGTCACTACTATAGCATATCTTTATTTGTTGAGGGCCGTCACTACTATAGCATATCTGTAATTGTTGGTTTACTTTTGGAGCCATTATAGTCTTTACCTGGTATATTCGATCAAGTATTTACAAATTAAATGATAAAACATTAGACTTACATGATTATTTCACCGGAAGTCTGCCCCATCGTTAGACCCACGTGTTTAATTCACCGGAAGTCTGCAACGTCGTCAGACACACGTGTTTAATTCCGACGTTCTTCTTATCTATTTGAGGCATATACCACATAGAACACCACACACAGACCGACTAACATCCATAACTATTCATAAATTATAAATGTTGAAGGCAAACAATCAGCAATGTTCGTCTCTAGTGCGTAACCACACATCGGGGCTCAAGCCTTGGACTATTATATCAACTGTCCAAAAGGCTGTTAGGCCACACCGGAGAACATCAGAACTTGTATTATTTTGTCATTTCTTATAGCAGAGGAAACGGTGTTCAAAACTTCACAAACCCACTGTCGTATAAACGGGACTTCTGTACACGAAACATTCTCTAAACAGGAAATATAAACCAGAATTACGAACGTTAGACACTTGAGAGAAGATAGAACAAATATTAACGTTAATTAATAATAAGAAAAACTAGAATATAAAAAAAAAACTCTTTAGTTTATAAACCCAATGTAACTGAGGTAGCTTTCATTATTCAAACCGGAGACCCAACTTATGTTTCTAATCAGAACAATTGTTAACAGAGACCCAGCTTGTGTTTCTACTCAGAACTATTATTAACAGAGACCCGGCTTGTGTTTCTAATCAGAACTATTCTTAATGGAGATCCAGCTTGTGTTTCTATTCAGAACTATTGTTAATGGAGACCCAGCTTGTGTTTCTACTCAGAACTATTCTTAACAGAGACCCGGCTCGTCTTTCTAATCAGAACTATTGTTCATGGAGACCCAGCTCGTGTTTGTGCTCAGAACTATTTTCACAGAGACCCGGCTTGTGTTTCTACTCAGAACTATTGTTAACAGAGTCCCAGCTTGTGTTTCTAATCAGAACTATTGTTAACAGAGACCCGGATTGTGTTTCTACTCAGAACAATTGTTAACGGAGACCCGGCTTGTGTTTCTATTCAAAACCTATGTTAATGGAGACCCATCTTGTGTTTCTAATCAGAACTATTGTAAACAGAGACCCGGCTTGTGTTCTACTCAGAACTATTGATAACGGAGACCCGGCTTGTGTTTCTAATCAGAACTATTGTTAACGGAGACCCGACTTGTGTTTCTATTCAGAAAAATTGTTAACAGAGACCCAGTTTGTTTTTCTAATCAGAAATATTGTTAATGGAGACACAGCTTGTGTTTCTACTCATAACTATTGTTAACAGAGGCACGGCTTGTGTTTCTACTCAAAACTATTGTTAACACAGCTTCTGTTTCTAATCAGAACTATTGTTAACAGAGACCTAGCTTGTGTTTCTATTCAGAATTATTGTTAACAGAGACCCAGCTTGTGTTTGTAATCAGAAATATTGTTAACAGAGACCTAGCTTGTGTTTTAACTCAGAATAATTGTTAACGGAGACCCAGTTTGTGTTTGTAATCAGAAATATTGTTAACAGAGACCTAGCTTGTGTTTCCACTCAGAATAATTGTTAACGGAGACCCAGCATAGGTTTGTAATCAGAAATATTGTCAACAGTAACTCGGATTGTGTTTCAACTAAGAATAATTGTTAACGGAGACCCGTCAAGTGTTTCTACTGAGAACTATTATTAATGGAGAACCAGCTTTTGTTTATACTCAGAACAATTGTTAACAGATACCCGGCTTGTGTTTCTAATCACAACTATTGTTAATGGAGACCAGTTTCTGTTTCTACACAGAACAATTGTCAACGGAGACCCAGGTTCTGTTTCAACTCAGAACTATTGTTAACGGAGACAAAGCTTGTGTTTCTACTCAGATCAATTGTTAACGAAGAACCGGCTTGTGATTCTAATCAGAACTATTGTTAACGGAGACCCAGCTTGTGTTTCTACTCAAAATTATTATTAACGGCGACCCGGTTTGTGTTCTACTCAGAACAATTAATAACGGATACCCGGCTTGTGTTTCTAATCAGAACTATTGTTAACGGAGACCCGACTTGTGTTTCTATTCAGAACAATTGTTAACAGAGACCCAGTTTGTTTTTCTAATCAGAAATATTGTTAATGGAGACACAGCTTGTGTTTCTACTCATAACTATTGTTAACAGAGGCACGGCTTGTGTTTCTACTCAAAACTATTGTTAACACAGCTTCTGTTTCTAATCAGAACTATTGTTAACAGAGACCTAGCTTGTGTTTCTATTCAGAATTATTGTTAACAGAGACCCAGCTTGTGTTTGTAATCAGAAATATTGTTAACAGAGACCTAGCTTGTGTTTTAACTCAGAATAATTGTTAACGGAGACCCAGCTTGTGTTTGTAATCAGAAATATTGTTAACAGAGACCTAGCTTGTGTTTCCACTCAGAATAATTGTTAACGGAGACCCAGCATATGTTTGTAATCAGAAATATTGTCAACAGTAACTCGGATTGTGTTTCAACTAAGAATAATTGTTAACGGAGACCCGTCAAGTGTTTCTACTGAGAACTATTATTAATGGAGAACCAGCTTTTGTTTATACTCAGAACAATTGTTAACAGATACCCGGCTTGTGTTTCTAATCAGAACTATTGTTAATGGAGACCAGTTTCTGTTTCTACACAGAACAATTGTCAACGGAGACCCAGGTTCTGTTTCAACTCAGAACTATTGTTAACGGAGACAAAGCTTGTGTTTCTACTCAGATCAATTGTTAACGGAGAACCGGCTTGTGATTCTAATCAGAACTATTGTTAACGGAGACCCAGCTTGTGTTTCTACTCAAAATTATTATTAACGGCGACCCGGTTTGTGTTCTACTCAGAACAATTAATAACGGAGACCCGGCTTGTGTTTCTAATCAGAACTATTGTTAACGGAGACCCAGCTTGTGTTTCTACTTAAAACTATTGTTAACACATCTTTTGCATCTAATAAGAACTATTGTTAACAGAGACCCGGCTTGTATTTCTAATCAGAACTATTGTTAACAGAGAACCGGTTTGTGTTTCTACTCAGAACAATTGTTAACAGAGACCCGGATTGTGTTTCTAATCAGAACTATTGTTCATGGAGACCCAGCTTGTGTTTATGCTCAGAACTATTTTCACAGAGACCCAGCATGTGTTTCTAATCAGAACTATTTTTAAAGGAAACCCGGCTTGTGTTTCTAATCAGAACTATTGATAACTGAGAATCCGGCTTGTGTTTCTAATCAGTACTATTGTTAATGAAGACCCATCTTGTGTTTCTAATCAGAACTATTGTTGACAGAGACCCAGCATGTGTTTATAATCAGAACTATTGTTAATTGAGACCCTGCTTGTGTTTCTAATCAGAACTATTGTTAACAGAGACCCGGCTTGTGTTTCTACTCAGAACAATTGTTAGCGGAGACCCGGCTTGTGTTTCTAATCAAAACTATTGTTAACAGAGACACGGCTTGTGTTTCTACATAGAACAATTGTTAACGGAGACCCGGCTTGTGTTTCTATTCAAAACCTTTGTTAATGGAGACCCATCTTGTGTTTCTAATCAGAACCATTGTTAAGAGAGACCCGGCTTTTGTTTCTAATCAGAACTATTCTTAACAGAGACCTGCCTTGTGTTTCAACTCAGAACAACTGTTAAATGAGACCCGGCTTGTGTTTATAATCAGAACTATTGTTAACGGAGACCTGGCTTGAGTTTCTACCCACAACAATTCTTAACGGAGACCTGGCTTGTGTTTCTAATCAGAACAATTGTTAACGGAGACCCAGCTTGTGTTTCTAATCAGAACAATTGTTAACGGAGACCTGGCTTGTGTTTCTAATCAGAACTATTATTAATTGTGACCCAGCTTGTGTTTCAAATAAGAACTATTGTTAACTTAGACCAGGCTTGTGTTTCTACTCAAAACTATTGTTAACGGAGACCCGGCTTGTATTTCGACTCAAAACTATTGTTAACAGAGACCCAGCTTGTGTTTCTAATCAGAACAATTTTTAACGCAGACTCGGCTTCTGTTTCAACTAAGAACTATTGTTAACGGAGACAAAGCTTGTGTTTCTAATCAGAACTACTTTTAACTGAGATCCGGTTCGTGTTTCTACTCAGAATTATTGTTTACAGAGACCCGGCTTGTGTTTCTAATCAGAACTATTGTTAACGGAGACGTGGCTTGTGTTTCTAATCAGAACAATTGTTAACGGAGACCCAGCATGTGTATCTAATCAGAACTATTGTTAAGGGAGACCAGGCATGTGTTTCTACTCAAAACTATTGTTAACGGAGACCCGGCTTGTGTTCTACTCAAAACAATTGATAACGGAGACCCGACTTGTGTATCTAATCAGAACTATTGTTAACAGAGACCTGGCTTGTGTTTCTAAACAGAAATATTGTTAACGGAGACCCAGCTTGTGTTTCTACTCAAAACTATTGTTAACGGAGACCCGGCTTGTGTTCTACTCAGAACAATTGATAACGGAAACCCGGCTTGTGTATCTAAATAGAACTATTGTTAACAGAGACCCGGCTTGTGTTTCTAATCAGAAATATTGTTTATGGAGACTCAGCTTGTGTTTCTACTCAGAACTATTGTTAACAGAGACACGGCTTGTGTTTCTAATCAGAACTATTGTTAACAAAGACCCAGCTTGTATTTCTACTCAAAACCTATGTAAATGGAGACCCATCTTGCGTTTCTAATCAGAACTATTGTTAATGGAGAACCAGCTTGTGTTTCTGCTCAGAACTATTTTCACAGAGACCCGGCTTGTGTTTCTACTCAGAACTATTGTTAACAGAGTCCCGGCTTGTGTTTCTAATCAGAACTATTGCTAACAGAGACACGGCTTGTGTTTCTAATCAGAACTATTGTTAATGGAGATCCAGCTTGTGTTTTATTCAGAACTATTGTTAATGGAGACCCAGCTTGTGTTTCTACTCAAACTATTGTTAACAGAGACCCGGCTTGTGTTTCTAATCAGAACTATTGTTCATGCAGAACCAGCTTGTGCTTCTGCTCAGAACTATTTTCACAGAGACCCGGCTTGTGTTTCTACTCAGAACTATTGTTAACAGAGTCCCAGCTTGTGTTTCAAATCAGAACTATTGTTAACGGAGACCCGGCTTTTTTTTCTACTCAGAACAATTCTTAACGGAGATCCAGCTTGTGTTTCTATTTAAAACTATTGTTACACATCTTGTGCTTCTAATCAGAACTATTGTTAACGGAGACCCGGCTTGTGTTTCAACTCGGAATTATTGTTAATGGAGACCCAGCTTGTGTTTCTAATCAGTACTATTGTTAATGAAGACCCATCTTGTGTTTCTATTCAGAACTATTGTTAACGGAGACCCAGCTTGTGTTTCTTCTAAAAATTATTGTTAACGGAGACCCGGCTTGTGTTTCTAAACAGATCTATTGTTAACGGAGACCCGGCTTGTGTTTCTAATCAGAACTATTGTTAACGGAAACCTGGCTTGTGTTTCTAATCAGAACAATTGTTAAGGGAGACCTGGCTTGTGTTTCTAATCAGAACTATTATTAATTGTGACCCAGCTTGTGTTTCAAATCAGAACTATTGTTAACGGAGACCCAGCTTGTGTTTCTACTCAAAATTATTGTTAACGGAGACCCGGCTTGTGTTTCTAAACAGAACTATTGTTAACGGAGACCCGGCTTGTGTTTCTACTCAAAACTATTGTTAACGGAGACCCGGCTTGTATTTCTATTCAAAACTATTGTTAAGAGAGACACCCAGCTTGTGTTTCTAATCAGAAAAATTTTAACGCAGACCCGGCTTCTGTTTCAACTCAGAACTATTGTTAACGGAGACAAAGCTTGTGTTTCTAATCAGATCTACTTTTAATTGAGATCCGGTTTTGTTTCTACTCAGAATTATTGTTTACAGAGGCCCGGCTTGTGTTTCTAATCAGAACTATTGTTAATGGAGACACAGCTTGTGTTTCTGCTCAGAACTATTTTCACAGAGACCAGGCTTGTGTTTCTACTCAGAACTATTGTTAACAGAGTCCCGGCTTGTGTTTCTAATCAGAACTATTGCTAAGAGAGACCCGGCTTGTGTTTCTTATCAGAACTATTGTTAATGGAGATCCAGCTTGTGTATCTACTCAGAACTATTGTTAACAGAGACCCGGATTGTGTTTCTAATCAGAACTATTGTTCATGGAGACCCAGCTTGTTTTTATGCTCAGAACTATTTTCACAGAGACCCGGCTTGTGTTTCTAATCAGAAATATTGTTTATGGAGGCTCAGCTTGTGTTTCTACTCAGAACTATTGTTAACAGAGACACGGCTTGTGTTTCTAATCAGAACTATTGTTAACAAAGACCCAGCTTGTATTTCTACTCAAAACCTATGTAAATGGAGACCCATCTTGCGTTTCTAATCAGAACTATTGTTAATGGAGAACCAGCTTGTGTTTCTGCTCAGAACTATTTTCACAGAGACCCGGCTTGTGTTTCTACTCAGAACTATTGTTAACAGAGTCCCGGCTTGTGTTTCTAATCAGAACTATTGCTAACAGAGACACGGCTTGTGTTTCTAAACAGAACTATTGTTAATGGAGATCCAGCTTGTGTTTTTATTCAGAACTATTGTTAATGGAGACCCAGCTTGTGTTTCTACTCAAACTATTGTTAACAGAGACCCGGCTTGTGTTTCTAATCAGAACTATTGTTCATGCAGAACCAGCTTGTGCTTCTGCTCAGAACTATTTTCACAGAGACCCGGCTTGTGTTTCTACTCAGAACTATTGTTAACAGAGTCCCAGCTTGTGTTTCAAATCAGAACTATTGTTAACGGAGACCCGTCTTTTTTTCTACTCAGAACAATTCTTAACGGAGACCCAGCTTGTGTTTCTATTTAAAACTATTGTTACACATCTTGTGCTTCTAATCAGAACTATTGTTAACGGAGACCCGGCTTGTGTTTCAACTCGGAATTATTGTTAATGGAGACCCAGCTTGTGTTTCTAATCAGTACTATTGTTAATGAAGACCCATCTTGTGTTTCTCTTCAGAACTATTGTTAACGGAGACCCAGCTTGTGTTTCTTCTAAAAATTATTGTTAACGGAGACCCGGCTTGAGTTTCTAAACAGATCTATTGTTAACGGAGACCCGGCTTGTGTTTCTAATCAGAACTATTGTTAACGGAAACCTGGCTTGTGTTTCTAATCAGAACAATTGTTAAGGAGACCTGGCTTGTGTTTCTAATCAGAACTATTATTAATTGTGACCCAGCTTTTGTTTCAAATCAGAACTATTGTTAACGGAGACCCGGCTTATGTTTCTACTCAAAACTATTGTTAACGGAGACCCGGCTTGTATTTCTATTCAAAACTATTGTTAAGAGAGACACCCAGCTTGTGTTTCTAATCAGAAAAATTTTTAACGCAGACCCGGCTTCTGTTTCAACTCAGAACTATTGTTAACGGAGACAAAGCTTGTGTTTCTAATCAGATCTACTTTTAATTGAGATCCGGTTTTGTTTCTACTCAGAATTATTGTTTACAGAGGCCCGGCTTGTGTTTCTAATCAGAACTATTGTTAATGGAGACACAGCTTGTGTTTCTGCTCAGAACTATTTTCACAGAGACCAGTTTCTGTTTCTACTCAGAACTATTGTTAACGGAGACAAAGCTTGTGTTTCTACTCACAACAATTGTTAACGGAGACCCGGCATGTGTTTCTACTCAAAACCTTTGTAAATGGAGACCCATCTTGCGTTTCTAATCAGAACTATTGTTAATGGAGACACAGCTTGTGTTTCTGCTCAGAACTATTTTCATAGAGACCGGGCTTGTGTTTCTACTCAGAACTATTGTTAACAGAGTCCCGGCTTGTGTTTCTAATCAGAACTATTGCTAACAGAGACCCGGCTTGTGTTTCTAACCAGAACTATTGTTAATGGAGATCCAGCTTGTGTATCTACTCAGAACTATTGTTAACAGAGAACCGGTTTGTGTTTCTACTCAGAACAATTGTTAACGGAGACCCAGCTTGTGTTTCTACTTAAAACTATTGTTAACACATCTTTTGCATCTAATTAGAACTATTGTTAACAGAGACCCGGCTTGTGTTTCAACTCAGAAATAATGTTAATGGAGACCCAGCTTGTGTTTCTAATCAGTACTATTGTTAATGAAGACCAATTTTGTGTTTCTACTCAGAACTATTGTAAATGGAGACCCAGCTTGTGTTTCTAATCAGTACTATTGTTAATGGAGACCAGTTTCTGTTTCTACTCAGAACAATTGTTAACAGAGAACCGGTTGTGTTTCTACTCAGAACATTTGTTAATGGAGACACAGCTTGTGTTTCTGCTCAGAACTATTTTCACAGAGACCAGGCTTGCGTTTCTACTCAGAACTATTGTTAACAGAGTCCCGGCTTGTGTTTCTAATCAGAACTATTGCTAAGAGAGACCCGGCTTGTGTTTCTAATCAGTACTATTGTTGATGGAGACCCAGCTTGTGTTTCTAATCAGTACTATTGTTAAAGGAGACCAGTTTCTGTTTCTACTCAGAACTATTGTTAACGGAGACAAAGCTTGTGTTTCTACTCAGATCAATTGTTAACGGAGAACCGGCTTGTGTTTCTAATCAGAACTACTTTTGACTGAGACCCGGTTTGTGTTTCTACTCAGAACTATTGATAACGGAGATTCGGCTTGTGTTTCTATTCACAACAATTGTTAACGGAGACCCGGCATGTGTTTCTACTCAAAACCTTTGTAAATGGAGACCCATCTAGCGTTTCTAATCAGAACTATTGTTAATGGAGACACAGCTTGTGTTTCTGCTCAGAACTATTTTCACAGAGACCAGGCTTGTGTTTCTACTCAGAACTATTGTTTACAGAGTCCCGGATTGTGTTTCTAATCAGAACTATTGTTCACGGAGACCCAGCTTGTGTTTATGCTCAGAACTATTTTCACAGAGACCCGGCTTGTGTTTCTACTCAGAATTATTGTTAATAGAGTCCCAGCGTGTGTTTCAAATCAGAACTATTCTTAACGGAGACCCAGGTTGTGTTTCTACTCAGAACTATTGTTGACTGAGACACGGCTTGTATTTCTAATCAGAACTATTGTTAACAGAGAACTGGTTTGTGTTTCTACTCAGAACTATTGTTAACGGAGACCCGGCTTGTGTTTCTATTCACAACAATTGTTAACGGAGACCCGGCATGTGTTTCTACTCAAAACTATTGTTAACGGAGACCCGGCTTGTATTTCTATTCAAAACTATTGTTAACAGAGACACCCAGCTTGTGTTTCTAATCAGAAAAATTTTTAATGCAGACCCGGCTTCTGTTTCAACTCAGAACTATTGTTAACGGAGACAAAGCTTGTGTTTCTAATCAGATCAACTTTTAATTGAGATCCGGTTTTTGTTTCTACTCAGAATTATTGTTTACAGAGGCCCGGCTTGTGTTTCTAATCAGAACTATTGTTAATGGAGACACAGCTTGTGTTTCGCTCAGAACTATTTTCACAGAGAACAGGCTTGTGTTTCTACTCAGAACTATTGTTAACAGAGTCCCGGCTTGTGTTTCTAATCAGAACTATTGCTATGAGAGACCCGGCTTGTGTTTCTAATCAGAACTATTGTTAATGGAGATCCAGCTTGTGTATCTACTCAGAACTATTGTTAACAGAGACACGGATTGTGTTTCTAATCAGAACTATTGTTCATGGAGACCCAGCTTGTGTTTATGCTCAGAACTATTTTCACAGAGACCCGGCTTGTGTTTCTACTCAGAATTATTGTTAATAGAGTCCCAGCGTGTGTTTCAAATCAGAACTATTCTTAACGGAGAACCAGGTTGTGTTTCTACTCAGAACTATTGTTAACGGAGACCCGGCTTGTATTTCTAATCAGAATTATTGTTAACAGAGAACCAGTTTGTGTTTCTACTCAGAACAATTGTTAACGGAGACCCAGCTTGTGTTTCTACTTAAAACTATTGTTGACACATCTTTTGCATCTAATAAGAACTATTGTTAACAGAGACCCGGCTTGTGTTTCAGAAAAGAAATAATGTTAATGGAGACCCAGCTTGTGTTTCTAATCAGTACTATTGTTAATGAAGACCAATCTTGTGTTTCTACTCAGAACTATTGTTAATGGAGACCAGCTTGTGTTTCTAATCAGTACTATTGTAAATGGAGACCCAGCTTGTGTTTCTAATCAGTACTATTGTTAATGGAGACCAGTTACTGTTTCTACTCAGAACTATTGTTAACGGAGACAAAGCTTGTGTTTCTACTCAGATCAATTGTTAACGGAGAACCGGCTTGTGTTTCTAATCAGAACTACTTTTTACTGAGACCCTGTTTGTGTTTCTACTCAGAACTATTGTTAACGGAGACCCGGCTTGTGTTTCTATTCACAACAATTGTTAACGAAGACCCGGCATGTGTTTCTACTCAAAACCTTTGTAAATGGAGACCCATCTAGCGTTTCAAATCAGAACTATTGTTAATGGAGACACAGCTTGTGTTTCTGCTCAGAACTATTTTCACAGAGACCCGGCTTGTGTTTCTAATCAGAACTATTGCTAAAAAAGAGACCCGGCTTGTGTTTATAATCAGAACTATTGTTAATGGAGGTCCAGCTTGTGTATCTACTCAGAACTATTGTTAACAGAGACCCGGATTGTGTTTCTACTCAGAATTATTGTTAATAGAGTCCCAGCGTGTGTTTCAAATCAGAACTATTCTTAACGGAGAACCAGGTTGTGTTTCTACTCAGAACAATTGTTAACGGAGACCCAGCTTGTGTTTCTACTTAAAACTATTGTTAACACATCTTTTGCATCTAATAAGAACTATTGTTAACAGAGACCCGGGTTGTGTTTCAGAAAAGAAATAATGTTAATGGAGACCCAGCTTGTGTTTCTAATCAGTACTATTGTTAATGAAGACCAATCTTGTGTTTCTACTCAGAACTATTGTTAATGGAGACCCAGCTTGTGTTTCTAATCAGTACTATTGTTAATGGAGACCCAGCTTGTGTTTCTAATCAGTACTATTGTTAATGGAGACCAGTTTCTGTTTCTACTCAGAACTATTGTTAACGGAGACAAAGCTTGTGTTTCTACTCAGATCAATTGTTAACGGAGAACCGGCTTGTGTTTCTAATCAGAACTACTTTTGACTGAGACCCGGTTTGTGTTTCTACTCAGAACTATTGTTAACGGAGACCCGGCTTGTGTTTCTATTCACAACAATTGTTAACGGAGACCCGGCATGTGTTTCTACTCAAAACCTTTGTAAATGGAGACCCATCTATCGTTTCTAATCAGAACTATTGTTAATGGAGACACAGCTTGTGTTTCTGCTCAGAACTATTTTCACAGAGACCAGGCTTGTGTTTCTACTCAGAACTATTGTTTACAGAGTCCCGGCTTAGGTTTCTAATCATAACTATTGCTAAGAAAGAGACCCGGCTTATGTTTCTAATCAGAACTATTGTTAATGGCGATTCAGCTTGTGTATCTACTCAGAACTATTGTTAACAGAGACCCGGATTGTTTTTCTAATCAGAACTATTGTTCACGGAGACCCAGCTTGTGTTTATGCTCAGAACTATTTTCACAGAGACCCGGCTTGTGTTTCTACTCAGAATTATTGTTAATAGAGTCCCAGCGTGTGTTTCAAATCATAACTATTCTTAACGGAGACCCAGGTTGTGTTTCTACTCAGAACTATTGTTAACGGAGACACGGCTTGTATTTCTAATCAGAACTATTGTTAACAGAGAACCGGTTTGTGTTTCTACTCAGAACAATTGTTAACGGAGACCCAGCTTGTGTTTCTACTTAAAACTATTGTTAACACATCTTTTGCATCTAATAAAAACTATTGTTAAGAGAGACCCGGCTTTTGTTTCTAATCAGAACTATTCTTAACAGAGACCTGCCTTGTGTTTCAACTCAGAACAACTGTTAAATGAGACCCGGCTTGTGTTTATAATCAGAACTATTGTTAACGGAGACCTGGCTTGAGTTTCTACCCACAACAATTGTTAACGGAGATCTGGCTTGTGTTTCTAATCAGAACAATTGTTAACGGAGACCCAGCTTGTGTTTCTAATCAGAACAATTCTTAACGGAGACCTGGCTTGTGTTTCTAATCAGAACTATTATTAATTGTGACCCAGCTTGTGTTTCAAATCAGAACTATTGTTAACTTAGACCAGGCTTGTGTTTCTACTCAAAATTATTGTTAACGGAGACCCGGCATGTATTTCTACTCAAAACTATTGTTAACAGAGACCCAGCTTGTGTTTCTAATCAGAACAATTTTTAACGCAGACTCGGCTTCTGTTTCAACTAAGAACTATTGTTAACGGAGACAAAGCTTGTGTTTCTAATCAAAACTACTTTTAACTGAGATCCGGTTCGTGTTTCTACTCAGAATTATTGTTTACAGAGACCCGGCTTGTGTTTCTAATCAGAACTATTGTTAACGGAGACCTGGCTTGTGTTTCTAATCAGAACAATTGTTAACGGAGACCCAGCATGTGTATCTAATCAGAACTATTGTTAAGGGAGACCCGGCTTGTGTTTCTACTCAAAACTATTGTTAACGGAGACCCGGCTTGTGTTCTACTCAGAACAATTGATAACGGAGACCCGGCTTGTGTATTTAATCAGAACTATTGTTAACAGAGACCCGGCTTGTGTTTCTAATCAGAAATATTATTTATGGAGACTCAGCTTGTGTTTCTTCTCAGAACAATTGTTAACAGAGACACGGCTTGTGTTTCTAATCAGAACTATTGTTAATAAAGACCCAGCTTGTGTTTCTACTAAAAACCTATGTAAATGGAGACCCATCTTGCGTTTCTAATCAGAACTATTGTTAATGGAGAACCAGCTTGTGTTTCTGCTCAGAACTATTTTCACAGAGACCCGGCTTGTGTTTCTACTCAGAACTATTGTTAACAGAGTCCCGGCTTGTGTTTCTAATCAGAACTATTGCTAACAGAGACACGACTTGTGTTTCTAATCAGAACTATTGTTAATGGAGATCAAGCTTGTATTTCTACTCAGAACTATTGTTAATGGAGACCCAGCTTGTGTTTCTACTCAGGACTATTGTTAACAGAGACCCGGCTTGTGTTTCTAATCAGAACTATTCTTAACTGAGACCCAGGTTGTGTTTCTACTCAGAACTATTGTTAACGATGACCGGGCTTGTATTTCTAATCAGTACTATTGTTAATGGAGACCAGTTTCTGTTTCTACTCAGAACTGTTGTTAACGGAGACAAAGCATGTGTTTCTACTCAGATCAATTTTTAACGGAGAACCGGCTTGTGTTTCTAATCAGAACTTCTTTTTGATTGAGACCCGGTTTGTGTTTCTACTCAGAACTATTGTTAACGGAGACCCGGCTTGTGTTTCTATTCACAACAATTGTTAACGGAGACCCGGCATGTGTTTCTACTCAAAACCTTTGTAAATGGAGACCCATCTATCGTTTCTAATCAGAACTATTGTTAATGGAGACACAGCTTGTGTTTCTGCTCAGAACTATTTTCACAGAGACCAGGCTTGTGTTTCTACTCAGAACTATTGTTTACAGAGTCCCGGCTTAGGTTTCTAATCATAACTATTGCTAAGAAAGAGACCCGGCTTGTGTTTCTAATCAGAACTATTGTTAATGGAGATCCAGCTTGTGTATCTACTCAGAACTATTGTTAACAGAGACCCGGATTGTGTTTCTAATCAGAACTATTGTTAACGGAGACCCAGCTTGTGTTTATGCTCAGAACTATTTTCACAGAGACCCGGCTTGTGTTTCTACTCAGAATTATTGTTAATAGAGTCCCAGCGTGTGTTTCAAATCAGAACTATTCTTAACGGAGACCCAGGTTGTGTTTCTACTCAGAACTATTGTTAACGGAGACACGGCTTGTGTTTCTAATCAGAACTATTGTTAACAGAGAACCGGTTTGTGTTTCTACTCAGAACAATTGTTAACGGAGACCCAGCTTGTGTTTCTACTCAAAACTATTGTTAACACATCTTTTGCATCTAATAAAACTATTGTTAAGAGAGACCCGGCTTTTGTTTCTAATCAGAACTATTCTTAACAGAGACCTGCCTTGTGTTTCAACTCAGAACAACTGTTAAATGAGACCCGGCTTGTGTTTCTAATCAGAACTATTGTTAACGGAGACCTGGCTTGTGTTTCTACCCACAACAATTGTTAACGGAGACCTGGCTTGTGTTTCTAATCAGAACAATTGTTAACGGAGACCCAGCTTGTGTTTCTAATCAGAACAATTGTTAACGGAGACCTGGCTTGTGTTTCTAATCAGAACTATTATTAATTGTGACCCAGCTTGTGTTTCAAATCAGAACTATTGTTAACTTAGACCAGGCTTGTGTTTCTACTCAAAACTATTGTTAACGGAGACCCGGCTTGTGTTTCTACTCAAAACTATTGTTAACAGAGACCCAGCTTGTGTTTCTAATCAGAACAATTTTAACGCAGACCCGGCTTCTGTTTCAACTAAGAACTATTGTTAACGGAGACAAAGCTTGTGTTTCTAATCAAAACTACTTTTAACTGAGATCCGGTTCGTGTTTCTACTCAGAATTATTGTTTACAGAGACCCGGCTTGTGTTTCTAATCAGAACTATTGTTAACGGAGACCTGGCTTGTGTTTCTAATCAGAACAATTGTTAACGGAGACCCAGCATGTGTTTCTAATCAGAACTATTGTTAAGGGAGACCCGGCATGTGTTTCTACTCAAAACTATTGTTAACGGAGACCCGGCTTGTGTTTTACTCAGAACAATTGATAACGGAGACCCGGCTTGTGTATTTAATCAGAACTATTGTTAACAGAGACCCGGCTTGTGTTTCTAATCAGAATATTATTTATGGATACTCAGCTTGTGTTTCTTTCAGAACAATTGTTAACAGAGACACGGCTTGTGTTTCTAATCAGAACTATTGTTAACAAAGACCCAGCTTGTGTTTCTACTAAAAACCTATGTAAATGGAGACCCATCTTGCGTTTCTAATCAGAACTATTGTTAATGGAGAACCAGCTTGTGTTTCTGCTCAGAACTATTTTCACAGAGACCCGGCTTGTGTTTCTACTCAGAACTATTGTTAACAGAGTCCCGGCTTGTGTTTCTAATCAGAACTATTGCTAACAGAGACACGACTTGTGTTTCTAATCAGAACTATTGTTAATGGAAATCAAGCTTGTGTTTCTACTCAGAACTATTGTTAATGGAGACCCAGCTTGTGTTTCTACGCAGGACTATTGTTAACAGAGACCCGGCTTGTGTTTCTAATCAGAACTATTCTTAACGGAGACCCAGGTTGTGTTTCTACTCAGAACTATTGTTAACGATGACCGGGCTTGTATTTCTAATCAGAACTATTGTTAACAGAGACCCGGTTTGTGTTTCTACTCAGAACAATTCTTAACGGAGACAAAGCTTGTGTTTCTAATCAGATCTACTTTTAACTGAGATCCGGTTTTTGTTTCTACTCAGAATTATTGTTTACAGAGACCCGGCTTGTGTTTCTAATCAGAACTATTGTTAACGAAGACCCATCTTGTGTTTCTAATCAGAACTATTGTTAACGGAGACCCGGCTTGTGTTTCAACTCAGAATTATTGTTAATGGAGACCCAGCTTGTGTTTCTAATCAGTACTATTGTTAATGAAGAC
The DNA here is from genome assembly GCF_004210375.1 of Tachypleus tridentatus. Lineage (NCBI taxonomy): Eukaryota > Metazoa > Arthropoda > Merostomata > Xiphosura > Limulidae > Tachypleus > Tachypleus tridentatus. The sequence continues at coordinate 105,002,733 of NC_134825.1, read as the reverse complement.
CCATCTTGTGTTTCTAATCAGAACTATTGTTAACGGAGACCCAGCTTGTGTTTCTACTCAAAATTATTGTTAACGGAGACCCTGCTGGTGTTTCTAATCAGAACTATTGTTAACGGAAAACTGGTTTGTGTTTCTAATCAGAACAATTGTTAAGGGAGACCTGGCTTGTGTTTCTAATCAGAACTATTATTAATTGTGACCCAGCTTGTGTTTCTACTCAAAATATTGTTAACGGAGACCCGGCTTGTGTTTCTAAACAGAACTATTGTTAACGGAGACCCGGCTTGTGTTTCTAATCAAAAAAATTTTTAACGCAGACCCGGCTTCTGTTTCAACTCAGAATTATTGTTACCGGAGACAAAGCTTGTGTTTCTAATCAGAACTATTTTAACTGAGATCCGGTTTTTGTTTCTACTCAGAACTATTGTTAACGGAGACCCGGCTTGTGTTTCTAATCAGAACTATTGTTAACACATCTTTGCATCTAATCAGAACTATTGTTAACAGAGACCCGGCTTGTGTTTCAGAAAAGAAATAATGTTAATGGAGACCCAGCTTGTGTTTCTAATCAGAACTATTGTTAATGAAGACCAATCTTGTGTTTCTATTCAGAACTATTGTTAATGGAGACCCAGCTTGTGTTTCTAATCAGAACTATTGTTAATGGAGACCCAGCTTGTGTTTCTAATCAGAACTATTGTTAACAGAGTCCCGGCTTGTGTTTCTAATCAGAACTATTGCTAAGAGAGACCCGGCTTGTGTTTCTAATCAGAACTATTGTTAATGGAGATCCAGCTTGTGTTATCTACTCAGAACTATTGTTAACAGAGACCGGATTGTGTTTTTAATCAGAACTATTGTTAATGGAGACACAGCTTGTGTTTATGCTCAGAACTATTTTCACAGAGACCCGGCTTGTGTTTCTACTCAGAACTATTGTTAATAGAGACCCAGCTTGTGTTTCAAATCAGAACTATTGTTAACGGAGAACCGGTTTGTGTTTCTACTCAGAACATTTGTTAACGGAGACCCAGCTTGTGTTTCTACTCAAAATTATTGTTAACACATCTTTGCATCTAATCAGAACTATTGTTAACAGAGACCCGGCTTGTGTTTCAAAAAGAAATAATGTTAATGGAGACCCAGCTTGTGTTTCTAATCAGAACTATTGTTAATGAAGACCAATCTTGTGTTTCTACTCAGAACTATTGTTAACGGAGACAAAGCCTTGTGTTTCTACTCAGATTAATTGTTAACGGAGAACCGGCTTGTGTTTCTAATCAGAACTATTTTAACTGAGATCCGGTTTGTGTTTCTACTCAGAACTATTGTTAACGGAGACCCGGCTTGTGTTTCTACTCAGAACAATTGTTAACGGAGACCCGGCTTGTGTTTCTACTCAAAACCTTTGTTAATGGAGACCCATCTTGTGTTTCTAATCAGAACTATTGTTAATGGAGATCCAGCTTGTGTTTCTACTCAGAACTATTGTTAACAGAGACCCGTATTGTGTTTCTAATCAGAACTATTGTTAACGGAGACCCAGCTTGTGTTTCTGCTCAGAACTATTTTAACAGAGACCCGGCTTGTGTTTCTACTCAGAATTATTGTTAATAGAGACCCAGCTTGTGTTTCTAATCAGAACTATTGTTAACGGAGACCCAGGTTGTGTTTCTACTCAGAACTATTGTTAACGGAGACCCAGCTTGTGTTTCTAATCAGAACTATTGTTAACAGAGAACCGGTTTGTGTTTCTACTCAGAACAATTGTTAACGGAGACCCAGCTTGTGTTTCTACATAAAACTATTGTTAACACATCTTTTGTTTCTAATCAAAACTATTGTTAAGAGAGACCCGGCTTGTGTTTCTAATCAGAACTATTGTTAACAGAGACCTGCCTTGTGTTTCAACTCAGAACAATTGTTAAATTAGACCCGGCTTGTGTTTCTAATCAGAACTATTGTTAACGGAGACCCGGCTTGTGTTTCTAATCAGAACTATTGTTAACGGAGACCTGGCTTGTGTTTCTAATCAGAACAATTGTTAACGGAGACCCAGCTTGTGTTTCTAATCAGAACTATTGTTAATTGTGACCCAGCTTGTGTTTCAAATCAGAACTATTGTTAACTTAGACCAGGCTTGTGTTTCTACTCAAACTATTGTTAACGGAGACCCGGCTTGTGTTTCTACTCAGAACAATTGTTAACGGAGACCCGGCTTGTGTTTTAATCAGAACTATTGTTAACAGAGACCCGGCTTGTGTTTCTAATCAGAACTATTATTTATGGAGACTCAGCTTGTGTTTCTTTCAGAACAATTGTTAACAGAGACACGGCTTGTGTTTCTAATCAGAACTATTGTTAACAGAGACCCAGCTTGTGTTTCTACTAAAAACTATGTAAATGGAGACCCATCTTGTGTTTCTAATCAGAACTATTGTTAATGGAGAACCAGCTTGTGTTTCTACTCAGAACTATTTTAACAGAGACCCGGCTTGTGTTTCTACTCAGAACTATTGTTAACAGAGACCCGGCTTGTGTTTCTAATCAGAACTATTGTTAACAGAGACACGACTTGTGTTTCTAATCAGAACTATTGTTAATGGAGACCAAGCTTGTGTTTCTATCAGAACTATTGTTAATGGAGACCCAGCTTGTGTTTCTACTCAGAACTATTGTTAACAGAGACCCGGCTTGTGTTTCTAATCAG